>NW_018127913.1:1886058-1916383 GCF_001952655.1 Monopterus albus
AGGCTGCTCCTCCCGTTCCTCCTCCTTCTCCTGTTTTGGCTCCGTCTGTCTCCATCTTCCCTCCTTCTGAGGAATCTGGGGAGGAGGTGCTGACAGACGGCATTTTTCGCCTCTCAGTGAACCACGCGTCAATCTCCCTCCGTGTCAGTTTAGTCTCAGTCCTCAGGCGGCTCAGTTCTTCATCTGATGGGGTGCTGCTCTTCTCAAAACTCTCCTCCAGCACCACCAGCTGCTCCGGCGTCTTCTCCTTAAACTTCTGCAGAGTAAAGTCTGGGAATGGGTTCCACGTCTTTGGCCGTGTCTCTTTCACAGGAGGAGTGTGTGGAGGATGGGGAGATGTGGGGGTCTCATCACTCGAGTCAATAACAATGGTGGTGCTAGCACTGCTACTGCAGCTGCCCCCTCCTCTACCCCCTCCCTCATGGAAAACAATGACATGGCTGTTCTTTGAGTTGCGCTGGTTGTACCGGGTGTCACTGAACCATTTCTTGATCTCTCCTTTGGTCAGGTTGGTGAGCTTCATCAGCCGGGCAATTTCAGCATCAGTGACAAAGTTGTTTTTCAGGTAACTGGCTTTCAGTTCTGCCAGCTGCTCTTTGGACTTCTTAGGCCGCATACTGAATGTGTCAGCGCTGAGGGCAGAGTTCTCCTTAGAGAGAGAAAGGAGGAAGTTATATACAGTATATTAAGCACCTGCTACTTGCATGTTGATGGAAGTGAGAATGCAAGAGCAAACAAATGTTGGTCTGAATGTCAGCTTTAAGTGCTGTCCCCACCTGTGGAGAAAGAGAGGGAGGTTGCACAGTGGTGGCCCGTTTCAGCTCACTGTTTGTTGGCTGGCAGGAAACTCTGTTGGAGCTCTGGGACTGGCTGGGGGGGCCCCCCCCCGTCTGGGGGGGGGGGGCGGGTGCTCCCTGGGCCGACCTACACAGAGTCAGAAAATGGCACACAGACTGGGAGGCTGAAACATATAGCCAGACACAGATGTGTTTGTTGTTTAAGTGACTGTAGTCATTATTTATAGCACTTCAATATGAAGAAACATCAAAACGAACACAGATCAGACCAGCTAGCTAAGTCTCCACAAAGCAAATGGAGTATTTACCTATAGTATATACTGTACTGTATTCAACCTGCATGTATTTGGTTTACGATACACCTTTAGTGTATCATGTGGTGACATGATGCCAGTTTTTGTGAGGGTGTTGTTTCCCAGAAAAAAACTGTCTGTGCACTTTTGGTGAAAATGTTGTCATTACCGGTACATGGTCGTTATCATCATAAGAATTACATTAAAATACAATTCACTTCTGTTATGGAGATGACTATATAATGTAGCCTTTCTATTGAGCAGTACAGAGAGAGATCATGAAACCTTGAACTACTGCCTGCTAACAGTGGATCTGGTTAGCACTGTGGGAAAAAAATAAACAAACATAAGGCCATGTAGTCTTGAAACTGCTGGGCAAACATGTCATTCATAAAAATGTCATCAATGCACAGGAAAAGCAACCACATAACTGCCTTTAGGGGCGGCTGTGGATATGGCTTATTTTCTGTCCTTACCTACCTGTGTGAACACCAGGCCGGGCTGGCCCACTATCTGGCACGTCTGCAGAATGGACTGCAGGCCGTTGGCAGCAGCTGAGAGTTGGTGAGCAGGTATGACAGTGATGGTCTGAGGCACTGTGTGCACCGTGCCATTAAACTGTTTCCTCCTGGCCTCCTCCACTTCCTCTGGGGTCCAGCTGACACCGTGCTTCAGTCGCTGAGCTGAGAACCACACCTGGGTGTAGATCAAGTATATTTGACCACCATTGACAAAATAAAGACAGTCTGTATTTTGTAGTTTTCAGACTTAAGTCCTAAATTAAGACTGAGATTGTATTTTACTCAATATAATATATTATATAATGCACAGAGTAAGGAGGTTTTAGATGAGGGTTCTTATTTTAGAACAGACAGAAGTGAAAACACTTTGTCAGCAGAAGTAATCGACTCAAAACATCAGCCCTCCTTCTCGTACCTTGATCTGCTCCTCTGTGAACGGTGTCTGTGCTGCCAGGCTGCTGATCTCAGCCATGGAAGGGTAAGGAAACTTCTTGTATGTGCTGCCCAGCAGAGGGCTGGTGTCCATAGCGGCACTGTAGGAGGGGATGCTGCTGAGCGGAATCAGTAGCCCTGCTGGGCCTGGAAGCCAGAAAGCACCTGGAATAAGAGAACAGAAACAAGAGGAGAGAAGTCTGGGTTGCCAATGCTACACAAGCAAAGGCAATATACTTCTCAAGGCCTGTTTTGCAAGCTGCTGCGCTGAATTGCTCCTGAACAAGACAATGCAGATCTATGAGCTGCAGGAGTGTAGGTGAAGGTGACGTCTAACTCTTATCCAAAGCAGTTTTTAAAAGACCAGGCTGCTGGGTCTGAAAAAAACATTACTTTTTCACAGATATAGGTAAGAGGAGTATTGTTACACTACTGCTGCTAAAATGATTTGACGAAACCCTTTATATAATCAAGACTTTCTACCTGTGCCAGGCCAGCAGGTAGAACTGTGGGGTTTAAAATGGCTGATTTCCTCTGCGGCTCTGCGGGCGGGCTGACCAGCAAGCCGCCTCCTCCGAGCTTCATGGAGTCATGCAGAAGCATCTCCACTGGTGTCATCGGCCCCAGAGGAGCTTCTATTGGCTCCTGCTCTCCTCCCACTTCTCCCTCGCCACCTGCTCCTAAACCTTCCACAGCTTCGTCCGTTGATTTCAAGGCCACAGCGATCCTCTTCGGTTCTGACTTGGTCTTCATTCTCATGATGGGGGTCTTGCTGAGAGAGATGGCAGCAACCGACGCAGGGTCTGCTCCTCCTTCCTCCGGTGCATCACACTGTTGTTCCTGGGTTGGCTGGTCGCTGTTCAGACCCTCAGGGGGGTTTGTAGTGCTGTGCTTTTGTGAGGGTCCAAGTACTTCACTGTCTTCTACAGCAGAGACACTGGGCTCATCTGTAGCATTACAAAATTGATTGTGACAGATATGCCTCAACTCATTCCAGTGAATTCAGATTTTCAGTGACTTTGAACACAAGTTTGTTTGGATTCAGGCTTATAAAGTGTCATCTACAAATGGGAGACTAGGTCAAAAAGAATCTTATAGTACCTGTATCTGGTGGTGTGGGGACAACCACTACAGCCTGACCAAGCTCCTCAGCAGTTAGCCCCTCCTCTGCTCCCTCCTTCACCTTCCCCTCCTCCTCCTCTGCCTCTTCCTCTTTCACCCTTTCTGTTTTCTCCTCCAACTCTTCCTGCTCCACCACATCAGAGGGCAACACCATGCAAGGTGTGGTTGATTTCCGACGGCTTGACATTGTCAGCCACGCTCTGTCTACTTTTCCTCAGGGTAAAGACGATGTCTGACAGAAGTGTCAAGACCCACGTCTTAAATGGTTGTGTTCACATGCTAGAGTCCTGAATTATTTATTTCTACTGGAGGAAACAAAATAGATACACATGTTACACATATGATTTGTCACAAAGAGTAAAGTGTATATATAAATACTTATTTAAATAGGAGTCTAAAAAACACATCTTTATCAAAAAATTAGGTTGCTGTTAATTGCAGTCTCACTTATAAACATGATCAAATAGGACACAGTACACATGTATGTCTAGTAGTCAATAAATACTACATATCTTCAGAACAGACAGAATGAACTGAAACTCCAACAAATTATTCCTTGTATCAACTAACATCATGATATTTCACAGTTCAACTGTCAAGATAACAATGTGGTTTTATGCAAAGCTAGTGTAAACTGAACACTGAGGTGCACAGGAGGAAGGAATATAGTGGTGGTGACATTCAGCATTGCAACTAACAGCATGATTCACATGGGGCTGTAACCATATTTAACAAAGTGTTATGAGAGTTGTAATATCACAAGGACATGTTTACAGTGTGCTGGATATACAGGTGAACGGGCAGTATGATTGAGATTAAGGTCAAGATAATACTGATTTTATTTTTCCGGTATCAAAATGCATTGAATGGGAAATTAATGAAAAACAATATGTACTACATTTACACATGTATGTATATTGTGCAATATTAGTCAGCTGATACAGGATTACTCATCTACTTTAATAACTGACTTATCTTTCAAGTCATCTAGCAAACAAAAACACCAGATGTAAAGACTTACCGTTTCCTTTGCTGTTCTTCTGTTTTATGTCATTGTTATTTTAACCAACCTGAACACTTACTGTCAAACACAACAAGCAACTTTAACATGTCACTTTGGGTTCTGGAAATTTCATGGACTGAATGAATGATCAGTTAATCTATAGTAAAATGTCTTATTAGTTTGATATCTAAGAGTACACAAGCTTTTAAAACCACAGGACAATATAAATTCACTGGAAGACAGAAACAAACAATTATTCTTGAATTATCTGGCCAAGGCCACACTGAATGACAATGTGGGCAAAGAGGACCAGCGCTCCAGGACCCCATATGCTTAGGAAAGCCCCAGGATCACTGCATGTTAATTGGTTTGTGGTCATTTGATTGTGGCAATTTGTTTAGCAATGTGCACTACTAAAGCACAACTAATTAGGGCCTTAATGTCCATGCTTGTCAAAATCCAGTTATAAGACAGTCATTACTGTAATGCATGTTCCTGAATACATTTTTGTAAAATCATATTTCCACAGAGCAAACATGGGACCAGGTACTATCCCGGCACAATAACCAGGGGGCGATGACTGAGGGGCCCAGCAGCTTATTCATATGTACCATCATTTGTAATGGTTATATCCAGTCTTATTTAATGGATACAGCCCGGGTATTCATTGTGACACAGGTGCTACATCAAAGGTGCAAATGTCCACTTCTAAGACGCCAGAGTAAGTCTATGTGTAATTGTTTATACAGTGTTGACAAAAGCATTAACTGTGTTGTATGCTATGGTGCCACAATGCAGTGATCATTTACATTAAACGGAGAGCAGCACAATCATATCTGTAGGTGTGTGCTAGCTCATTTCTTATTATTAAAGTGTTAAATCGATACATTAACATACAGTGACATCTAATTTAGCTCAACAGCGCCTGTTAGCATGAATTTGAGGTGGTCCAACTAGCCAGCGTTAGCCGGGCCAGTCATTATAATTGATCACGTCTGGCGGTAAACTTACTGGAACTACTGAAATGTGCACGGTGTTGCGACCAGCCTGTCGAGACGAGGCGAAGAATAATTTCCTGGCTCTCGGCAGAACAGCCCCCAGGTTCTGTCCGGTGGTATCTGTCGTTGTCTCTCCCTACCCCCGGTTAACCATTCAGCCCCCGCCTGGCCAGGGCTACAACAGCATTCACGTTATTTGGGCTTGCGGGTCTCCCGCAGCCAGCGGAGAGAGGCAGACGGACGGACCGGTCTAACGGCTACAGTTCACGTTTGCAGATGCTGGAAACACCGAACATCTCTGTTCTCGTCGGAGCAGGTTATTTTATGCCCAGGACGCGTATTTGTAATGTAATATCAAACGCACCGTAATTACATTCATTACTTGGCGGCTGGTAATGTGTTAGTTTTCTGACCTAATTCTCTGATATTTTTACGGCCCATTTTTTTAATGATCAAACAGCGTCATCATTCAATGTGATACGTCCTGACGTCATTCCCCGGCGACTCTCGGTGTTTATAATGTTTTTTTGTAAACTGGCGTAAATTAACTCTACTATACAGCTATATGATACACTTGTGGGGTGGATATCATTATACTCTGCCCGGATATACATATGATATGAAGTACTGTTTAAAGGGTGCCTTGAAGTCATTGGTTATCCGACCCGGCTGTCTGCCAGTGTCCTTACGTGACCTGTCAGGGCAGTGCGAGAAGCTACTTGAGGACACCACCGCTGTAATTTCATTCAGTACACCTGATCCTGTCGTGTTGTAGTTCAGGCTTTTGGTTACTGTAAACTATTTTGCATTATTTTTAAATAAGCTACACTGTACGGTGCTTCGTAGTATTGTTGTATTATTGTAATTCCTGTGCGAAATACTTTCAGAATCGCTAATGTTAGAAATTTCACAGTAAAATCCATTTGTACCATCCTGCTACCATTAGTTATGAACGATTACCACAGGAGAAAGACAAATAGCAGAGGTTATCTGTCTGTGACAAAGCTGCATCTTAAGACTGTGACACTGAAATGACAGGCAAGGAAGCTGTGTATAGGGGGACTTGACAGACGTACACCTTATGTAAACTTTAAAATGCTGTCACAAATAAATACACTTATTTCACCATATAATGCACAGATAGGAGGATCTAGGGCAGTTTTAACTCCAGCAATTTATCACAACATAGCCATCAAATCTTGTGGTTGTTGGAGACAGATTTAAAAAAGTAAAATTATGATGCTGTTGATGCTGAAATACTGACTTTAATGCCTAAAACTGGGTCAGACTTAAAATTCTGGATCCAACATTTCCCGTCATACAAGCAACTAAGTACTTTTTGGTAGACCCTTCATTTAACAATGGCCTAAACATCCAATGTCCAGTTTGTAACAGCCTGCTAAAAATGTAGTCCCCATAATTAAAGTATTGTCCCAAGAGTAATTTTCTCAGACTTGTCAAAAGATTCTCCAGAGTCATTATACAGCTACTCTATTTTCACACTTTGTATAGAACATATTTGTCATGGAAAATTTGTAGTCTTCCCACAAATAAAATCATCAATTCTGGCAGCTGTTAAGACAAGAATAGATTTTTATTTTGCACTTTCTACTTCTTTTCAGCCAGTCCAGCCTCTGAGCAATCAACATTTCAGTTAGCAGTGTTTTTAAAAGTTGTACTGAACAAGTGAATCAAGGTTTGGCAAAAGTTATGGTAAAGGTTGCACCATCAGCTATGACAAGTCTTCACAAACATGCATTAGCCTTGAATCCTGAATCACAAAAAGGCCCACAGCAACATTTAAAGGTAACCCATTTAATTAAATATAAACCAGTGAGGTAATAACAAATTTTAGTTAATGCACAAAAAGAGGTGGCTGTAGATTTCTATAAATTTATAAACAAAGTTTATATATTTACACAGTTGAGAAGATTAGCACAGTAGTTGGAAGTGTTCACATTGTAGAAAAGTCAACAGAAGTCTTCAATCTCCTGTTCCAGCTCCTAAACAAAGACCAGAAAAACACTATAGATTAGGAACATTTAGGAAAAAGTTATTGTCTAATCTATGTTAAAATTAAGTGTAATTAATACAGAATAACACTGGCAATATTACATGTTATGGGTTGATGTAATTATCAATATTCCATACTCCTCTTAGACAACACTGCTAAAATTAAATCTGGGAAAAGTAGAATACACTATGTTTTCCCCCCACTGAATTCTGTGCATAGAATCCATACCAAAAGCTTCGATGTGCACAAAAATGCCTTGAAAAGAAACCAGGATATTCAGGGTTAATACTGGGAGAAGGTGAGCCAGATTTTCCAAAATCTGCTACGTGATGCACCCTGGCATTTCAGTCACGCTGCACTGCTCCACAATGAGCAGGACCGAGTGTGAGCATAATATGGCCCGTACTTTGAGAATGTGGCAATAGGCCAGTGCCAGGCGCTCAAATGTTTAACTGTTTGAACAATGAATTACAGACCTAAATGGTTCAGATTTGGGTTGGCCTGTATCTTTCCAAACAGAGAGGGGTTTATGGAATATTTAGTGTGGAATTTCATGGTTTTCTACATTAATTTGCCATAAAATGTGATGTGATCGTCATCTAAGTCAAGCGTATTGACAAATATAATGCGCCTAATATAACACAAAAAAAAATTCTGATCTTTCATGTCTTTATTGAAGACACTCAACATTCAAAATGGTAGTGGAAAAAGTAGATGAACCCCTGGAATAGGAAAGCCACTTTCGGCTTTTCCCGTTTAGGGGTCGCCACAGCGAATTGTCACTCAGACAACTTGCATGTTGACATTTGGCACTTGTTTTACGCAGGATGCCCTTCCTGACGCAACCCTAACTCGAACCCGGGCCATAGCGGCGAGAGCGCTGTGCCTTAACCACTAGCCTACCAGGGACAGCTAAGTGAACCCCTGGAATAATCACTGTATAATCTGAGCACAGTTCACTACATCACCAGTCTCCAGAATGTTCATATGTAGTTCTGCACATTCTCTCGTCGTTTCTTTTTAATACCAACCTTTCACAGTAAGTGGTTTATGCATCTTTCAAGCCCCGCTATAAATCAGGCCCCCGAAACCTTTTGATTGTTTTCACAGACGTGGCTTAGTAACATCAAGGTTATTAGTTACAGTGAAAACTGCTACATTTGCTCATCAATACAATGCAATACTAACCTGTATTAGTGCTGATTTGTTGTAGTCTCGTCTGTGTCTATAGATGCTCTGACAGAGCAAAGCGTAGAGCTTTTCCAGCTTGTAGACCTCGTAGCCCTCAGTCTTGGTCACTACTCTCTCCAGTAGCTCCTGAAGAAATTAGGAGAAAAGGCAACAATAAGAGGAGTGACATGCAGAACACATTTTATAAAAGGAAGCAGAAGTCTGGCTAGTTATCTGGTGAGCTATTTAAAATTCTGGTGGTTAGAACAGCAGTTGAAATGTTTGCTAGTTCTAGTGACTGGTAACAATTAGCCTGAGCAGATGAAGGGTTGTGTTGGGTGTGTGGGTGCAGGCAAAGAGGGGGGTGGTTCTGGGACACTGGAACACACTGTTGAGCCTTCTTTGTGCCAAAACAGCAGTTAGTGAGAGGGTGCCCACCTGATGGCCCTGTAGACTTGCCTTCACTCCTACACCCACACACAACTTGTACTGGTGTTGGTGATACTATAGCTACTGACTCACTGGAATTGTTAATAGACTTCTTTTATTAGAAAATCTTGGTAGAACAGTGTCAGTGGCTGAACAACTGAGGACCCGACTCTCAGAGGTGACTGCCATCACAAGCCAGTTGGGCCACTGCTCAACCTGAGCAACTACAATGCAGATGGCAGATGCTGTTTGTCAAGCCACATGCAGTATCTGCTCTTTGCTTGGGTGAGGACAGGGTCCAGGGATGCTTTGTGCTAGGGGTAGGTTAGGTCTGTTTACTGTAGGGCTCTGAAGATTTATGACAGCATGACCTGACACCCCGCTCTTTGGGGCCAAATAATGGATAGACATTATTTAACTCATATACTGAGCTTCTATATGGATGCACTGCTGTTCTTTGGCATATTTGTGTATTATTGACTAGCTGAAAAACTTAATATGCTCCTTTGAGGAAACCTTAGCAGAGATGATTTAACAAAAAATGAGCCTAAAGTCATCTGATTTTTGGGGCTTCTATGAGAGAAGTCAAAATGCATCAAAACAATGTGACAGGTCATTATGATAAACCAGCATACGCAGACACCCACAGTATCCACACCTTTAATCGGTCTCTGTCCACCACTAGAGGAGGGGTTTCCTGGTCCAGGATCTGGAGAGCTCTGTCCAAATCGATCACTTGCTGCTGCAGTACAGCGTTCTTCTGAGCCCGAGTCATTCGCCTCACACTCCACTCTGACACAAAATGCATGCACACTAAAAATTTGGACCAGTTTAATAGATGACAGTCTGCTGACACAGTCACTCTGAGGCCCCAAAAGCATAAAGAAGCACTGTGACTGCACTAGTGATTTTCATTAGCAAAACATACGGTGGACTGAAGGTCAGCATTTCTCTTGATATTCTTTCTACAACACAAGTTCAAGAACTGAGTGTGAGACTTTGCTAGAATCCAACCTGTGTTCACATCCTCCTCTCCTCTGACAGCTGCAGAGGCATCTGCGGTTGAGGTTTCAGTTGCTTCCATCTCCACTGGCTCAGCATGGCTGTTCAGCTCTGCCTCATCTATTGTGGCTACCTCATTCCTGTCATCTGCCATTCTCACAGCCTGACACACCTCAGTCTCAGTTTCTATCAGTTTTTGGCAGCTAGTTTCACCTCTGTCCGCTGTGTTGGATTGTCCCAGTGCATCTCCCTCAGTTTCAGTGTGTCTATCCTTGTTCACTAAAATGGTTCCACTGTTCTCATCTCCCTCCTTTATTGACACTGTTTTGTTTGCTTCTGACTGATCTGTGATCTTTTGATCTTTTTCCAGCGCTTGGCTTCGACACAGATTAACTTTGTCTTCAGCAGCATAACTCTCCTCCTCGTCCTCTGGGCTGTCCTGCTGTCTGGTTCTGGGCCCAATACTACGCTCCTGGGCTTCTGCAGGCCCTGACTCTACATGTTCCTCCTCTCCTCCAGTCCCTTCATCACGCTCTGCCCCCTCATCCTTCTCAACCTCCTCTTCATCATCTCCATCATCCTCATCAGACCCTAACTGTGCGTCATCTCTGGACACATGAGGAGAGGAGCTTTTTCTTTTTGCCAACAAGCCAGCTGACCAGCGACTCTTCCGCCTTTTCTTCTTCTGGGCTGGAGGAACAAAAAGGAAATAAAGATTTACTTGTTATAGTTATTTTATATAAACCCTTCACTGAATGAAGTTTTTACCTGTGCTTTTAGGTGTTGTAACAGTAAACACATTTGTACTGGGGGTAGCAGCAGCTGTGGCTGGTTCTCCTTGCAGGTTCACATCAGTGATCTTGACGTCAGCAGGAGGTTTGGACTGTTTGGGAAGGACATGGTAGAAAGACGGAGCAAACTGGCCAGTGGAGCAGCCTGAGGTAGTCAAAACAAAGAAACTAGATTTTTTTATTGATTATATAACTGAAGGTCTGATGTATGTGGACGCAGCGGGCAGTCATAGTTTAATAACAACTAAATTGTTCTTGATAGGAAAGAAGTACAAGTGAACATGAAATTAAATATGGTAGTGAAATTATAAACAAACTGCTCAAGATACCATTTTCAAAATTAGTTTCTGAATATTAATCAGTCCAAGGTTGACTAAAATGATCTACACTTGTTAATATTTTACAACTGGGCTCCCACAGGAGAGTCAGAATTAAAGTAAGTTATCCATGAGACTAGATCAAAGTTAACCATGTGACATTTGCCTTCCACAGTAACACACACAAACACACGGAGCATTGACCTCTTCTGTTGCATGATGCTTTGATTTCCTCACAAATCTTCTCAAAATCTTCATCCAGTTCATCTCTAATGATTGCATGAACAGTGTCCTTCAGTGCACATGCTCTGTGGCGGATCTGACGGTCTGGAGGAAACAGGCACGCATGCACAAAACAAGATGACTGAGTTTATTTGACATTTCTTTCATCCTTTCAGACTAAATACAATCATAACAAAAAAAAGATGGAATAGTCACATTATCTAACCAGATACTGTAAGCATCAACACTGTATATGTGTTGTTCACTGTGTACCTGACGGGTCCCTGTCTGGGTTGTATTCAAGGGCATTCTGCCAGATGAGATCCACGTCCTCAAGGAACTCTTTCACGGTCCCGTACTGATGGAGGTCAATCTTAGAGAGGACTGTTGACAGGTCCATAGGCTTCTTGATCACCTCAGCATAATCTGGAACCTGAAAAACATGACAAAGACAAAGTATTAGTTGTTCACTGCTTTGCAGAGAAGCCAGTTATTTTAGATTTTAGAGTAGCAGTTTACAAATCGCAGTCATATCTCCACTCAGCTGAGATTTAAGGAAACAAGATAGACCACCTTCTAAGCCTGTTTAACTGCCTGATGGGACACAGTACAGCAGACATGAGTAAATCAGCTTCAAGTAAGGTGCTGTAAGGGATCAGATTAGGAGAGAACAGCATATAATAGAACAGCTACCTCATCTAAATCCACAGGCTTTGTAAAAGCCCTAAAGCGTTTATCTTGGGACAGACGGTTGGTGACATCACGCAGGAAGAGGCGGAGCTCCCTGAGTGTATCTTCCTCCTGCTCCTCCAGTTTTTGGATCTCCTCTTCTGTCAGCTCACGTGGAGGAGCGGGAGGGGCAACAGGGAGCACCTCCAATGCATGGAGCACTGAGGAGAGAAGAGGGTTAGTATATGAAAATGTCCTCACTACACACACACACACACACACTTCACACACCCTGCATGTCTCCATTTCTTTTATGCCATGGGTTTTTAAATCAGTAGTTTTAAATAATACACTACTGTGTGCTGACCTTGTGATCTCCTTTCATGCTCCATTGTCTGTTCTGTGCTTTTGGAAGCTTTTTGCCCACATATGACAAATAGGTTATGATGAGTAATAACCACACGGACACTAAATGCCCAAATAAAAATAAAACATCTCAACATAATGTACATTTTCATCCTGATTTGGTCCTTAAAAGGGTGATATTTTTTTAAAAGATATTTTGCTTTTTTTCCTCTGTGAACACATGAATCCTGAGTTTATAAAAGCTCATATCAACAAAATAAAAACTAACTTAGATTTCTCACCAGCTTTCTTTTTTGACACGGGGGCCTTGGTAGCCTGGTTGATGAGAAGGTCCTCAAAGAAGTTCCTTCTTTCTCTGCTGGTGGGAACCCGGATGTGGAAAACCTCCCCATACTCCACCCGAAACAACTCCTGAACCTGAGAAAAGACAGACATAACAGTAAATAAGACGTGCTTACTTTTTATATATTTTTTTTAAACTACTGTGCCCTCATGAATGACTACACTAAGTGAGCAGTGTCTTTCCATACTTCTGTGCCGAGTTGGTCATAAGGAAGGTTGCATGTAGCCAGCAGCAGTATAGGAGAGAAGGCTGGGATGGAGCCAAGCAGGCTCAGGAAAGTTGCTCTTAAGGCAGGACCGACAGTTTCCCACCACCGTCCGATCTGAGGGATGTACACGATACTGGGAGATGTCCGCTTGGCTTCAACAAAGATCTGCAGAATGTACAAAGAAACATTGTTATATGGTCTGGATTTGTATGTATGAATGGAGATAAATGACAGAGGATGATAGAGACTAAATGCATAAAGGAAATGTACAATTACATTAACATTAGTGTCCTGACCATACTATAAACTAATGCTGACACAACCAGTTAACTGATTTGACCAGTGGTTAGTAACAGTTTAAGTAAGGTAAAAACACCCTCGAACACACTTTCAGGTTGAAGCCTCTGAGGAGTGGTAAATGGACTGAACTTGTATAGCGCTTTTCAAAGCGTTACAAAGTGAGGGGGCAACTGTGGTTCAGTGGGTAGAGTGGCTGTCTCCCAACCGGAGGGTTGGAGGTTCGAATTACAGTGCCTGCAGAGCACATGTCGAAGTGTCCTTGGGTAAGACACTGAACCCCCAAGTTGCCCCCGATGGTTAGAGCCATTGGTGCGAGTTGGCACCGCAGATGGCTGCCTCGGTTCTGTACCAGAAACAAATTCCTTGTGTGTAACATACTTGGCCAATAAAGGTGATTATCCTTATCCTGATTAAAGTGCTTTACAAATTCACCCATCCACCCATTCGCCCACTCACACACACACACACACACACACACACAAGGTGCTGGGCCTGGCCATTGGGAGCAACTTGGTGTTCAGGGTCTTGCCCAAGGACACTTCAACATGTGGCCTAGGGAAAATGGGAATCAAACTACCAACTGGCTCTACCCCTGAGCCACAGCCACCTCAGTTGGGCCTTTGGTAATGTGTAGGATTTGTCTGCAGTACATATTTATCCCCAACATCCATGTTGTAAGGAGGTGGGGCCCATGAACTACAGTCTCTGTGGCAGCCATTTTGGCCAGTGAGGTCCACACTAAAGAACACACTGAATTTGACAAAGCTGCAAAATTACTCCTAGTCTACATCAGTTGTGTGAGGGCTGATTCATGGATCTCTGGGCTGTTCATGTGTCATAACCCATTCTTGTCAGTTACTAAATATCTCATTTACTTGAGCACAGGTCTCTTCTGGGACAGTTGCACTGGCTCCAAACAACACAGCTATGTCCAGTGTGAAGACAGTGAACTTCTCGAGAGCATGGAGGACAGCAGGAGCCAGGTGGGAGGTCTGACCTGCACCTGGTCTGCCCTCCAGCAGCAGCCTGGGGCGGTAGGACGTTGGGTGGCTCAGCACACTCCTACACAACAAGAGATAAGAGAGACCTGGTGAGGTGGAGGGTATCCTCAGATTTATTTTCAATAAATATTTCAGCGGCTCATTAAGTTGCTTAAATGATCTTCAAAAGATGGCTTGCAACACTTCATGTAATTCTGAGAAATTCTGTAAATACTTAACAAACCTGAAATAATGAGTAAACAGCTATAACTCCTGAGTAATAATCCTTCTTGAATAATGACTAACCCACCTGTTGAGGTTGAGGAGGCTCTTAGCAGCAGGTGTTCCGAGTTGAGAGTGAGGGGTCTGTCCGTTGGAGCAGACCCCAAAGTCCTCATCCTCACTGAAGATTAGGCCATCCTCAGACACACCACAGACCAGATCTGGAAATTAACTACAGCAGTTACTCCTGAGGCCCCAGAAGATGTTGGCAAATGAACAATCAACCGAGGTCTATTCTGTAATTACTTAATGAACACAGGAGAAATTATTTATCTAATTAAATGAAAGAATGCAGGACCATGAATGGAGCAGAAGAGGGCCAGACCAAATGAATGCACAACAGAACAAGAGAAAAAGTCAGAGCAGGACTGTACCTTGTTGTCTTTTCTTCGTTAAGCCCTGCTCAGCATGCGGAAACACTCTGCTGACTGTGTGAAGGATGTTCTGCAGGCTGGCGCTCAGCAGAGGACGAATAGCAGGTATCAGGGCCTTGGCTGGTGACACTATTGCTCTAAAAAAAAAAAAAAAAAAAAATCCCAATAAGCATTATGTATACTTAACAACCATATGTAAGAACCATGCCCAGGAGCCGTCAGAATAATGTGTACACTCAGAAAAATAAAAATGTACTGTGTGTCTCAGTCGTACCTCTGGGCGGCTGGTACCAGCTTGGACATGGCAGACATAAAGTCTTTGTTTGTGATGGTAATGGAGTCGACATCAAGTACGAGTTTTTGCGATGAGGAGTAAATTTGAGGGTAGCAACGCCGCAGAGCGCACAGAGCTGCCTCTGAACACACAGCTTTGATGTCAGCCCCACAATATCCTGCCAACAAAAGAAGCTTGTTGTTAATTGCCACTGAGATGACCAACAAACCTCAATCTGTAGTCCTGAGTGTACAAAACTTTGCGCAAGATTTGTCAGTATAAAGTCATGGATGAAGTCGCAGGCTAAATTTGTTTCTGAGATTTGCCATGATTCCGTTCCAGGACCATGTCATGCAGACACACTCAATAAAAATCTTTCTTGTTTATACCAAGTTATGTAGCACGGACAAATCTAATCTAAGGGGATTGTTACTTGTATTGCCCAAGTTTTGCAGCGTGTATTTTTCAAGCTTTTGGGGACCAAAGGCATCATTTTGTGCAGACGTACCAACACATTTGTCTGCCAGTTCCTCAAGAAAGGTGTCAGAGGGTGAAGGAGTCCACTGTCTGGTGTGGATCTTCAGAATGTCCTTTCTCGCCTGACACACAAAAACAAAGTCACAGCATTTCTATTCCAGATGCAATAGTCTGCAAAACCCCCTCTTCCCACATAATCAGCTCATTTGAAAGTGCATTCAGTTGCTGCTCTTGTTCTACCTAAAGGTGCTGCTCACTTTAAATTATGCAACAGTATAAACATCCACCAGCATGGTAATATAATCAATATGAAAGTCCATTTCGCGGATTCTTTGAAGAGCAATGTAAGAGCCGGCAGATTTTTAAAGAACCAAGTTTACATCTCAGGAGGCTGACGTGCATACAGAAAACCCAAAACCTACACAACATAGAAATGACATTATTCAACACAGCATCACGTTCCTGCTGTTTTTCTTTGTTTTTTGAAGATTTATGGTGATTTTCTTGCAACAATCATTTTCTCTTTTATAATTTCTATCAAGCACTGAAGTGCATGCAGAATTTTTCACCTCTCTGTCTGGCAGGCCAAAGAGAAACTCTCTGTCAAAGCGTCCTGGTCTTCTTAGTGCTGGGTCGATGGAGTCCAGTCTGTTTGTGGCTCCGATCACAACAACCTCTCCTCTACTGTCTAATCCATCCATAAGAGCCAGGAGGGTTGACACTATGGAACTACAGACAAAGAGAAAGAACACCTCTTCAAACTAGTGATGGGCTGATCCACCTTTTTTTTTTTTTTTTTAGTTTTGACCCGATTCCGATAGACAACTGCCAATTCCCATACAAGAACTCTTTCAATGCAATAAAACAATCAACACTAATAAACAAAGTATTACATATGAGTAATGATGGAAAAGTGCAACCAGTAGATGGTCAGAGGCAGGCCATAGATTTCATAATTTGAAGGGCACGGTCATTTGGCCTTCGATTTCATACATTTTCGGAGGGCACAAAGGCCTCTTGACTGGTCCCTAAGGTCGAGGCAAATGACACACTGTCTGTGTGTGTGTGTGTGTGTGTGTATGTATGAGTAGCTTATGTATGTATATAGCCTGAGCTGTAAAGTGTTTGCAGCATACGTGTTATGTGTAAATTAAAATACAGATGGTTGAGATGCTAGTAGAGTTAAAGGTAAATATGCAGAGATAGCATATTAACTATGCACCTTTATTATAATTTTGACAGTAAACTGTGTCATCTGTGCACAGTTAGACTCATACACAGCTCTGGTTGCTCTCTGCTGATATTGCCCAAGCTCACGGGTCAGAAAAATCACGGATGTATTAAGGAGAAAGCAGAGAGAAGGATGTTTAATTTCTCTTAACTACTCTAACTGGTGTAATTATACTGTTCTACCATCATGACGACAGAATGACCAGCATCACATGTAGCACTCTTAAAACTAAAAATAAATCTGCAGTATTTCAAATCTCAGAGGAGGCGTGGTACATTTCAACACTACATCTAACTATTTACAGTCTCTGGGTTTTCTTACAGTTTAGAGACAGAGCCAAATATTACACCCTTTGTTCAGCTCATATTAGGGCTGCATGACTAATCGCATGATGAGTGTAATACAGTATATATCCCTGTGTGATCTCAGTCCCACCTGACAATGATTCTGCTGTGTTTGCATTAGCAGGGAGACGCCTTGCAACAAACCAAGCGTTCTTTTCCTTGCTAAGATGCGTTAACCAGTAGCAGGAATGCATTACATCAATTTGTAATGAGCTGTAGACAGGAAGCAAATACCAATTCAAAAGCAAATCCAACATGTTTGGCATTGTGAGAGATATTCTGTGTCCTCCTGCAACTATTTTTCAAATGCTGTGCTGCCTGCCCTGTACACCTAGTGCTAAACAGAAATAAATCACCTCATGATTATTGCTTGTAATTGACTTCTTTTCCTGATACATACAAGAAAGTTGGCATAAAAAAATGCTACTTTCATAAATGTACAACTCAATTTGTTTTTAAAAAAAAGCACGACTTTCTAATAGGCTATCAACCAACAGTCAAGCCATAAAATGATCTGTTTGCATGACACACACAACTATTGTATACCTTGCATTCAACTGAGTAACACATTAGCTACAGTTGCATCCTAGTCCTTTACAATCCCAGGTGCTACACAACATTGTTCACACATGTGCTGTATAAAGAATGCAGCACATCTCACCTGTGGATCTGGTCCTGACGACTGGACCTGACTGGAGCCAGACCATCAATCTCATCGAAGAAGATGATGGACGGACGCATCTGGTATGCCTAAAAACAATTCAAAAGGATTTCAATCAATAACAAATTGTATTATCTTCAGAGCTGACATGATTATGGACAGGCATTAAACATATTCTAATCTACAAGTTAACAGTGGTGGAAAAAGTACTCAGATCCTTTATTTAAGTAAAAGTAGCAATACAACTGTTTCCTGCATTCATAATGTTACTTAAGTACAAAAATATAACCATCAAAACATACTTCAAGTACTAAAAATAAAAGTATTCAGTATACAGAACGGCACATTTCACATCCCTGTATATCATATTATTGTGTTATAATTACAGATACATTATATGCGTCATGTTTAATGTTGGAGCTAACTAGCTTATATGCATTTAATTTGAATTGCTGCTGGGTAGCTTGTGAATTTTCCACCACAGATATCTGAGGTCTCATCAGTTTACTGTATTCATTGTATTAATCTGGCTCTGAAAAGTAACTAGAAACTAAAGTTATAAAATAAATGTAGGAGTAAAAAGTACAATATTTGCCTCTAAAATGTGGCGAAATCAAAATATTAACAGAAAATGAAAATAACCAAGTACAGATACCTCAAAATTGTAATCAAGTATAGTACTTGAGTAAATACTTGAGTACTTTGTTACTTTCCACCACTGCAAGTTAATGTGTCAAAATACAGTGAGGCTGTGTTGGAGATAAATGTTTTCTGATTTACTTTTGATAATGGTTGTATCTGTTTTTTTTTTTTTTCCCAAGACAGACCAAAAAAACACAACAAAGGTGGCTGGAATCTTCATCCATCCCAAAAACTATGTTACACAATGATGAGGAGTTTGGTTTACCTGGTCAAACAGCAGGCGTAGCTGTCTCTCAGATTCTCCCACCCACTTACTGAGGCAGTCAGCTCCTTTCCTCATAAAGAACGACACCTTTCTTTCACCCTGACCACATTCATTGGCCAGTGCTCTGGCTACTAGGGTTTTCCCTGTGCCCGGAGGCCCATAAAACAAACAGCCCCTAAAGACAAGAGCAAACATAACAAAGACCAGTATTGGGGATGCTGTTAGTTCAACTGCCTACCCCAGAAAAGTTGGAGAGGAGAAAAGTAGTGAGAAAAAGGCACATAAAGAGTGGGGAAGCTAAATGTACAGCAGTAAATACACTTTGTAGACTACATTTTTCACTAATTTATACTCAAGGCCTACACATTTCTCCTGGTGCAGTGACATGTTTTATGCTCTCAGTGTTTTTATTGTACTTGTACAAATTTGGAAAAATGTAACTTTGTGGACTACAATCAAGATGGCCACGTCTGACTTTTGGCTCTTATCAAAAAAAAAAACCTTATTCAAACTATAGAACCACCAATGTAAAATGAATGCAAAACTGGTGACATTTTGCTCCCCCAATGCAAGTACGCCACCTACCTGGGTGGCTGTATCTTGAACCTCTCAAAGACTTCTGGGTAGAGGAGAGGAAAGACCACCATCTCCTTCAGCGCTGAGATGTGTCTACTCAAACCTCCAATGCTGTCAAAACGCACCTGGGTCACATCAAGCGTTACGTTAGGCTTGTTGTCTCAGATCTCTTTGGTAAATATGCTTCAAAAAGTGGAACTGTCAAATTCTTCAAAAACAATCAGGGTAGTCGTATGTTTGAGTTGTTACAGTAATGTGTACTGTCGTGTTTTTAAATGTGGCTATTTAATCGGACTACTCTGGAAATCTATATTGATGCATCTTACCGTCCTGTCTATGTGCATTGGGTCCACATCAGCGAGGCTGGCTCCAATCTTCATCCTGTCTTTGTGTATCCCCAGCAGGTCTTCTTTCACAAAGTTCATAGGTAGACATCTGCAGGAAAAGCAACACATTTATAGTTACCACTGCATGGAAATATTGTCTTATTATCACATAACAGGATGATGTGTTGTGACAACATGCAAAATGTTGCCATTAAGAGACTAAGAAGGTCAAAACAATAATCAAAAACTTCTTCTAAAGACACAAATGTGCAAGCTTTATACTCACCTACTTTTACTCTGCAGGAATTATCAGATAAACTACTGAACTAGAGACAGTGTACCAACCCATGTGCTGAAGAACACTGCTGTTTGTCTACCTGTACTTGTGCTGAATGACAGCTGCTGCTGCTCTCACCTGTTGACTGACCTGGTCCTGCTCTTACTCCTCCGTCGCTGGAATTTCTCATCATCTGAAGATGAGGAGGTGGAGTCACTGCTGTGGATGGCATGTCTCCTCCTGCAAGGCAGAAGGATGTTAAAAATGGTTTATTTTAAACAAAGAGATCCAACAGCATCAAGGTATGTCACTCTCTGCAACACAGGAATTAAAGCTAGTAAGTTAAAATATCAAAGTCCGGGTAAAGAAACAGTTGCTGAAAACATGAAAAGACAGAGAACTGTGTAGTGCTGAACTGTGGAGTTAGACCGTTTCATCATTTTTGAGTTCAGGATTTTTTTTTTGAGCAGGGCAGAAAGCTTGGCTTGATGGCGCGCTGGAGCTATCCTTAATATAAGCCCCCATAAACCATATTTCTAATCTCACTCTGGTTTTTGACTAAATGCTCCTGTAGATCCCTAGCACAGTAGCACCAGTTCTCCTGTTTGATCGCGAGTTACTACACCTACTACAGCCTACAGTTTGCTAGCTAGATAGAAATGCATATTTCCTACATGTTCTCCCTTAATACGTCCATGATAAGAAGCAGCACGTTTCCTTGATTTGGCTGGTTTCAGTGTCTTTGCCCAACACGCCCCCTGCACAGCACACCAGGAGGACTTGACTTACATATTCTCTTTGAAGGCTCAGTGTAATATACCAAGCACACATTATTCAAACCGTTTTAAAAGTGAGGGAAGCTTCTGATTACATGCACATAAATACCCAAAACAGTGGCTAAGAGAAATTCACCTTTCAACCAGTGAGTCTGTCTTTATCTGAACAACAAAGTGTGGTTCCCTGTCCACCATTCACAGAAATGTGCCACCACATTAGCACCACAGCACTAGCAGAGACAGACAGCGCCAAAAATAAACACCAAAAAAGACAAGTACTCACCTCTCAGAACTACTCCTGTGAGTGGGAGAAATCCAAAAATAAAAAAAAGAGGAATTTTTGGATGGATTTTCCAGTGACACTACTGTAGGTGTACATTTCTGCCCTAAGTTCTTTCTGTGCAACTGTGTGTATGAGCTATGAATAAGTAACACAGTGTAACAGCTGGCACGTGAACATGCAGCTTGTTAAAAGGCTCTTACATGATCGATAAGGCTATTGGTAAGCCTGAATGAGAAAAGAGAAAATGTATCTGTTACTATGTTATGATTACTAACATCTTTTCTGTTTCTGTAACAAGGGAACACTTGTATTATGTACAGACTTAAGAGCGATTATGAGGCAGTGCATTCTGGGTAGTGTATTAGTTACACCATTTTTGCTGAGTGCAACAGTATGCTGACCAGACAGCAAATGTTAGTGGGAAATCAGATCCCGCAATAGCAAAACACAGATTTCTCTATTTTCAGTCACAGGAAGGTGGTGGCTGGGCTGTCATACTAACCGGCTGGGTCCTCTCCTGTTGTAGGGGCTCCTGGGGGCCATGGAGCTGAATCTAAACCTGCGTCTGGTAGGAGATGTGTGGTGCTTGAAGTACATGCTGCGCTTCCTGGTCTCTCTGGGTTCTGAGAAAACATTAACACACCACAAACTGTATCAAACTCCTGATTAATTTGGCCTTAAAGGAAACACTGGGGACTTTCAGCTGCACGTGTCTACTTTCAAACATTTACAACAGCAGTGATCTTATGTTTTTATTGCCATTTATTTATTGCTATGAATGCTAGGGCACTGTTGCAGGGTAAGAATCCTTAACTCCTATCCCTTAAAGTTAAGTTAGGATTATTGCATACATTTTATCATTTGAAGTAATAGAGAACTGTCTCAAAATACATGTCTGTGAGTATCTACAATAAGGCTAAAACAGGCATATTCAGGTATCCATATAGATAATACATTTACCTCATTGCATTTAGGACAATGGCAGATCTGAAGTGTTTAAAGCCTTTCATAAGCTGGCACATCTACCATTTAAACAACATGAATCAATAAAGTGAACAGTTTGAATAGTTGTACCATCCTGTGGGGCCTGGTAGCGAACCACAGTTTTTCGCTGCCGAAAGTCATAACGCCTCTGGTTTTCTTCTTCCTCATCCTCATCATCTTCCTCCTCATCTTCTCCATCATCTCCCTCCTCTTCCTCTTCATCGTGATCATCCTCGCCCCTTTCTGTGAATTGGGGGAATAGGATAAGAGGTAAGAGCACAGCAAGCTACAGCTGCTGTCTAAATCTAAATACAATTTGTATTTATTATTAGCATTGCTTTAAATTACTTTCACAATAAGGGAGCGCTTGGTCTCATGCAGCTCCGTGCTAACATTGTCATGTGAGACTGAAATCGCACAGGGATCTAAATCGCACTCACAAAACAATTGATCGTGCAGCCCTACTGGTAGCTTAACATAACTTGTAGTATTGGTAACTTGGGGCCCTCAGGGGTACAAAACTGAATTATCTGCAGTATTAGCAGGATCCAGATCACCTTGGTTCTCCTTCTCGGTGGCTTTACTCTCCACATTTTTCCTCAGTGACCTTTTCATCCTGTTCTTAGTGTAAACACCCAGCTGTTCAGAGGAGACAAGTCAAATGCTGATTAACTCACAGTTTTGATTTTTTTTTTTTTGGTTTGTCAGCTTGAAAAGGAAAATGTGAGGTTTCCTTGTTGAGGTTTTTACCTCTTCTTTAGTGTCTCTATCTCTGCTTCTCACTCTACATCTCATCTTGTGCATGTCGTCCATCTTCTGGAGGACAGCTTCAGCAGTGCTGAGGTTAAATCAGAGGAAGAACTTCTTAGATTTCATCAAAGCTTGTCTCTAAGTTAATAAATCATTACCTTTAAACTTAGCCTGAGATAGTACTGCAGCTTTATTTTCAACTGAAATCATAGTGGAAGTAGAAACCACAATCACTGGAGTGAATGTTGCTGAGCTCACTTGGTGATGAGGCGGTCGTATAGCACCGACTGGTTGTGGGAATCTAGTTTGTATCTGGTGATTCGAGAACTACGTCGCACGGACCGCTCCTCTTCTTCCTCTTCCTCCACTTCTCGGCTCTGTAGGTTAAAGCGGCTCCTCTTAGGAGTGGAAGACCCCTCCAGTTCATCTGGAACATCTGGGGCACCAACAGAAGCCCTTTAATTACCCTGTTAGAAACCTCCTACAAATACATTTCTGTTTAACATGGTTCTTGTTCCATGTAGCCTAAGCCTGCAAGTGTTCTATGCAAAGACTGTAGCAAACTACACCTGCTTGCTGCTTGCCGCTGGATGCTTTCCCCTCTCTCTGCAGCCTGGAGGATTTCCTGAAATCACAAAGAAGAATTTAAGTCCTAACTTACTTCATTATTTTCTAAACATGCTGTTTACAAAACTATGTTTTGCAAAAATGTGAAATAGCTGCACTGTAGAATTTACATTAGGTTTGGTATGATGAGGCATGATGCGGCATCACAGGCATGTGGCTAACAGCAAAAGTACAAACCTAAAAAGATCATGCCAGGTAATTACTTGACATCCAAGCTCAAAAGAATATTTTAAAACCACTCTTATAACACTGAGTCAAAAAGCCTGAACCCTGTAGGTTTTGCAGAGATCTAGCAGTGAAAATCAAAAATACATAATACTAAGTAGAAATGGTCAATGCCTATAAGAGGAGCCAGGGAGCATGCATTTTATTTATGCCTGATGCACAATTAGGGAGTTTCAAACCAAAATGCGTTTGGCTTTACTACAGTGGCCCCTGAAACGGTAAAGTCAAACATATGAGTAAACAATGGATGTGGCATCCACATCATTATTCACATAAGCCCACTTGCTTGCATGCTGTGTTTATCTGGGAGATTACACATTTTATCCACTAGGTGGCAGACGAGGGTCTAATCATCCTTGGCGAAAAGCAGAATATCTTCCTTTCAACTTTTGCACACCATAAACAAAAACCAAAACAACACTTGAGGTTACAATATTGTTGATGTTGAGATCACACCGCAGCAGTGTATCTGGTATGTTAGCTAGAAAAGCCTTTTGAGTTTCTCTTCGAAGCTTTTCAGCATTATAGGAGTGATTTAAAACTGCAGCTTAATTTACTTTGTGTAGCCTGGCAGTCACACCCAAAGCTGCATCTCGCAGATGTGCAGCATTAATTTTGAACACATCACACGCAGGGCCATGATGTACACACCAATGCATGGTTAAAAGCAAGAGGCTTTGGTGTTTGACCAGTTTTCAACATTTAATACTTAACCATGCAAATCTGCAAGTGAAGCATAACTGCTTAAACACCGCCACAAATACTTAAATGTTATGAGACGGTCCTGCATCACCTGGTGCAGCATCCTGCAGGGGAGCTGGTCTTCAGGTCAGCCTCAGCAAACTTGACCTCCAGTTTAACTCGCTGTCCTCTGGTCCTCAAAGAGTGATGGAGACGGCTGCCGACCTCCTGCTTTGAACCAACATGTCCCTGGAACGGTCATCATCATGTCACATCATCAGTTTCTCATTTACAGTACACCTTACATTTGCCATGGGCTGGGATGAACAACATTTATTTTATTCTCTTCCAGATCTGACCAACATTTTAGTGCACAGGATTCACATCTAAAAGCCAGCTACCATACAACTGTCCACTTCACAGTGCCTACAGTGTCAGTAGGAATGTGAAGCAAACTGTGTTAACATCATGACGAATCAGGTGTCACAGTGATTCTGTTTATTTGCTTCAGCTATATTTTACAGTGATCCTAGACACATACATTAAAAACTTACCTTAATAGGAATTAATATGGATTATGTCTGGTTTAACATCTAAAGACAGAGACACTGTCATGACTACAAAGCTGCAGGCTTGTTTCATGAGCAGCAAAGGTCACATTCAATTCAATAAGTTATTGTAACTTTCATCACACACTTTCAGTGCATGTGGAAGCGAGCTACCGTTCTCCCTTCATCATAATGCTCAATACACAGTCACCCTTTTAAACCAAAACAAAACAATACACACATTAAAAATACAGTGACAAACACAGCAATTATCCTTAGTGTTCTTCACTCACCAAACCACTATGGTCGTTACAAACGAATCAACAAATGTCCAACACAGAGGCGAATTTCAGTCAATTGTTAGACAGATTTCCCACAAGGTTGTCAAAGTTGTTACCGTCAGTTGGCTTAGCTCGTTAGAAAACTAGCACATCAAAGTTGCATGCAAAGATCATTTATCCACCAAACAAACTGTAATCTAGTTATCTAGCTAACCATCTGACTAGGAGTGTGTTCTTACATTCGCCGTGATGATTTCAGGACTGCTGAAGCTGTCATCCGCAGGCCGGGAGGAACGGGTCACCCGGGCGGACTTTCTCTGCGCCGCGGGAAGCAGCGACAGAAACTCGGAGCTTGTATTCATCTCCAGCGCGCTCCTCGTCGGAGTTGTCGCCACCACCTCCGCTCCGACACTGCCGCTGCTGCGTAATATCACCATCTTGACTCCAACCCGACCTTATACCAGCACAATCGATGAATGATCAACCTCTACTATGCCTTAAAATGTCCAACATCTACGGTACCGCCAACACAGCGTAAACAACGGCAAAGATGGACCAGCTGATACACACAAGATCCCCACTAAACCCTTGATTTCTGGCGCCATAAACGTCATCGGAGGTTATGAGGTCAGACGGTAGGAGCTGCCGCAACGAAAAATAGATTTGTTAACAAAATTGTTGGGTCAAACTTTAAGAGTTTTCCTTATTTATTTTCATGTCCTCGACAATGCTGAACGTTTGAAAGCGGACTGTTACTGTCATTACCGTATAAGGCATTAGTTGTTTAAGCACAACATAGGCGGATGGATATGCATAGAATGTTAAAAGGTGTCCCGGTGTACGTTAGAGCGCGCTTCTCTTCCTGGTCTAACCCGCGCACTAGCTCGTGGCCTGAGCTCATACGTACACAACTGGCTTGATAGCACGTTCCCATTTTACACGTTTAACATTAAAACAGCTTCCATATCAGATTCCATTTCCAAACAAAGCATATTAATTTAAGACAGAATGAATTTCAACTCAATCTTTTATTTGAATAAGTGAGAGATTACAGAAAGAAAATACAAACACTTCAATTGTTTCTGCCTGAAAAAGTACATTGTGTAAAACAACTGTACAAGCAACCATATTCTGACTGGAATATCTCTAAACTTACCACTGAATCCTCTGGTTGCTTCTGTTTGTTTATTCTCTTTCCTAGTGTGTTTGAGGGACTGAAGAAATGCCCTCAGGATCCATTTATAGTGACAGGCAAAGACATTTTAGATCAACCGGTTACATTGCCTGTGTGGTAGTAATGAAAAATACAAACTGAGGGATTCAGTGGAAGATTTGAGATTTCACCGTTAGAGCCCACATTTCATATGCACAATAGCCAACTGCCACATTTCACTGTACCACAGTACGTGTTAGTTACGTGATGACATGAGTCAGTCTCACAGCCACTGATGGATTTTATTCAGTGCAGCTGTGACACACCCAGAGGCTTTCTCTTTAAGTAATTATATTTGGGCAATGTCACAAACAGACTATCATATTAAAAAATCTTAAATTTAGTCAACTAATGAAAAGCATCCCCAGGGAAAGAACAAACTGGCCAGAACACAATGTGGCCAAACTATCTGAATTACTCTGTGGTTTATAAAAAAGCATCATGAGACTGTTGGCTACTTTGCTGCCATGTCTTAGTCTTGAAATGTGGCCACAGAGACCCATCACCAGGCAGGGAATGTTCACGCAATAGCAGCCAGGTAGTCTTTCACCTCCGCTGGGGTGAGTCTTTTGAAGCCAGCCTCGTTGCAGATCCCCACCTCAATGTTCTCCTCTGTCATCTGACCCTCAAAACTCTCCTGAGACACAAACATAGAAATGTTTAAATAAAAGGTGAAACACTAACACTGAAGTCAGATTCCAATGTTTTTGGTATTTTTATAACCAACAATATACCTTCAGTGTTAGGATGGCTGTGTGGATGGCATCTTCCAATTCCAGATCATTGTTATACCTGGAGATTGAAAACAAAGTGGTCATTTACCAATTTGTGCAGTGTGAGTCAAGTACCACTGTAACAAGTTGAGCTCTCCCAACCAAACAGCTCAAATCTGTGCATTATATCTCTAAATTATACCACAACACAGTCTTTTCACACCTGAGTCTTTATCATTGAGCTAGCAATACAGCAAGTACGAAGGTCAATCAACAAATCATAATCCAAATCCATACATTTACAGTGTGCAATATAATTCCATTATTCAAAGAGCTCCTCAAATAGCAAACCCTTACCTTTTCTCAAGGAATGTTTTTCCATTAACATAGTTCTTTCCCATTGCTGTGGCTTTCCATGCAAAATATGCACCCTGTCAATCAAGAAAAATGAAAAGCCTTTAGGACAGTGGGAAAGTTATGCTTTTGATAGCCAAGTGTTATTTTTTACATTAATCAAATCACTGCTAAATCAAAGAGACTTCCAATCAGACAGATATAGATGTTATAGTTAAAAGGATTTGGGGAGGGTAACAGCATTGAAGCAAATGACATTTTTGGAATATGTACCGTAGGTATTATTTTATCTAAGATCACATTATTACAGCAAGGCAGGGCTACCCAGCTATCAAAGGTTTAAGAATTAAAAAAAAATATAGAACTTAATAAAAAGAACAACAACTGAATTATAGACAGTGTTTTTTCAGCAAACATGAAAATGAGTTTTGAGGGGTACATACAGAGGGGTCTGACTGGAACAGGTAGGGGTGATCTTCATCCCACCCAGCTATCAGCAATGACACCCCAAAGGGACGCACTCCACTAGAGGAGAAAACAAGACAGATCCAATCTAAGAACTCTTAACTTTATACATCTTATCTATGAGATACAATGGTGTGAGCATGTGTGTATCCATGTTCCTTTCCTAATACCCACCCAGACTGTGTATACTCCTGCATTACAGAGGCCACTCTCTGGACAAGCTGCCCTGTGGGGATCGGTTCCTGGTAAACCAGGAAATACTGCTGTGCCAACTTCCGGGCCCGTCGCACTAAAACCCTGCAAGGAGGACACAACCTGTTAACTCACATATAAAAAAAGCTTAAGTAGTCCTACAAACTGTGTGATGTCTTCTGGATGTTTTTTTTTTTTTTGTACAAGCAGAGCTAACAAATCCTCAATGACATGAATATGTTAGGTGCTCATGGCCAGAAAGCACAAAACTCATAAATGTCATGTGTTTTATGTGAACATGGTTTGTTCACAAATATGGATACATAGTTGCCGGCAATGCTTGGCCTCTGATGAAGCTGTAGTAGACAAGCACAGTGTGCTTGTCTGCTGAGCCAGATCTCATTCACAATAAACAGCATCCAAATCGCTGCCCCAGCTTTGTGAGTCCATATGTGTGAACAATCTGTTAGGCTTAACACACCAACACAAAGGAAAAATTATCACATAAGAAAAATCCCACCATAGGGTGTCAGTAGTACAAACTGGCTACCACCAATATGTTTGGTGTCTTATATTACAAATGCTGCAGGTCAAAATCTGATGTCAGACATCATCATCATCCAGCTGTCTGGAAAGTCAAACTTCAATCCAAAAACTTAACAGTATGATTTGCCAAAATTGCCCAAAATTGATAATATTCAGTCTGTTGAATGGTTAAAACATGCCAACCTTTATTTACCACTGACCTGATAAGACTAGGAATATTGTTGTTTTAACTACTTGTGAACAATGGAAGTGCAATCCATTTTCCATCCTCTATAGTGCATTTTCAGCTGTTGAACATCACAGAGAAATATTTTTTGGCTAATCTCAGAAAAGAATCCCCAAAGTGCAGGTTTTTCCTTTTAATACCAAGCAGACAGACTCCCCACCTATAATCAGGCCCCATGCCGCTGTAGACCATGCCTATGTGTTTTGTGATGGGCTCCACTTTATGGACACTCTGCTCATCATACAGGATGGACTTTTGTTTCTTCTCTGTCGCCAGGACAACTCCATTGGAAGCTGAAAATCAGAGAATATCCCCAATTAGTGTCTTCACAAATTCCAGTTTCAACTGGGTCATGTCATGCCATTGTCCTCTGCACCTGCAATATATCAGAAACTGTTCACAGGCAGCAAAGTGTTGTTGTGGTAACGTAATGCATGCAAATGAAGTTTTTGCACCTTTGCTGACAAGAGCATCCTCTGTTAACAATCAGACATCAAAATGGTCTGGCTTATAATACAGTAAATTTTATTTTTAAGCATTTTGCTCCTTTTATCAACAACACAATAATCTTCTATAGGTGGGTTCACTTTGGCTCCAAAACCCAAAGTTTAATATGATCCCCAGATACCTTTGATGCCAACTGAGGGAGCTCCGGCTGCTACAGCTGCCAGGGCATATTCAATCTGAACCAGTTTCCCCGAAGGGCTGCAGGAAGAAACACAGAATGTGCCCTTAATATGTTGTCAGCCAGAGGTGAAGTCGACTAAATTAAAATGCTACTACAATAACTAACAGTCAACGTAATCGGAAAATAAACATAATGTATAATAAGCGACAACTAACAAATACGAAACTGAAAGCAAAGGCTAAAACAACTGACTCATCTGCGCTATCTTACTGCTAGCTACTCATGTCTCTAACGGGATAGCATGTAAAACTAACTTATTTCGGACTATTCAATATTGTGTCACAGAATAATTATTCAGCACGTGTTATTATCAATATCAGAAGCACTAACTCTCTTGTTTGTTTCATTTAAAAACCTCTTAGCCGCTATGCTAATAGCTAACATTAGCAGATTCGTTGCACTATGCGGCAATGACCGTGCATCAGCTCAACAGCTCCCATACCTTTTTTCATATCAAATAAGGTAACCATGTACACATCTCATGAAACTGTTATTCAATAACAGCCAACGCAAGCTACAAGTGTAGATCACTTTTTAAAAGTCATGACAATTTTGACAAAGTTTACCTAAATGTGGTGAGGGAGAAACTATAGCCTCGCTCCGCCATCTTGTTCTTCTTCTTCTGCGCTACGATCACTCGAGACAAGCAAATCCACCTCAGAGTGTGTACTGCCACCTAGAATGGCTGTGCTCAAAACGAACAACCAAACCAAAAAATCTGGTAAATATCCGTCTATTAGGTCGGGCCTTGAGCCAATTACAGCTTATATATTGAAAAAAAAGAAATAAATGAATGAAACAGTCTCCCCAGTGTTAGGTATTTTTAGTCAGATAGATATTGGATAGATACTTTATGTATTAGAAATGTTTAGTGGAGATAGGATGTCTAGTTAGACTGTTAAATGCTTAGTCATGCTTATGAGTTTCTACAGGGTACATCTAGTCAAGGATAACTAGAGAGAAGAGTTGATGACTGTCAGCAGACAGGGTGTTTAATATTATTATTATGACGTGTATAACTGTAGCCTTAGCCATAATATGTTCTTATGTTTAAGACACGACATGTT
>NW_018127913.1:1916495-1917960 GCF_001952655.1 Monopterus albus
CCTGTGATCCTTTGAATAAATCAGCACTGTTTTGAAGTTACTTGGACTGTCTCGTCTCTCAGAGTCAGTATGGTAAAAAGTATGGGGTACAACACCAGTCAGAAACTGTCAACCTCACACCATAGAAGTGCCCATTAAATAGAAACTTTGATATTTCGTTAGCTTGATCCTCACACAAGATCAGACTGCCTTGTGAAGCATATAATAATAAAAATAACAACAACAACAACAACAACGACAATAATAATAATAATAATAATAATTATTATTATTATTATTATTATAGTTTATACCTTGCCATTCATTTTGTCATAACACAATTTCCTATTCCATAACGAATTTGGACTGAACGTATTATTAATGATACGTCATTTTGCATCATCATTTACTGGACCTAATGTTAAACAACCTGGTATAAAAAGGATAGTTAAAATTGATTTGGGTCTTTTTATATATCATCTATTGACTTTATTAGCTTGAAATGAAAACAATTCTAAAATGTTTAAGAATGAGGCAAAGCTTGGATTTGGTTCACGGTACATTTTTGGGGGAAAATTATTAGTTTTGTCATGTGCAGTCCTGGTTCGGTGTAGCTTGAAAGGTTGACCGTTAGATGGCACCAAAACGCCAAATTTCATCTTGCCTGCGGGAAATTAAACGGAAGAAGTACAGTTCTTTGTCGCTGTTTAATGACGTAGTAAACCGTAGTGACCGTGAGCTGTTTGACATGTAAAGAATAGGAAACGTGCTGAGAACAATATGTTGAATTTAGCCGCTTTAGTGCACAGCCTCAGATGCTCCTTACTGCATATAGAGAGCAGACTTCTGCAGGCCGCGGGATTAGACCGACACCTGGGTGAGTTTACTGTTTGGAGCTTAGGATGTTAACTAATTCCTGCTAATTATGTGTGCCTTAACCTCTGTGACTGGACACACAGAAACACACACCCACTCTCGTCTCTCAGTTACAGTTTGAGTTCATCCAAAGTTTTAAGCAGTGGTGGAAGAAGGACTCCGATCTTTTACATAATTAAAAGTAGCAATACCACAGTTTAAAAAACTCAGTTACAAGTAAAAGCCATGCATTCAAGTTCAAAGTGTTTATTTGTCATATGCACAGTTAGGAAACGTGTTTCCCTGTACAATTAAATTCTTACTTTGCTGTCCACATGAATGCCACAAGTGAAATACAAATGAAATATAAAGTAGATAAATAAGTAACACAAAATCTAAGGCACTTTAAGCAGCAACAAGTGCAGCAATATAATAAAAAAATATAAGACTATAATAACAGAATGTATGCTGCATGGGAGCAGCATGTGCAGCAGTCAGCAGTCATTGTGCAATTATGCATGTGCAAACTGAGAATGTAAACAGTACAACACATATTTCCTGGTAATAAACTCCTCAGCTGTTTAGGAGTCTGATGGCAGAGGGAAAGAAAGAGTTTTTCAGTCTGGAGGTC
>NW_018127913.1:1919241-1919672 GCF_001952655.1 Monopterus albus
ATTGGGGTGAGTGCCACTGGCCTGTAGTCGTTCAGGCAGGTGACCGGGCTCTTCTTGGGAAGGGAGACGATGGTTGTGGTCTTAAAGCAGGTGGGAACGATGCTCTGGCTGAGGGAGAGGTTGAAGATGGTGGTGAGAACATCAGCCAGCTCGCTGGCCCATGCCCTGAGAGCTCTCCCAGGGATGTTTTCCAGTCCTGCTGCTTTGCGGGGGTTGATCTTCCTCAGGACTGTGCATACCTGGCCTGGTGAGACAGTTAGTGGAGGGGAGGTGGGGGATTGAGTGGTGTGTGTGTGCCTCCTCTCTGTGGTGAGGCTGGAGATCTCAAGGCGGGTGGAGAAGGTGTTGAGGTAATCCGGAAGGCTGTCTGTGGAGCTGATGATGATGGTGGTGGTCCCGTAGTTTGTGATGTGCTGCAGGTCTTGCCACAT
>NW_018127913.1:1920599-1952904 GCF_001952655.1 Monopterus albus
AGCTAGGAAGAGGCTGGGTAATGGCGGTCGGGTAGCGCGAGCTTTTAGCCTAGCATGGAGTCCCCCTCGGAATATTACTTAAGTAAAAATACACTGTATTATAATCAAAACATACTTAAAGCACTAAAAGTAAAAATATTCATTATGGCAAATTTAACATTATTGTATATCAAACAATATTACTGAGTTATCATTGCCCAAACATTACAGTGAACCACACATTTAATGTTACAGCTGGTAAGGGTGGAGCTAGTTTTAATTAATTATCAACTCAATTCAGTTTTATTTGTATAGCACCAAATCACAACAAAAGTTATCTCAGGACACGTTACAAAGTAAGGTCTATGCCTTACTATTATTATTATTATACTATTACTGTTGTATTATTTTAACAAGCCTATATGCCTTTAATTATATGTTTATATTTTACATACAACTGAGTAGCTTATGAATTTTCCGCCAGAGAGCAATAAAATTTTATGATTATACTGTAATTTTTGTATTAATCTTCTTCTGAAAAGTAACTAGTAACTAAAGTTATAAAGTAAACATAGTGAAGTAAAAAGTGCATCTAAAATGTAGTGAAGTCAAAATATGAATTAGCAGAAAATAAAAATACTCAAAGTACAGATACCTCAAAATTGAGCTTAATTATAGTACTTGAGTAAATGTATTTAGTTACTTCCCACCACTGCTTTTAAGTTCACTGCCTTTGACTTTACCATCTGGCTTTGAATGTCATCTTCCCCCAGTCATCTTTCTGTACCTGCTTCCTTTTTTCTTTTTGTAACAAAGTGATTGGTTTGGAGAGATGATAAATAATAATTCACATCCTGCACTTACTCACCAAGGTATAGTAAAAAAAAAAAACATCACAGCTGAATGACACAGATAAAGTTAAACCTTTCATTACAGGGTTGAAGTGTGAAATGAAATGTGAGATGATAAAATAACGGTGTATTTCTTGTGTGCAGCTCCAGTGCTGGCAGTGAATTGCCCAAGCCTCCTGCCTCAGGTCGACCAGGAGGAGCAGCAGAGTCCAGAGGAGAGCCCTGACCTTCTGGACAGCATCTTGTGGATGGCAGCACCCAAAAAAAGACGCACTATAGAAGTTAACCGCACTAGAAGGAGAGCTGACAGCAAACTAATAAAGCTCAAGGTACACTGATTAGATCCTCTCAGGGATCTATTCACAAAGGATCACCCTAAAACACACCTATAATGAGTACTTAGTACTTTGATCAGTTCATAAAGATTACATCAGTACACCTGTAATTAGTCACAATAGTCCACACACTTTGTTGTGAACAGTTTAACTGAGAACTCCTGTGTATGGAAGTCACTTAAGAACTTCTGTTGTGGGGGGACGACCAAACCTGCAACCTTGAATAGACTAAAGGTTTAGACCCACTTTGTCTTTCAAGTTCTTTATTAGAAGCTTCTGCTGCAGAAGGGCTCAGTACATACAAAAAGAGGTTGAGAGAGCAAAGATTCTCTCGCAAGGTTAAGAAGTTCTTTATACACAGGAATAAACAGGTGCAATCAACTATGGGAGAGGAAGGGAGCAAGTTTCAGTGAGCAACCAAGGTCCTTATCTACAGCATGTTGAGGTTTTTTTGGGGCACACAGTTCCAGTCTTCAGTCACAAAGTGTTTAACAATTTCTACCTTTCTCAACCTCGTCCCAGGACAGACTACTTATAATTCATTAGCATTGCATATGTAATTAACAAATACACATTATTAACTAATTGTTTCCATGCTGTGGTTGTTAACGTCAAGTCAAGGATCTTTATTGTCATTATGTATAGCACAACAAAAATTTTTCCGGCAGCTCTCGGCTTAAAAGACAGACATATTATTTACATCACACACAATTGTATAAGTCAGTATAAAAATATGTTTAAATAAAAAGGTATGCATGGGACCTAATCAGATCAGCAGCATGTTAGCAGCAAAAGAGTGTGATTATTATTGATATTAACTAATGTTATCTGTTGAAATTAGCTGGTTACACATAAAGCTGTATTGGTGTGTATATTTGTCAATAAGTTACAGGAAGCTGTGATATAGAAATGCCAGTGTTGCCTCTACATAGTCTGACCCACAGTCTTCACTCTGTCTCTGTCCCTCTCATAGACCAACATTGAGCCTTGTCCAGAATGCGGCCACTTGAAGCAGAAACACAGCCTGTGTGGCTTCTGTTATGCTAAGGTGTGCAAGGAGACCGGTCTGATTCGTCATCAGATTCAAGCAATGGAAGGAGGCCCACTGAGGGCCCCGACTGTCGAGACAGTCGTGCTGTATGAGGGTGAGACACCAAGCCAGCAGGACAAAGACAAGAGGATAGTGGAGAGGGCCAGAAAGAGGCCCTCCTGGTTCAGTTATTAAGGCTGTTTGCTACGTACCTTCAAACTGACGCGTCTGGTAGGATGCACACTGGCGCTCTATTTGAGTTGTAAGCAGTATATTTTGTCAAGGCTGTTATTCAGTAAATGAAAGAGGGTGATGCAACGCATAAAGGGGTCTGATTATTTTAACAGAACTGATACAGGAGTGTGGATAAACACTGGAACATCAGGCAGTCATTTTCACTTATCTTTGTGAAGATACTAAACTATATGTGTAAAGTGTGGCTACAGAAAATCCACCAAGAATTTGAAGCATTTCATACAAGATACCATGGTTTATTTTTGTGTCACTGTTGAAGCAGTTTGTCAGTTTGTTTGTTTTTTTTTTTGATTGAGAGACATTTACTGTAAAATATTTGAAATAAATTCAGGAACCAGGAGTATCTACGTTCACTTTTTTTAATGTCAGTGAGAGCAGGCATTGCACAGAGCAGTGAATGCATTAGTTGAATAGTTTTTAGCTGCATATGTATTTCAGCTCTTCAGGCTTTTTAATTACAGGTGAACTCCTATTTTATAATACAGTAAGAAACAACAAACGTTTACCAACTGTGCTCCAATGCTATTAGCTGCATGATTCATGTCTTTTCTTAATAAAATTACAACAAATGACTTGTCGGGAGTATAGTTGTGTTAATGGTTTCTGTGTATCCCTGTTGCTTTTTATTCCTGTTCCATTTCTTTTTTAGATTTATATAGTATGAGCTTCCACGTTGCTATTGTACTAAATGGTTAGAAACAGCATTGTAAAGGGACCCCCAGTGAGTTGATATTATACCTTTGTAAATATTGCAGTACTTTTGAGTCTTTAAGGAGAAAACATAAACAATGGAAAAACAAAGCTTTTAAACCAAAAATGTATATGAAAGATTGAGTGGTAAGTGTCATTACATTTGAATTCACATCCTGCACTTACTCACCAAGGTATAGTAAAAAAAACATCACAGCTGAATGACACAGATAAAGTTAAACCTTTCATTACAGGGTTGAAGTGTGAAATGAAAGTTTTTATGTTTGTTTTTTTTTTTTTTTTTGCAGTTTGCAGCACTGAATACTACTTTGTACTCGGTTTACTTAGATTCACATGCACCTTCAGAAGAGTCCTGTCTCCCTGACAGTTACAGTATGAGGCTCCCACAAACCTAGATTAAACTAGAAATTTCAAACCAGTGACGGTGAAGTCGCGTTATACCATAGATTTATAGGCCTTGTATCATTAATTGCAACACAGGACTGTAAATAGAGATGTCATAGATGGAAGACAAAAAGTAACGTCCCATCATATCAGTACCAAGTAAGACTCCAATGATCTTGCCATGAAAACTGTAATAGGTGTTGACAGTGTGTACTTTAGTAATTTTATGAGAAAAGCTGTATAACCAGAAATGTGTATTATCACATGGGACAAAAGGTGAACAGTTTATGGGAGCCATCATTTAATACCCAAGACAGAGAAAATCAAAACAGCCCATTTCCAGACATCCTCACACAAACTATATGGCAATATGTTCCAAGAGATTAAGGAATAAGAATCTATAGTTATGTATCCAACATGAATATTACCAGAGTGATTCTAATGCATATATATATATATATATATATATATCATCATGTTTTCCTATTGTAATTTTAATTTGGTGAGTCTTATTTAAGGCTTATTAAATTATGATGATGTATCTTAGCATGCTATAACCTGAGAAAATGTTTGATAAAGTGAGATCAAAGACGGAAACTTCAGATATTGAACATTATTGTGTTGGAATTACTTTTTGTTTGTTTCCATAACATGTATTGATAATTTACAGAGTGAAAAACATGTATTTTCCATTCCCACTCCACATATTTCCAACATTCCTCAAAGTCAAATGAGAAACAATAGTGTATCTTTCTTTGCTGTCACTTTGTCTGAAACTGGATTTTCCCTCCTAATATGGCTTTTTTCTCTCTCTTTTTCTTCTCTCAACTGGACCTGCAGCTGCCAGTACTTGAGGTACACCCACATGAGACTTCCATTCTTCCTCTTGTCCATGTTCAGCAGATCTGCACAGTGTTTATCTCTCTTAAAAATATCCTTCAGGCCAGACTCCACATCCAGTTCTGCTGTGATGGGATCTTTGACGACCCTTATCAGCATGTTCTTCTCCATTTCCAGCCGCTGATCTCGAGGTTGGATGAGGGAGCAGTAAGCATTCTGGCGCTCCACGAGCAGACCTTCTAATTCCTTTAGAGCAGCAGTGGCCCGCTGGTACCAGTCATTCTCTAGCTCCAGGGCATGATGCAGCGCAGCACCTGCAGTGCCAGACTTCACCAGCCTTTGTTTCTCTGCCTCCAAGGCCGCTTGCTCCTTGTAAGGAAGAAACGAGAGTTTTGGGTTGTGAAGAAGAGGCGACAAGTTAGAAGGGATGCACAAACCAGTAGTGGAAAGTGACAGTCAGAGTGTGAGGATGGACTTTACCTGTTGTAGCTGTTTCCGTTCTTCTATCAGTTGCTGGCTCTGTGAAATGATGGCCTGCTTGTAGCCTTTGACCCTCTGTCTCTCCTTCTCCAGCTCCAGCTCTAATGTAGCCACTGCCCTACTCCTTTCTGTCAGTGTCTCTCGATACCGTGCCTCCATCTCGCTTTTGACCGTGGACACATCCATGTCAAACTGGGATTTGACCTTCTGGATCTCCCTCTGAGAGTCCCTGGTCCAAATCCAACCTGAAGGTATTGTAGGGTGGGGTTGGAGGGCATTAGACAAAGGAGTGTGCAGATATTTAAAATATACTGCCATGACCTGAAAACTAAATTCTAAATTTGCCAAAGTCCAGTCTTGAATTACCTTGTATTTTAATTTTGAGAAAGTTGTTAGAGTTAACATGGCAAAGTGTGATCTCTTACAACCTCTGTCATTTTTTTTTGTACTTTATATTCAATGGCACAAACGTTTTTCTCCTCTGCATGTTACCCTGTTAGCAAACCCACTTTTAGACATATCTAGTGTAACTTACGAAACGCAGCCAGTCCCAGCATAGGGACCAGTAGGGCGTAGTTCCACTGGTTGCCATCACCGGCCCCCACCCCGCTTCCTCTGGGGTCTGGTTGGATGTTCCATCTGGGAGGGTCATTCAAGTTGTTCATGGAGGCTAGTATCACACGCACAAGGGAGAACAAAATATCAGGAATAATTGCCTCCTTTAAATATATATTATGATAAATATTAAATGGATGCTTTTTCAGTTGCAGTGTCTTATTATGCACACTGCTAACACTGATACTCTGTAGTAACCACCAAGTCTTTATTACAGGGCGCCAGCATCTATGAAGGGGCTTCGTTATAACCATAACATGATTATAAAGTTAATTGCTAAGTCTCTCGCTTCAATAGACTGGACAGACAGTTATTTGGTACTGTCAAAAAACAAAGTATGAATGACTTGGAGGTTTGACAGCCCAGCTAGCCACAAACAAGTACAGCTATTAGCTAACGTATTCGCTAACATTTAGTTTACTGGCTTATGCTCGCTGGAGTATTCACACAAACATAACAAGACATTATAGCTATGTGAATCTAACAAAAAACTTATGTTGTCTAATAAAGGTATGGTGCTATGTCTCACCTTCAAAGAAGAGTATAGGTCACTTAACATTTGTTCCTGCGCACCCAGGTTCCACAAATTTTACGCTTTAGCAGTCCAATCATTCGACGGAGGGAAATTCACAGGTGTTTACTTAAAAAAGTCCTATTATTTGTAGATATTGAAAACGATGTGTACTTATTTTGAATCACTGTAATAACCGATATACGTTTTGCTATTAAAATCACGTCAGTAAATGTTTTAACTTGGTAACCATTGGAAGTAACGTACCTAACACCCCTGTTTTTGGAGCGTGGTTTCGTCCAGTGCAACAGAAAATGCGATCCTCCACTGTGCTTCAATTGTCGGCTCTGTACTAGGCAATATGGCGAGTGTCTGTACTGCGTCGCGACTCCTTTCCAAGAGCGTCCTAACGTTATCTAAAACAAAAGCAGTAAGTGATAACCACTGAATAAACTTGCATTTATTTATATGTGTTCTGTTTGTGTGTGCTGAATGTCTCTTTACACTAACGTTGCAGCTCTGACTTGCGTCACAGGTAACAGCTAGCTTAGGGTTTCAGTGTGACACCATAATAAAAGCTGTTTTAATAGTCCATCAAAATATTGGGCTATATTTAGCTATTGCATATTACAGATGGTGAATAAAATTTTCACTAAGTTGTAAACATAAACATAATAGATATTTGAGCATTCGGTGTTAATTCAATTAATTTTGTATTTTTTAAAAATAATTTTATCTTTGTGATCCATAAGCATAGAGGCAAATTGAGGTTAAAGCAATTTTATAATGATGCCACAGGTCATCAAAACGACCTTTAAGCACCAAGTGCGCCACAACAATGTTTTCTGTAGGTAAGCAGTCATCATTAGCATGGATAGTATTGCCCATTTGAGCCACGGTGTTGCTTTGTGTGATTTCTCCAGAGAAACAAACGGTTCTCTTTTCTGCCAGGTCCCTGCTGCTGCATTTCAGAGTTCCAGGAATTTTCACTTCTCCATCTACGGCAAGAAGAAAAATGCCCAAGTGTCAGATGATGTGAGTTACATTTACTCTTTTATGTAGGTCGGCATTTACTGTGGTTAGTAGTATGAATGCATGTTAGGATATGGTGTACACATACAGTCATGGCCAAAAACATTGGCACCCCTACATTTCTATCAGATAACACACCACATCTCCCAGAAAACTTTTGTGAGAACCACAATAGTGGAAAAGCCTGGATAGTCTCAAGCCTTCAAGTCCATCTCAAGAGATCTGGCTGTTCCTGTGTCCACTGTGTACAATATTGTCAAGAAGTTTACAGCCCATGGTGCTGTAACTAATGTCCCTGGACGTGGACGAAAGAGACAAATAGATGACAGACCGCAACGAAGGATTGTTCGAATGGTGGAAAAAGAACCTCGATCAATTGACTGTGTGTATGGCATTATGAAATCTGAAGACTACCAGTGAATTCTGGGTCGCAATGTAGGGCCCAGTGTCAGAAAATTTGGTCTCTGTCAGAGGTCACGGGTCTTACAGCAGGACAATGACCCAGAGCAGAATGCAAACAGCACAAGAAATGGTTTCAGACAATGTGCTGGAGAGTTCTGAAGTGGCCAGCAATGAGTCCAGATCTAAATCCCATAGAGCACCTGGGGAGAGATCTCAAAACAGCAGCTGGAAGGAACCCTGCAAATCTGAGAGGCCTGGAGAAGAGTGGTTCAAAATTCCAGCAGAGAGGTGGAAGAAACTCACTGATGGTTACAGGAAGTGATTGATTTCAGTTATTTTGTCCAAAGGGTGTGCTATCAAATATTAAGTTGAGGGTGTCAATAATTCTGTCCAGTCCATTTTTGGAGTTTGGTGTGGAATGGATCAGATTTGGCTTTTTTCTGCTTTTTGTGTCATTCCAATGCAAACAAAAGAAATAAACTTGAGAATACCAAAGGGATATGTGATTGCAACAGTTTTCTGTGAGAAGTGGTGCGTTACCTGACAGAAAAGCAGGGGTGCTAATATTTCTGGCCATGACTGTATGTAGAAATGTCATTTTGTTCATTACACCTGGTGTTTATCACAATTACTGTGTTCAGAAATGTAGACTGATCGCTTTGAACTGGCCTTTATGCAGACTCGCAACACATTAAAGATGCAATTTCCAGTGTATGCAAGCTAGTAGTTATTGTTCCTCCTTCATTCTTTTCAGATCTCTACTCAGTACTCAGTTGTGGATCATGAGTTTGATGCAGTCGTGGTAGGAGCTGGAGGAGCAGGACTTAGAGCAGCTTTTGGCCTGTCAGAGGCTGGCTTTAACACTGCCTGCGTCACCAAGCTCTTCCCCACCAGGTCTCACACTGTTGCTGCACAGGTATAACTACACAGAGAATTTATTTTAGTTTGCTTTTCAGTATAATTTCTTCAGGCTCAAATCCAGTTACTTTGAGCAGATTGGGATTGTGGTACTGATTTGTTATGTAAATCTAAGGCTTTAAGTAAAGACAATCAGCAGTAATGTTTCCTTTTCATTTTGTTAAAATTATGAACATTAACCTGGCTCATAGGGTGGAATTAATGCAGCTCTGGGAAACATGGAGAGTGATGACTGGCGGTGGCATTTCTATGACACAGTGAAGGGATCTGACTGGCTGGGGGACCAGGATGCTATCCACTATATGACAGAGCAGGCTCCTGCTGCTGTAGTGGAGGTAAGATTTCACCAAGGATTAATTGATGCCTTAAAAATAACAGATTAAGAACTCCTGTTCCTCTCTCATTTTTCCTAGCTGGAGAATTTTGGCATGCCATTCAGCCGCACTGAAGATGGGAAGATCTACCAGAGAGCCTTTGGAGGTCAGAGTCTCAAGTACGGAAAAGGAGGCCAGGCTCACCGTTGCTGCTGTGTAGCAGACAGGACAGGACACTCTCTACTGCACACACTTTATGGACGGGTAAGTCCACACGCTTGTTCTCCCTTTTGTCTCCAACCTATTCCTTATACAATGCAAAGCTGCTTTTCTGTGGAGCACCATTTACTGTAACTTAATTTTATGTATCCATCTGCCCTTGTGTGTCCTGTCTAGTCGCTTCGTTATGACACCACTTACTTTGTGGAGTACTTTGCCCTGGATCTACTGATGGAAAATGGAGAGTGTAAAGGAGTGATTGCTCTCTGCATGGAGGATGGATCTATTCACCGCTTCCGAGCCCAGAATACTGTCATTGCTACTGGGTAGGCATTGCATTCGCTGTTTGTCAAAACACAAAAGAAACAACCCTTTGTTGTCATTGATAGCTGTAGTTTGCGAGTTTATATGAAACATAGATAAGGTTAAAGGATTTTATTGTCAATTCACCATATGTGCAGGACATACAGAAATCGAAATATCGTTTCTCTCTCACCTAGAATTGGGTGCCATAATATTTAGGAGCTAAAGTAGAATAAACATAGGATAGAATGGATTTATCCTAATTACATTAATCCAGTTCTTTTTCTAAAAGGTACAGCCTGGAGAGGGTCTTCTTCACGCTGGCTGCGGACAGACGCACAGCCTGTTCGCCTGGCCCGAAATATTTCTTACAATGTGCATGTGTAACCAAAAGTGTGTGAAAGTTTATGAATGAGTTTCATCTGTCTTTCCAGGGGTTACGGAAGGACCTTTTTCAGCTGTACATCTGCCCACACTACTACAGGAGATGGAAATGCAATGGTGACCAGAGCTGGGCTGCCCTGCCAGGATTTGGAGTTTATACAGTTCCATCCCACTGGTGAGAAAAAGAAACTTATTAACTTATTGAGCCATATAATGGTTCTACTATTGAAGCTTTAAAACAGCAGAGATAATATTTATTTTGAAAGACAGTTGCTTTAGAACAGCTGTTATAGCTACATACTTAAATGACATGTATAGGTTACTTATAATAATTTTAGTAGAGGTATTCTACTCTAAGTCCATTATTTTACTGTACTACTTACAGTGCCTTGCGAAAGTATTCGGCCCCCTTGAACTTTGCGACCTTTTGCCACATTTCAGGCTTCAAACATAAAGATATAAAACTGTAATTTTTTGTGAAGAATCAACAACAAGTGGGACACAATCATGAAGTGGAACGAAATTTATTGGATATGTCAAACTTTTTTAACAAATAAAAAACTGAAAAATTGGGCGTGAAAAATTATTCAGCCCCTTTACTTTCAGTGCAGCAAACTCTCTCCAGAAGTTCAGTGAGGATCTCTGAATGATCCAATGTTGAGACTTTGACTTGGCCATTCTAACACCTGGATATGTTTATTTGTGAACCATTCCATTGTAGATTTTGCTTTATGTTTTGGATCATTGTCTTGTTGGAAGACAAATCTCCGTCCCAGTCTCAGGTCTTTTGCAGACTCCATCAGGTTTCCTTCCAGAATGGTCCTGTATTTGGCTCCATCCATCTTCCCATCAGTTTTAACCATCTTCCCTGTCCCTGCTGAAGAAAAGCAGGCCCAAACCATGATGCTGCCACCACCATGTTTGACAGTGGGGATGGTGTGTTCAGGGTGATGAGCTGTGTTGCTTTTACGCCAAACATAACGTTTTGCATTGTTGCCAAAAAGTTCGATTTTGGTTTCATCTGACCAGAGCACCTTCTTCCACATGTTTGGTGTGTCTCCCAGGTGGCTTGTGGCAAACTTTAAACGACACTTTTTATGGATATCTTTAAGAAATGGCTTTCTTCTTGCCACTCTTCCATAAAGGCCAGATTTGTGCAGTATATGACTGATTGTTGTCCTATGGACAGAGTCTCCCACCTCAGCTGTAGATCTCTGCAGTTCATCCAGAGTGATCATGGGCCTCTTGGCTGCATCTCTGATCAGTCTTCTCCTTGTATGAGCTGAAGGTTTAGAGGGACGGCCAGGTCTTGGTAGATTTGCAGTGGTCTGATACTCCTTCCATTTCAATATTATCGCTTGCACAGTGCTCCTTGGGATGTTTAAAGCTTGGGAAATCTTTTTGTATCCAAATCCGGCTTTAAACTTCTCCACAACAGTATCTTGGACCTGCCTGGTGTGTTCCTTGTTCTTCATGATGCTCTTTGCGCTTTAAACGGACCTCTGAGACTATCACAGTGCAGGTGCATTTATATGGAGACTTGATTACACACAGGTGGATTCTATTTATCATCATTAGTCATTTAGGTCAACATTGGATCATTCAGAGATCCTCACTGAACTTCTGGAGAGCGTTTGCTGCACTGAAAGTAAAGGGGCTAAATAATTTTGCACGCCCAGTTTTTCAGTTTTTTATTTGTTAAAAAAGTTTGAAATATCCAATAAATTTCGTTCCACTTCATGATTGTGTCCCACTTGTTGTTGATTCTTCACAAAAAATTACAGTTTTATATCTTTATGTTTGAAGCCTGAAATGTGGCAAAAGGTCGCAAAGTTCAAGGGGGCCGAATACTTTCGCAAGGCACTGTAAGTAGTACAAGTAAAGGAAAAAAAGCCAGTCAGATATAAACTCGTATGTGCAAGGATTTCAGAAGTAAATTATAGGTAAATAGACAAGTAGTGTGTGACCCAGGATTATCTGTTTGTTCTCAGTGTATCCAGTATTTGTATTCATAAATAAGGGTGGAATTATGTCTTGCATTCATCAGAATGTGAGGATTGACTTCCCTTTTAACATGTGAATCCTTACAGGGATCTATGGAGCTGGTTGCCTGATCACAGAGGGTTGCCGTGGTGAGGGAGGGATCCTGTTAAACAGTGAGGGAGAGCGTTTCATGGAGCGTTATGCACCCAATGCCAAAGACCTGGCCTCCAGAGACGTGGTGTCCCGCTCCATGACCATAGAGATCAGAGAGGGCAGGTGAGGTCTAAATATATGTGGGTGTCTGTGTGGCATTTAACTATGTGCAGGTAGAAACTGATGCCTCTGGTTTTGCCCTCTGAGCAGAAAGACCGAAACTATTAAGTTTGTGTTTCTTAATTCCTTCAGGGGTGTTGGGCCAGAGAAGGATCATGTGTACCTGCAGCTTCACCACCTGCCTCCTCAGCAGCTGGCCACACGGCTGCCTGGTATCTCGGAGACGGCCATGATCTTTGCTGGAGTTGACGTCACTAAAGAGCCCATCCCAGTCCTGCCCACTGTTCATTACAATATGGGTGGAATACCCACAAACTACAAAGGACAGGTCGGTAATTTGTGCACTCTTGTGCATCTATGCACATTTGCTCAACAAGGTGACACCCCTTTGAACTTCTATCCATCAGGTGATCACACACAGCAACGGAGAGGACAAGGTGGTTCCTGGACTGTACGCGTGCGGCGAGGCAGCCTGTGCCAGCGTCCATGGTGCTAACAGGCTGGGCGCCAACTCTCTGCTGGACCTGGTGGTGTTTGGCAGAGCCTGTGCCCTCACCATCGCACAGGAACACACACCTGGTGAAGACCTCTGCTAATGAGTTTTATATGAATGTTTTTAAGTTTAAGTAATTTAAAAAATATATTTTAGACTGGGTAATTAATGATGAGTGGGTTAGGGCTCGATAATATATCTAATCTGAATTCACTATCAAGTTGAAACAGATTACACATCAAGACAGATTTCATGTGTTGTGTAATTTTTTCCGTTGCTCAAATGTGGTGTAAAAGTGAGGTGGTCACATTGGTGAAACATTCATTCTTCTTCTGTTGTGCTTTTATGTAAAGCCACCAGTTTGTCAACATTATTTTACAGGCCCGATTATAACTGACATCAGTGCTTTAGCGCACATTGCCCTTCTTGTTTCACTGCTGACATTTTTGCTTTTTTCTTCAGGAGAGAAACTGTCCCCTCTGAAGCCCAGTGCAGGGGAGGAGTCTGTGGCCAACCTGGACACACTGAGGTTTGCCAACGGGAACCTGAGAACCTCTGAGATCAGGCTTAACATGCAGAAGGTACACACACACACACACACACACACACACACACACACACACACACTTACTTACTTAATGAGACCGTTTTTTAAAGAAAACTCATAGTTGTATTTAGTCACTGCACACTAGGTGCCATGTACTGTTGTAGTAGTAGTAAGCTGTATTCTGCAGCCATTCTGAATGTCTGTTGCCCCTCACTTTATCAACTGGCCTGTGCGGATCTGTGTTTCCTTTAACAAGTCCCTCACAAACATGGCCTATAACCAAGCAGAAATCATGCGGCATGTCTCTTCCTGCCTCTCCCTACAGACCATGCAGGCCCACGCAGCAGTGTTCCGTACCGGCCCTGTTCTGAAGGAGGGGTGCGACAAGGTGGATGCTATTTACCAGACTCTGGATGATATTAAGACCTTTGACAGAGGTACTGCACCCCTTTGTCTTTTTCTTTTCAGTTCCAGCTTCTTTCTGCAAACGTGCAACAGTATTACTTGTTGATATACTGTAAGTCATACAATACAAAGAGCGTCTTCCTTTTTTTCTCCTCCTTTTCTCTAGGCATTGTGTGGAACACAGACCTGGTGGAAACTTTGGAGCTGCAGAATCTGATGCTGAATGCCATCCAGGCCATCCACTCGGCTGAGCAGAGAAAGGAAAGCAGGGGAGCCCACGCCAGAGAGGATTACAAGGTCACTATGTACTACTTTGTCCGTTGTTCTTTTTTCCTCTGCTTCTTCTTTGTCATTGCTAGTGTTGTCCTTTTCTTTGTTCTCTGCTTATCTTAGATTAATTTAGATCATTCTCCTACTGTTTGCTTTTTACTTTGACTTTTCCTATCTCTTGACCTGTTGTTGTCTGAACTGACTATTATTCTTTTGTAATGTCTTGATGGTTACATAAATAAAACAGCTCTTGATGTCTCACTTGTGATTACAGCCAGTCTCCCCTCTGACTTTATTTTTTTGAACTATATTGTAGGAACGTATTGATGAGTACGACTACTCTAAGCCTCTACAGGGTCAGGAGAAGAGGCCCTTTGATCAGCACTGGAGGAAACACACTCTCTCCTATGTTGACCCCAAGACTGGCAAGGTACACTCCCTTTCAGTGCTCTTTGATGCTGGCATCAGGCTATTAGACTGCTCTGATAATCGTACTTAAATTTACAGGATAATAGAGTCAGTAATATCTAATATACCTTTGCTTCTGTCCAATCACAGGTGACCCTGAAATATCGCCCCGTTATTGACTCCTCTCTGGATGAGCAGGACTGCGCCCACATCCCTCCTGCCATACGCTCCTACTAAAATCTCCTCTCCTCCCTCTCACCCCTCCTCTTATGTTCACCTCACTCAGTTAGTGAATGCTTCTTTAAATATTACTTAAGACTACATGATCTGTAACAGAGATGACATTTTGGTGCAAATCATCCATTGCACATTTGTATTCATTTAGAAAAGTTCAAACATAATTGTGGTTTATTTCAGCCTTGCATTTTGTGTGTAAATGTGGCTAGTGCGGCTCTAATTATGCAAATTTTGCATCGCCACCTCTGTTCTAGAGATACAGGGAAATGAGAACTCCCTCAAAATAGCGTACAGTATACAGCAGCAACCAGCCTCCTGCAGCTTTCTAAAGTCAACTTAATTTTCATGTGATTTCAAACACAAGTAAACTTACGAAGTAGCTGTCTGGAATAACCGTTTCTAGAGATCTGGGCTAACTTGCCAGCTGGCTTTGCATATGCATCCACACATGCTGGTTTGTTTGCATGTGTGAGGCTTATGTCCACTCCAGTTATACTGTCTTCTGAGGAAAATGTAAAAGCAAAGTGCAACACCTGATTATCTTGTGGTCCATTATGAGGGTTAGTCATTGTACTTTGGCTGTTAGCTGTGGTATCTGAGGAGGAGCTAAATTAAATGGAAGACAGACAAAGGATGGAGACAGAGAGAGAAAGTCAGCGAGACTGCTGTGAAAGACACCACATCTAAAGAAACTGGCGAACTCATGGCCACTGCTCTCCACACCCAACTGAGAAGAAAAACCTTTACTGCTTGAGGTAGTGAGTGCAAAGTAGACATGACCCACCCAACCACAAATAGCCCTGTTTTGGGGAAATATGATAGTTTGAAATAAACTAGAATTATCCTTCAAATATAATACTGTCTCACTGGCTTCATACCCGTTTGTCATCTTCCTTTTCATCTCCCCTATGTGCGTTTTGCCTTGATTGTATCTGCAGCAGGCAGATTGCAACAGAATATCATGACCTCTCATACTGTGTGTGTGTGTGTGTGTGTGTGTGTGTGTGCAAGTGGCCAACTGCTACTTCAGCCTCCAGCTTAGGGATAACATAAAGAGAATGACACATTTATTTAAGCAACCTTTTGTGATGACACAGCACTTTCATTTCCTAGTCTTGCCCTTCATTAAATGTTTCTTTTAAAACAACTGTCCTTTGGCTTTCTGAAGTGAAGAAATAGTGGAAGCGATTGTAATTTCAAGTTCGCATGCCACTGCCATGCCGCACGGGGATGTTTTAAGTAGCTATGTAAATATTGCATAAATATACAATAATCCAAGTCATACTGTATGTAGTCGTCACAGTATGAGGTCCTTTCTCACTCAGTGTTCTTCAGCCTTTGATAGTATTACTGCTTGTGAGACTTCATACAGTATGTTTGAGGTTTCAGTTACAACATATCTCCTGTTCAGTACATAATCAGCTGTTAGACTTTATCAAGTGTAAGGTATGTTTAACTCTTCACTACAAATGATAAACAAATGCAGCAGCTTGGATCTGTTTTGGTGGCTCAGCTGTTGGAGCTGGTGTTGCTGTTGTTTTGTCCTTCAGTAGTCATGAATTATTTAGAACGGAAACAATGAGCTCCTCCACTTGAGGCAGGCACTCTCCACCAACCTGAAGGGAACAAGCCGGGCGCACCCTTAGAGATAGGGTGAGGAGCTCGGTCACCCGGGAGGAGCTCAGAGTAGAACCGCTGCTCCTCCACATCGAGAGGAGCCAGCTGAGGTGGCTCGGGCATCTCTTTCGGATGCCTCCTGGGCACCTTCCTAGGAAGGTGTTCCAGGCATGTCCCACCGGGAGGAGGCCCCGGGGAAGACCCAGGACACGCTGGAGGGACTATGTCTCTCGACTGGCCTGGGAACGCCTCAGCATTCCCCCGGAGGAGCTGGAGGAAGTGTCTGGAGAGAGGGAAGTCTGGGCATCTTTGCTTAGACTGCTGCCCCCATGACCCGGTCCCGGATAAGCGGAAGAAAATGGATGGATGGATGGATGGATGGATGGAAACAATGAGCCATTTCCATTAAAGCAAAGCTGTGAGTGATGTAGAATTTACAGGCAGTTTCCCACTAATTGGGATGTACCACATTTCTACCACAATGTAAACACATGGATGTTCTTCTGTGTTGTCACTTCAAGTATTGAACAAATTCACAGGCCGTGCTTCTTGTACTAAATCGATGAAAGGCTGAAAAAATGTTGAAATTTTTTTGTGGTTTTGCTATTTCTACATATTTTCATATGTTAAATTTGTAGAATGTATAGAAACAAACACTCTTGGTTTATTTTCAGATAATGGGCAGGGGGTGGACAGAACAACATGAACACCTACATAGTTGAAGAGCACTTTTAATCAGCCCCATATGTAACAATATATTGAGTTTGATTCAAACTATTTCAGTGCTATAAAAAGAACTTGGGTTCTCTAAATGGCTTGACTTGAAAATGTTATTTTTATATTTACATAGTTAGGTAGGTAGGTGAGTGGGTGGTTAGTCCACTGGGAGGCAGCAGAAGCGTGTTGTTGAGCCAGGACTCCTGCAGCAGCGTTGCAGTGTCATCCTATCACAGCAGTGTTACCGTTGGATGCTATTCTAATAAATGCTAGCAATAAAGTGGGTGTAGCATTTCATCTATAAAAGACTTACTGGAACTTCCTCTCAGGAGTAATCACTAAACAAACACTGAAGTAACATGAACCCAACTGTAAAAGCAAAGTCCAGGGTGGAACTAAAAGGAACAGAGATTGCTGACATGCTGCTGATTAGCACATGTCTGGGAAAAGTAAAAGAGCCACAACAGGCTACTCAATTTATGCCACACTTGTTTCACATCTCTGATACAAGATGATTTTGTAAAACTATAATGCCATATTTGAAACGTTAGTTACAACAGCAGTAAATAAAGTAGGTACCATATAGTAACAGAGCAGTAGTTGACATTTTTAATAGAAGTCACTGTAAAGTGACACTGAGTTTAACCACAGCAAATCTACACTCACTGGCGGAAGTGTTGCATTGAATTCCATACAATTGTACAGGTGTACCTAATAAAGTGGCCAGTAAGTGTATTTACAGATAAAGAACATATGCTGATAAATCTTCATACCTATAGATGCTTGTGGCCTGCATTTGGTTAGAGAGAATCAGTGGAGTGTTAAGTGTTTAAGGCAAGAAACCCATGCACGTATTTTATGTATTATGGTTAATTATGGAGGTACATGCTTGTGATACATAGGGCCATACAGCACAGCTTAATGGGAAATGCCACATTCAGAAGCTACAAATTGCCATTTATCATGTAACTTTTAGTACTGCATTTTTTAAGAATATGAATTTTTGCTAAAGCAATAGTAATAATAGTAGTAATTTTCTCTTTTAAATTAATTTCATTTTTCTCCCTTTAACTTAAGGTACACAGTACAAACAACATGATATTGTATCAGTTATTATTGCAAAACTAAAGCGCAATGTGATTAGAAGTCACTTGCTCACCTACGTGACAAATGGCAGATGGACTCCAGTAAATCTGGACAGTTTTAAACATGTTACATTTGTGCAACCACAACTTCTTGTTTTGTAAAGCTGTTCACATCAGGGGCAGGGACTTGTGCACGCTCAGACTTCTTGTCCTAAAGCAGGCCACTGTGCTTACACTAATGGAGGCACAAAAGAAAATTTAGATCTACATTTATTAAGGAAATAAAAACAATAGTGCATCTCTTTTTTTTTTACACAGTAAACATGTAACATTATACATACAATATGCGTAATGTGCAAGGGCAAGCTGACTTAACCCAGAGATTTTTACTGAATTTTAAAATGCGAGATGCAGGCCTGAGACCTCACCTTTTGTAAATGGGGTTAGGGCATGATAATATTATATCTAATCAATTCTCTATCAAATGTACACTGATCTTGGCTAGGAACTAATTATAGGTGTGATTCTCTTTATCTGTCTAGTGCTTTATCGCTCCTCTCATGCTTTCTTTTTATTGCTAGAATAAAATCTTGAAAATATCAGAACCAGGCTATATTTTATTTATGTTTTAGCTATGATGTACTATTTAGCAGCAATATTTGATGATTGTAACTACTTTTAATCTGCAGGTTTAAACCATCCAGTAAATTCACAAAATCAACTCAAATGCAGTATGTCTCCCTGAAAACATGTAGAATCTATATAAAACAAACAATGTTCTTGATATTAGTTTAAGAAGAACGAGGAACATAGAAATCAGTCAGTTACAACTGTTATAGGGAGTGGACAGGCTGCATCTCAGACAGAAAGTCCATTAATCTGCTGAGATTTAAGATGCAAATTAATCTTAAATCAGTCTGTGGAAGCTACAGCTTTCCTTTTAGCTTGTTCATTGCAATTAGCTACTAGCTTACAATCTCACTGGGAGATTGCAGGCACAGCTGAAACGACTGCTTCTCTACAAGTTTTTTCTTAATGGTAATTTTCATAAACACGTCCAACAGCCTTATAAGAAGATTAGGAGAGTATTATTAGCACTTCTCTACTGACAGAACACCCAGTTATACCCAAAGGAAGCAATCGAAACCAGAAGCTATCCATGTCAGTGATCAACTTACATGTCAGATAAGTAAATGGAAAGTGGAGTAACTGTAGCTATGATAGAAAGGCTGGTTTAAAATTACAAAAATGAAAGAAGAAGAGTTGGAGAAAGTTTGTCACACTATGTAAGGTTAAAAGAAACTGGCTACCAAGTTAAAAGCTGCTTTTGGAACAATGCATTTTTCTCTTTTAACGCCTGAATATTTCAGTTCTATACAAAAGCAATATATGCAAAACCATTACAAGTGATTACAACTTCAGGCACCATTATTTGAAAGTTCATATGGAAATACTTGCTTCATTACAGACTATATATTAAGTACACTTCTTATACTGCTAATTAACTTCCAACTCTGTCCGGTCCAAAGCTTGTCTCTCAAATTCTGCAGAAGAAGGTTATTTTGTATTGTGACAAACTTTAGGCCCTGGCACTGATTAGACAGAAATCATTGACTAGACAGCACCAGTGTTTTTGCCATCAATATATTTACATTTTATTTATAAAGACATTTGATATACATTCATTTAAAAAGACATTTAATATATCATTTTTCAGCTTTGTTTAAGAAAAGATCATACAGACATTGCATGATGAACAACACTCAGGACAGTGATACATAACTCGCCACAGCTTTCACAACTGGTGAAGTGAAGCCACTGATTGAGCAACTGGAACTGACAGCCAGATCCACATAAAGGGCCATCTACTGCTAATATTATCAATAACTTTTCAAAGGTACAAATTGTTACAGATTTTCAATAAAAAGTATTCCTGTTCTTGATGTACTCTGATTACTTGATAGAGAATGAAACAGATTTAGTGGAAAGCAACAGAAGGCACAACCACTGTCAACACGATAACGAGGATGATGAATCCGATACCGATTCCCAGGGCCACATGGTTCAGTGTCCTGGCCAACCTGCTGCTCTTTTCTGCCACAATCTGGTCCCCTCTGTGGTTAGCATCACGGGTCTGAAGGTGATAAAAGTATTTAATGTCATAAGTAAGTAAAATAAGATTTAAAAAGTGCAGTTTTATATGTCAGCCCTGTGATAGACTGGCAACCTGTTCAGAGTTTCCCTGGCCTCTTGCCCAGTGTCAGCTGGGAGTGAGTCCAGCATGTGAATATATATAAACAACTGCATATTTACACACCCAGAAGTTGTGTTTCGAGTCTACTATTCACTCTCCTTTTAGCTGTGTTTAGGCTGTGTTTGAGTAAGAGTGGGCTCATTCAGAATGGAGAATGTGAGAGGGTGCCGCTGAGACAAAGGGATTTTCAACTGTTGAGCAAATTCTGTTGACGTCACTGTAAACCCTGTATGTGGAATACAGTTAGAGCTTCCGATTTTTCCAGGAACACACATCAAAAGATCATGTTTCCAAGAAAAAGGTTATGGTGTGTCTCCAGGCTTTTTAGCATGGGAGTGCTTGCTGTCTTTGTGTTGCCTTTGTGTTTGCACACTGAGGTCAGTCATTCATAGACACATTTTCCAAAGATCACCAATGCTACCACATAACTTGCAGCTACATCATACAGCAAAATAAGCAGATCAACTTTTCATAGTAAAGTGTCATCTTAGAGTTCAGCTATGTAACAAAATATTTACAAAACAGTGAAGTGAAGCAGAGTGCAAATCTGTAATGGAACATTAGAATGTTACAACTTCAGGTGTGACAATTACCGTGCCTCAAACCATTTGCACCAAAATGGCTGAATGGCATGGACCTTCCCATCAGATATGAACAAAATACCATCAAAAACACAGAATAAATGCCATTTATCATTAAGTAATCCATTCTAGTTAACCAGTTATGTTAAAAATTAGATTTATCATTGTCAGACATACACTACCAGTCAAAAGTCTGGACACACTTTCCCACTGAAATGAATGTGTCCACACCTTTGATGGGTAGTGTATACGTTTCAGAGATAATTCATATGGTAACCCAAAGGTTCACTGACTGCCAGTCAGCACTCACAGTCACTACCAGTTTCCTCAGTGCGGACACTGATTCAATTTTACACTTCTAGTCTTATCTCCTGACAGCTGGTCAGAAGTCTGTAAATGCATCATGGAAACTGAACTCTGTTACAGCTGTGCACACAACAACCAGGTTGTATGAATGTACACAGCTTTGTAGCAACAGCTTTTTATTGTTTGCCCCTGTCCTGGACTGCCAACTGCAAACCCAGTCTAGTTATCTCCACTACTTCTGCACTGGACATTAGTGATAACCCAGTGGTGGTAGTGGGGGGGTTCTATGGGAGGTTCTTAAAGCGTTCATTTGGAACCAGATCATTTCATACAAGGAGGACCAAAAACACTAGGTTAATTTGGGTGAACTTGATAGACCTTTTGCTTCACCTTGTTCAAAAAACAGCTTTTATTGGATTTGGAATCTGGATTTATGGTCTTTTGATTACACGTATCACAGAGAGGCAGTTGAGAAAGACTGTCTGGGCAAGTCACTGTTTAGAGATGGAAACAATATTTGCATAATATGCTGTAAATGCTTTGCAAAATGTAAGCATGGGATCTGAAGTAGATAAAGAGGATGAGAGTTGATCTGTTTTGGAACAAAAGAAAGATAGGCAAGACACAGTAGCAATATTGTAGCTAAATACAGCAACAAACTAAGTCATACTGGGTTTATACAAGAGGCTTAACTCAAATCAAAGCTGAAGACACTTTTAACATCATGCTTGATCTTGTCCGGTCTGTTCGACAGCCATGACTTCATGAGCGATTAATGACTCGGTCTATGCTGCAAAAGGTTAAACATCAAGTTGTTTCGTGTAAGTCCTCATACTGAGCTGCAGAGATATACAGTATGTAGCAGAACTGTGTGCTAAGATGTGTGGGAGCATCATTATGCTACATTCAGGAAAGAGAGAGAAGTAGCAATGTGGTTGTCCAGTTAGCAGTTCTCCTCAGGCAGACAGAAATGAAGATGCATGTCAGAGATTCAGGAGCAGAACCATGGCGCTAATCACATCCTCTTCCCATCATCTCCCTATGAATAATTCTATTAGCTGCATTTGTTTTTCTTATCCCACCATCCCTCCCCTTTTTCTATTTATCTTTCTTCCTGTCCTCTCCTTCTTCTTCATCCCTCCTTCATTCTGTCTCCCACTCCTTCCTACTGTCTTCTTGCTTCCACACAGGGGATCTGCCACGCCTCACGGCAGCGCGAGTGTCCCTCAGAATGTTGAGGTCAACATAATTTAAGAGCAGGATAACCATGGTGTAGTTATTTCTTTGGAGGAAAAATGGCACACTCAGTACAGCTGCCTTGACTAATATAGGTAAAGCAATGTATCTATCTAGTTCTGCATTCGGCATTTTACACTACACTATGTGCAGTGGATGGCGGGAAGTGTGTTTGAGCATCACATGCAGGTTAGCAAGTCATCAGTGTTTAGAAATCTGATTCGATGATTCATTTGAACAGTAATCGTCTGGTAAAGTATTGTAAACTTTTACACCGAGGTGATAAAATCACATTCTGCTTCCCAGAATCATAACTCAAACCAAAAAGCACAGACCCTATACACACACTGCTGAAATCAGCTCTCAACTCAACTCAACAGTAATCCAGTGACTGTTGTCGGTACATCCATGGCAACAGTTCAAGCAGGAACTGCTAGCAGCTAAAATCTGCCAACCAACTTTTGGCTCATAGCAATTGGTCTCTGTCACCTTGGCTTATCATCCATAAGATCCATAAGTATTGACTTATATTGGCCAGTAGGTTAAAAAAAAAGCTTACTGTATAAAGCATCCTCCCTCAAAAGGAGGCTGGATGGTCTGACACTGGACCAGTTGGCTAATATAAATGTACTGAGTGAAGTTTGTTGACATCATTTTATATAATCTCTCTGTGTGCTGAGGTTCAGGTTTTCTGAACAGTTGCTCATTCCTGTGCAGTAGATGCACCACTATGAGCAGAACCAAAAACAATGCAGATTCCAGTTTCACAGCTTTTTACTAAATACGCAGACAGCCGATCCTTACAGTGTGGGGATCCTGAGACTGTTATGTTGTGGAGGACATTTTTCTACCATGGTTTGGGTCCACTTGTTCCCTTAGAGTGAAGGTTCACTGCAAATCCATACAAAGTTGTTCAGAGTCATCACCTTTATCCTGTGATAAAAACCCGGTTGAACACATATGGGACGTTTTGAACTTACATGTTAGACAGCATCCCCACCACCATCATCAGAACACCACATGGGGCAATATCTTCTGGAAGTGTCCATCCTTCCAGTAGAGTTCAGTGACTTGGAGAGACAATGCCAAGGTGCACTGATGCTGTTCTAGTGGCACCTTATTAAAACACTTTATATTGTTTTTTTCTTGAATTTGTCACCTATATCTTTTACATTTATTTACACAAATCATTCAGAAGTTTCCAGTTGAAGTAACTGTGCAGTCATAAAAAAGAACACCTTCTTTTTTTTATAATAATTTATAACTTGCAAGGTTTTCATATAAAACTGTCTTCAATCCACTTGTGTTGTTACTGAGCCAAATTGTTATTTGTGTGAATGTATGTGAATGCTCTACAGTACATCAGAGATAAGTAGGCACACAAAGAGTAGGGTTTAACTTCCCCCTCCCCATTCCCTGAGTCAAGGTGTTGTTTGTTCAGCTCTGCAGCTTTGGATCTCAAACGGCATCTCATCACTATTATAGCAGACAGGTGTCAGTCAAATGACTGACCATATCTGGCCACAAACTGGTGTGTATTATTAACCTGGGTCTGTTTCATAAAAGCGGGAGAGGCCTGTGTTGTAACAGCAAACAGTAATGTAGTCACAAGCAGGTTTGATATGCACTGTACAGACTATGGGACTCTACTCTGTGTGTTGCTTTCCAACAGCAAGATGAATACTGGCCGCTAAATGTGGAAGTCTGTAGAAGGCATACAACAGTACGCTGTGTGTAACCAGTGCACGTCCTGACCTACACACAGCCTAAGCACAGTAATATAGACTGACTTTAGGAGCAGACTATTACATGGTTAAGTACATACAGTATAACACCATTTTGTGTATAAACAAATATACAGGAAAATCTCTGACCAACTTGCCAAAGCCTAAGCAACACGGTGTATTATTTATATCCTCATTCATATTTAAACATGAATTATCCTATACATTGTGTAAAAAAACATTTTTTGCCAAAGCCATTTCATGCTGCCTTTAAAGCTTCAAGGAAAAAAACATAACACCACCACATGGAAACAGCAAACCAAATGTTCTTCCTAAACAAGAGTGTAATTTGACACTACACTATTCCTGTGAGTCAGAGTAAAGCCAAGAACTCAAGTAGCCCATTAAAACTACATTCTCTGTCATATTTTTGTCTCACAATGGATAGCTGTGATTTTTTTAAATATACAACCAGAATAAAAACAAAAAAGCTAAAATACCATAAACAAGTCACTGAATGAAAGAGGAAACAGCATTGAAGATATTCCATTTCCCCATTATCTGGTCTGCAGGTATAATGCAATAATACTACTGTGGCAGAGAACATATGACTCTCACCACCTAGTTATTCTTTAACCAAGTGGAGGGCATTTCTTCATTTTATGTTTTATAGCTTTTCACTGTCACCCTTTGGAGTGTTTCTCTTTATTCGGTGCTTATTTTTATTTGTGATTGAGGTTATTTTATGTACATATCTTTCTTAAGCTGAAGTCGTTTTTTTAGTTTTAATGTATTCTTGAATGTGCACGGTGTAGAAAGAAATTCTGGATAAAATAATATAGTGCTATGTTATGTATATGCAAAACTGCTTTAAAGATTGTTTAATCTGCCAGACCTTTATAATGACTTGACCAGTGCACTAGAAATGTTGTGTGTGAGTATTTGTCAAAGTGCAGAGACTCAGAACAACAGGAAGGATGCACATGCAAATGCAGACTGAGATGACTAAATTGTCTGCAACGAGAGCTGTGAGTGGGTTTAAGGTCTTATTGTTTTGGCTTTATATTATCAACATTTATTTAGTATAGGAAATGCTTAGCCTTCTATAATCAATATTGTAATCTGCATAAGCAAATATACCTACATGTTTATTTCAGTATCATATGCTTTATGATATTCATATGATAACAACGGAGCATGTGTAGGTTGGAGGTATAAGACTTGGAAACCACAAACAGAAACAAGGCCAAGTTTGCAGGCAACACTGCCTGTCACACAAGGGTAGATGAGACATGAGCAAGAGGTGTTGTCCCTAAAACTGCCTATGTGCTTAGGGCATTGAAAGGTGTTGGACTTAACCGTCCTGCATGTTCGTTTCTGAGGAAGAGTCGAAGTCAGAACAACCTTTAAAATATTTATTACAATGTGAAAGAAAAGCAATTACAGAGCTCTGGGTTCTGTCTTTATCTGAAGCCCTGAACCTAAACAGCAAAACCGTTCAACTCATCTTCAGGACGAGAGGGAAAGCCTACCCTCCTGGAAACCCAAGTTCTTATATAATTGTGCAATGTGGGTTGATCTGGTGCCTTTCGTGCTGTCCCATTGGTCCTTCGGTCCGTCCGTCCTCTCCAGTCATGGTGTCAATCTTCTACTAAATAAGTACTTAGTTCAATCAAATGGTAGAACCAATCCTAGAGTATAACTTTGTTAATAATTTTACCCAACAAAGGTCAGGATGTTGTTCTTAGAATTTCACAGATCAAAATCTGCCTGGTGACAAGATCACCAAATGAGGGGTCAGAAAGAGGTCAACAAACCAACCAAGGAACGAGGATGAAGGACAACATGGATGACATCAGATCTACCCACGTTTTGTACATTCAAAACTGTATAAATTGACTGGGTCCAGGAGATAGGCGTTCCTCTTGTTCCAAAGGCAAGTTGAACGGTTTTGCTGTTTAGAAGCTTTTCTTGAATATTGTAATAAATATCTTAAAGGACAGATTTATCTTTGAGCATTCTTCATAAAAGAACACGCAGGACTGGTTGAGTCCAACAACTGCTGAGCTGTAAGATTGACTCTGTATAATGAATCTGGGTTTGTGGAAATTTTTATTCTGTGTATCTGTGGCTATGAGAAAGTTTATGAGGAATATACGAGTGAATCAAACTCACTAAGATGGAATAGATGAGGGCAGCAATTCCAAGTGGCAGGCAGCAGCACAGCGTGGTGAAGATGGAGTAGCACAGATAGTCATTGACAGGGTTAGCCAGTGGGTCCTGAGTCACGTACACTGTGGGCTGGATGGTGACAGTGCCTGGCTGTCCTGGGTACTGCTGATCTGTGGGGTATTGTGGTTGTCCAAATCCCCCGTACTGAGGTGCATAGCCCTGCAGGCCACAAACATTAAATATAATTCACACTTATTTTCAGGTAAAATGAAGCAGGTGTGTAAAAAGTTAAGTTAAACTAAGTGGATGCCAAAAGTATGGTGGTGGAGTACAGTAAATTGGGAGGGTTCACAACAGACAAAACTAAATAAAAATGTGGCCTCATGATGAAATAATCTCATCTGAAATTGGCAAACACAAGATATGCTTGTGATTTATGTGAGGATGTGAAACATACTGTATCAGGGCGGTACCAAAGGACCAAGGAAGTGGAAATTTTTCTAACACAAAAGTACAAAGTACATCTTTGTTTTTCTTATTGACCACAAAACACTATCAAGGAGGCCATTGGGTCTCTGTTACAGCAATTACTAATGATTTTATGATAAACAGTGGGGAAAAAGATGATCACATGATGTTAATTCAACTTGGATATAGATCCCACATTCATAGGCTATTTATAAAAGCTTAACTGTGATAATGATTTACTGAGTTTTATTTAATGTTATCTTGACATAGCCTAAACGAAGTTCATTCGTCTAATTAATAGTTTAACAGATTTATTTATTCACAGCAGGGTGAAAATAGGGAATTTCCAAAAAACCCATGAGAGACGATGTTACCGTGAACTTCATTAAAAACCATGATAAGAAAAGAAAAATAAAATTAGGCTACCCACAACTAGTACTGTTACAGGCCTAAATAGCCCAAATTAATTTAAGCTTTTTTAAAATCCTACTTACTAAAACAGATTAAGGGAACTCTTTCAAATAAATTTGCATTAAACTGTGTCGACAATGGAACGGGAGAGTGACAGGCGGATCGGTGCAGCTTCTGCAGTAATGCGGTCGATGTACCGGTTCGTCGTGGTGAAGAAGGAGCTGAGCTGTAAGGCGAAGCTCTCGATTTACTGGTCAATCTACGTTCTGACTCTCACCTATGGTCATGAACTTTGGGTCATGACCGAAAGGGCAAGATCCCGGATACAGGCGGCCGAAATGAGCTTTCTCCGCAGGGTGGCTGAGCGCACCCTTAGAGATGGGGTGAGGAGCTCGGTCACCCGGGAGGAGCTCAGAGTAGAACCGCTGCTCCTCCACATCGAGAGGAGCCAGCTGAGGTGGCTCGGGCATCTGTTTCGGATGCCTCCTGGGCGCCTGGGCATCTTTGCTTAGACTGCTGCCCCCGCGACCCGGTCCCGGATAAGCGGAAGAAAATGGATGGATGGATGGATGTGTCGACAATGGCTTCCCATCATGTTTAGATATTGAGATGCTTACCTGTGGCTGTGGTGGGTATCCCTGGACAGACTGTGGGTATCCCTGGACAGACTGCGGGTATCCTACAAGGTTGGGTTCATAGGGTGGAGGGGCTGCCCGGCTGATGGAGGACTTCTCATCAGCCCATTCTGGTGCAGAGGAGTTCGAAGACTTGCTGGGGTCCATAGCGGTTGGTTTGGTTTTCCTTTCACAAGATAAACGAAATCTCCCTTTTCGCCGCTGGGTTCCGGATTTTGCTGATTTCCACAGCAGTCTTATGACTTCTGGTTGTTGCACTTTGCAGCTATGAGGTGAGTCCCAGTGCGGAGGCGTGGTCACATTAGTGACGTCGGGAACCTGTGGTCAAATTCAAAGCACCACCTAGAATATCGGTTGATTTTCATGAATTCAATTTTGTTTAAATGACTCAATGAAGTGAAAACTGGTGCATATATTGTACTAAAGTTGTTGTATTACTTACAGAAGAGTCTGAAAATGTATTTATCTACCATTAAAGGCAAAAAGTCAAAGGTCACTCATATACTCATAAGTATACACTTATCGTTCCACAATATTTAAACTTATACTTTTTTGTATTTTAATTTTATACTTTTATACATTTCTTTATTTTGCTGTGCTGTGAATTTGGTCATTATTGCTACTGGATATCTATCTATCTATCTATCTATCTATCTATCTATCTATCTGTCTGTCTGTCTGTCTGTCTACCTACCCACCCAAAGACAGGGCTGGTTTTCTTGTGGCTGGTTAAGTCACTTGGCTTTTACAGGACTCTGAATAATGGCACACACTTGCATTGTACCTAAAGTATGTTTACTCCACACTAGGTTTGTACTATTCCAAAACAATTCCCATACAGGGGTGTGTGTACAGTAGTTTGTCATGAAATGTGTTGTAAGGATAAACTGTTTGAACTAAACAACCAACTAAATGTCAAGGCATCCCTTAAAAACATCATTAAACACTGGAGAACATTAAAATAAAAGGAATACAAACAAAAGCTCTTCATCCTTAGTCTAGCACACAGCTGCTCTTGCTTATTGTTCTTTTAGACCTCAGCATTATGTCTGACACAGCTGAGCTCTCCATTTTTATTACTTGACTTTGGGAGCAGGCAGGGATTATGGGCACAGTGGTTTAAGTTGTAGTTCAAAGACCTTTTATTTTTGGTGTGGTGAGTATACCACAGTCCTCGAAACTGCTTCACTGGGTTCTTCAAATCTTTTCTTTAATTAAATAAATGAAGACGGAGGGCCCGAGTGAGGTGGTCCTCTCACAACACTGGTAAACGCCTACAAATTAATAACATCTTGGGTCTGTTATGGTGGTTTACAATGACTATATACGATCCATTAGATTAACATTAAGCAGTACATGAAATCCAGTATTGCTCTTTTCCCTCTCTCTCTATCTATAATACATGTACAGTATGAGGAGAAACATAAAGAATGCACAAGGTTGGAGGACAATGAGTATGAAATAGAATAGAAACGTATGACAGTGTCCACTAGGTGGAACCAGAACCTTTCTCAAACAAGAAGTGCTCTCATGACACTGAAATGTGCCATAGCAGACAAAGCACAGATGTAACCTGCTTTAATCATAATTATACCTGTGCAGTTGCTGTTTTGACAAGTTAAATGTATTAGGTGTATAATGGCATACATACACTGGCATTTTATTAGGCACACAGTAGCCAAAACTGCTTCATTCTAAAAAGAACTTTTTTGATTGAATGTTCAACCAATGCTCAATAATACCATTTCATCCACTTGAAAAGTGGCTAGATGGAGGCTTACTGTGGTTAGTTTTAACTCACTGACTGCATATGGTTTGGAAAAGCTAAGTCTAAAAACACAACTTTATATTGAATAGTATTTGAAGTAATTCACAACATCTTAAAGCTACGACCATTGTTGCTGTTAGCATTCAATAAAAATTTCAGTAGATCTCATGACCCCTCCCCACTCTGAGCATGCATTTTTTTTCATTCCTCGTGGGGACTTTACATAGATGTACAGTGGGTACGGAAAGTATTCAGACCCCCTTAAATTTTTCACTCTTTGTTATATTGCAGCCATATGCTAAAATCATTTAAGTTCATTTTTTTCCTCATTAATGTACACACAGCACCCCATATTGACAGAAAAACACAGAATTTTTGACATTTTTGCAGATTTATTAAAAAAGAAAAACTGAAATATCACATGGTCATAAGTATTCAGACCCTTTGCTCAGTATTTAGTAGAAGCACCCTTTTGAGCTAATACAGCCATGAGTCTTTTTGGGAATGATGCAACAAGTTTTTCACACCTGCATTTGGGGATCCTCTGCCATTCCTCCTTGCAGATCCTCTCCAGTTCTGTCAGGTTGGATGGTAAACGTTGGTGGACAGCCATTTTCAGGTCTCTCCAGAGATGCTCAATTGGGTTTAAGTCAGGGCTCTGGCTGGGCCATTCAAGAACAGTCACGGAGTTGTTGTGAAGCCACTCCTTCGTTATTTTAGCTGTGTGCTTAGGGTCATTGTCTTGTTGGAAGGTGAACCTTTGGCCCAGTCTGAGGTCCTGAGCACTCTGGAGAAGGTTTTCGTCCAGGATATCCCTGTACTTGGCCGCATTCATCCTTCCCTCGATTGCAACCAGTCGTCCTGTCCCTGCAGCTGAAAAACACCCCCATAGCATGATGCTGCCACCACCATGCTTCACTGTTGGGACTGTATTGGACAGGTGATGAGCAGTGCCTGGTTTTCTCCACACATACCGCTTAGAATTAAGGCCAAAAAGTTCTATCTTGGTCTCATCAGACCAGAGAATCTTATTTCTCACCATCTTGGAGTCCTTCAGGTGTTTTTTAGCACACTCCATGCAGGCTTTCATGTGTCTTGCACTGAGGAGAGGCTTCCGTCGGGCCACTCTGCCCTAAAGCCCCGCCTGGTGGAGGGCTGCAGTGATGGGTGACTTTTTCCAACTTTCTCCCATCTCCCGACTGCATCTCTGGAGTTCAGCCACAGTCATCTTTGGGTTCTTCTGTACCTCTCTCACCAAGGCTCTTCTCCCCCGATAGCTCAGTTTGGCCGGACGGCCAGCTCTAGGAAGGGTTCTGGTCGTCCCAAACGTCTTCCATTTAAGGATTATGGAGGCCACTGTGCTCTTAGGAACCTTAAGTGCAGCAGACATTTTTTTTGTAACCTTGGCCAGATCTGTGCCTTGCCACAATTGTGTCTCTGAGCTCTTCAGGCAGTTCCTTTGACTTCATGATTCTCATTTGCTCTGACATGCAGTGTGAGCTGTAGGGTCTTATATAGACAGGTGTGTGGCTTTTCCTAATCACGTCCAATCAGTATAATCAAACACCGCTGGACTCAAATGAAGGTGTAGAACCATCTCTGGGATGATCAGAAGAAATGGACAGCACCTAAGTTAAATATATGAGTGTCACAGCAAAGGGTCTGAATACTTATGACCATGTGATATTTCAGTTTTTCTTTTTTAATAAATCTGCAAAAATGTCAAAAATTCTGTGTTTTTCTGTCAATATGGGGTGCTGTGTGTACATTAATGAGGAAAAAAAATGAACTTAAATGATTTTAGCATATGGCTGCAATATAACAGAGTGAAAAATTTAAGGGGGTCTGAATACTTTCCGTACCCACTGTACATTCATTTCCTGGACTTGATTTAACCTTAAGTGTAACCCTTAAACCTAAACATCACCCTAAACCTATATGATTACAATGTGGAGACCAGCATCTGACCATGTGTGTGTAAACAGGATTCAGTCCTCAAAATATGAGTAGTACCAGGCGTGGGAGTGTGCACACACAGAGATACACAGACACAACAGCTCATAGTTGGTTTAACAGTTCTTTTATAGAAACATGACAAACTTGCTCTGTATCTCTGAACAGCACAATCCACTACACTTCTCCATAAAGCAAAACATGAGAGTTAACAGATTATCATGAATTATGAACAGCACTCTATCACTCACGACTATGTGGATTTCATATGTCTGACATGAAAGCCATACAGTACAGACAAGAAAAGTAGACACTGACACCAACAATATATAGACACAAGGTATTTTTGGTTATAGGTTTGTATTACCGCTGTATGATGTCATCTTCAAATAAAAGTGACAAAAATTTTGTGAACAACCGTATGTGTATTTGTGTGGAGGTGTAGGCTGCAGGCAGGTCAGTAGTTCAGTCATAAGGCAGAAAGCATCGCAACTCACAGCAGCTACACAGACTACTTCCTGTTGATCTCCCTAAATAAAAAACAAAAGCCTCTCGTAAGGTATCTCAAATCCCGCTGCAGCGCCTCCATCTTATCTGCTGGTTGAAGGGTCACGAAGTCTGAATGTGTCTGGGTTGACGTCTAGCACTCGCAGGCACGACCTACAGACAGAAACAGAGAGGAAGGCAAGTTTCAGAATTCAGATGATCAATTTTCTGCTTGTAAAAACAACCAAAACATAACATACTTGGTTAAACACACAGAGAGAACATTATGTTCAACCAGTACATCCTTGCAACATTTTAAATTTAGACTACTTTGCTCGGCAGCACGGTGGTTAGCGCTGTTGCCTCACAGCGAGCAAGTTCTGGGTTCCAGCCCCGGCCAACCTGGGGCCTTTCTGTGCGGACTTTGCATGTTCTCCCCATGCTTGTGTGGGTTCTCTCCGGGTGCTCCGGCTTCCTCCCACAGTCCAAAGATACAGTATGCAGCATAGGTTGATTGGTGTCTCTAAATTGCCCGTAGGAGTGCTTGTGTGTGTGAGTGGTTGTTTGTCTGTGTGTTAGCCATGCGATGGGCTGGCGACCTGTCCAGGGTGTACCCCGCCTTTCGCCTGCAGCTGGCTGGGATTGGCTCCAGCCCCCCGTGACCCCGTTTGGGACTAAGCGATTTAGAAAATGGATGCATGGATGGACTACTT
>NW_018127913.1:1954703-1963701 GCF_001952655.1 Monopterus albus
TATTTCTTAGTAAATATGTGACATTGTACTGTACCCTACAATGTTGTTTGTAGCTTTTTAACATATTTAACATAATTATTTTATTCCTGTCAATATGGAGATGGACCTATGCAGTTTATGTCTGTCAATGTGCAATAAGTGTGATTTTTATGTGGTTTATAGTTTTTTTTGTTTTTGATACTGACACATTTTTCTTTACACCTGAGGTTTGCACCCAATTTCGTTGTACTGTGTACAATGACAATAAAGATTCTATTCTATGTTATTTATTTTTACAAATACTGTTTTGTGGCTTCTGAGTTACAAGCCTTTAGTACTCAGTGAGTATAACCTCATTAGTTAATTTAATTTCTTAATAAGAATGACTTTATGAATTATTTATTAGCATCCCCAAACCATGCAAACAGAATCAAATACAATCTCCTGGTCATGGGAACATGTGGCTGCTGACGTGTGCATTAACATGTTTGAATTAGGCTGAAATTTATCATGGGAAGTGAAGCAAGTATTTATGTTCATAGTAATAATCTATCCCATTCTCTGTAGTTGGAAAATGAAGTGGACAATTAATTCACTGCCACTCATTCTTAGATAATGAGTGGCCAAAAGAGAGTACATAAGTGTTTTTGTGCCCATGCAAGTGGAAATTGAGCACAGTGTCCCTGTAGGTTTGTGCACATGCTGTGGTTTTCCATATGAGCCACCTATCTACAGCAAAGCTGCTGAAACTAGCTTGGTTTTCCAGTAGCATCTGATATCAGCAGTGCCATCAGGGGTTACATTAGCTTGAGCTTGGAGACTTAAAATTAACTCTCTCTTGTGAGAGACGTGGATGTGCGTAATCTTCAAATCCTCAAGGGCATCTGTTATGGCTGCATCACTACATAAGACAGAGGTAAGGTTGCTTCTGACACCACCTATCGCTCCTCGCCATCCCTCCTTTCTCTGCCTGCCAAACACCCAGAGTCCCACCACCTGTTGAACAGCGAGGTCCATGGCATCTCAGTTCAGCACCATGGGACAAATAATAAGGCAAAGACGGGGTTGCTGGTAGGTGAACGTATGCTACCTTGGTCAGTGAGCATCTGCTGAGCACCTCTTCCTGTACTCCTGCAAAGAGAGGAGTGTGTAAGAAGTAGACTGTTATGATTTTCACCTGCTGTTCATGAAAACTCCACCATGTTCTTTAGGTAATACAAGCTGCTTTTATAATATTATATCAAAGGAAATGCTATTACTGATTCTTTCCCACTGCAATTAACCACATGTTTTTCCTGTTTGACTGGATGAAGGTTCACCTTTTGTTCTGGTTGAACTTGCAGCGGCAGTGGCCACCTGGAACAAAAGAAAAGTCACACTGAAACTCTTTTACTATTGCTTTTTGTGTGTATTCTGCTTTTCAAGTCTGTGTATCAATGCATATGTGAATAAGGGTGTGTGTGTGTGTAATGTGGATCTTACTGAGCAGGATGGTGATGCCAATGAGACAGAGGACAGCAGCTAGAATCAGGCCACCAACACGCAGTTTGTAGTAGTCTGCACAAACAGATCAGCTTTACCGTCAGATGATATACAAAAAATGTGTTTAATTTAACAATGCACTGCAATCTTGAAACATACAAGAAAATTACTCAGTACTAAAAAGTGAGAAGTCAAGTGAGAAGCTATTTTTACACAAACCTAAACATGCAAATAAGTGAGTCTTGATAGTAACTATTATAGTCTTCTGTTACACTTCATAGCCAATACAATGACTACCAGTGACACATATCATCTTCCCAGTTCCATTAACTTTTAAATAATACAATTAAATACATGGAATTAGATAAAAACCATTAGATTACCAAAGGTAAATGGGTCATCTTCCACTGATGGAACAGAAATGAACAGCGTCAGTTAGAAGCTGGACAACAGATAAACAGAGACATACAGTAACATCCACATAATCGGTGATGTCAGAAAGTCAGCAGTACAAAGTGAGATGAGCACACACACAGTGACCTAGTTTGAGTCTCGCATTAATCATTGACATGTCTGAACACTTCAACTTTAAACAAACAAAACACTCAAAAATGTAAAGAAAAGTATTTTTTGATGGGATGACAGATGTTCTCTGTGATGAAACCTATTAACCTTGCTATTTAAATGAAAAAAGAGAAGAGAAGAAATAAAAAACTGGTAGTGTACTTACAGCTCTGTTCTTCTGCAAACACCACAGACACAACTGCAGGAGTCCAGAAACAGACACACACACACATTACCATAGTGAAACACAGCTTGAGGAATCGAAGTGTGCACATCAGAGTTAAGGAAGATAATTACAATAAAATACAAACATCCCATTCCTGTTAAGTAGAAAAATAGATTTTAAGGTTGAAATAAAAACAATTTCACTTGCATTGTTTTCATTTCTTTAAGCTTAAACATTTCATTTTACTGTTACCTTTGAGCAAAGACATCTGCTCCTTAGAGTCACTGACAACTGGAACAGTCAGTGTCAGTCAATAAACCACCTCTTAAATCTTTGCTGTGTTCACTGGCAATCCAGATCGGTTTAAGAATATCGCATGAACCTCTGTCTGTTTCTCCTTGCCCAGCTAAATATGGATGTCATTACCTTCACCTTTTCCTTTTCTGCACTGTAGTTGTAGAACACTTCATTCACCATCTTGCTTACAGTGTTTGGAATTTGCTTTGGCACCGTTTATTTCTCTGGGACAAAGCCATATCAAAATCCCTAGCAATGGACTGATCTCCTCTGTCCCACCCCAGACATGCTACTTAGAGTCACAACAACAGAGATACTTGGGCAGGGTGTGGATGGAGAAGACAGACTCCAGGCAGAATGTCCTTTGTGAAGGGGAAGCGGGAGCAAACAGGTCATGAGTGCCTAGGGATGCAACTTTAGTACATATTGACAGTGCCAACAACTGACTTTCCACCTTTTGGAGAGAGGAATGTACTCATTTAATGAAGTATTCTTGAGGCTCTTTCTGTAAATGTGTAATTAAAACAACTCACGTGTCATCAACACCACAACACAGATCTTGGACATCTTCAAACGTGAGGCTGTTTACCTGTAGAGATAAATACAGATATCAGAGGAAATTCAGAAGGCAACTAGACTAATGCTAATAATTCTGACTTGGCTATTGTAACAACAACAACCACATTAAGTAAAAATAAATAATAAATCTTTTATTAACTAAAAACCTGTAGCTTTGACTGATGCATGCAGATTGCCATGCGAACAAGGCTCTAGTTGGCCCCAATAACATGATGTGAATAATGAGGTCCTCGTCCCAGTGGCACAAATGATCGAAATTTAAATGTGAGTGCACGTTAGAAAGCTGATTACAAACTGGCTCATACCAGCCAACAAAGTCAGTAGAGATGTGATGCAGTGTATTTCACCCTTCTGTGTTTTCTGAGGGGTGCTGAAATGATTTGGCAAGCATGAGACAAACTCATCACTCTTACACTACGTGCATCCAAATGCCCTCCCACAAAAACATCTGATCTAATTTGGACAGGCACAAAGTGGTCTCTCTCACACTCTTTAAAACTCAGAAACACAGAAACCTGATCTGATGTCGATGGGTACAAAGTGCTCTAATGGATCCTTAACAGGGCAACTAAATCTCTCTCTGTGATGTATTAACAGTGCTGCCATGTATAAGCCTCAATATTCTTTCACTATTACCCTTTCATGTTGTTACAGGATGATTACATTAATTTGAATATATGTCCCCATGTGCTGTAGCTGTCCAGATTTTTACTATTTGCTGGTAAATCCATGAGAATATTATTAAACTGCACTTAGCTTTCCAAAGCTATTTCTGTCTATAATGTTGTTTTAATTTTATTTCTAGGCTACATTAGTGAATAGTGCATTTTGTGAGTCTTTTTGCACTACCATCAGTCAACTGACATATTTTACAGAGGACTTCCTCCCTGACAGTGACACAGAATTTACAATAATCACACGTTTGTCATCTCTAGTGAACACGTACATTTCCTGACAACAGCAGTTAGATCCCACACATTGTCTGGACTTCTCTGTGTTGTGTTAGCTGCCATGGTAAAACAGCAGCAGCGGTACCACGTGCACTGGGAGGAGGAGGAGGCACACCTTAGGCAATGCAGCAGTGATTTTCCACTTACTTCACTCAGTGTGTACAGCAGTATGATCTGCCTGGCTTCTGTTTGTGTAATTGACTTTTATTACAATCTGTGAGGAAACTGGAAATAATTCCTAATCTTTTATCTAAAGTTTCTCCCATTTGAGATTTTTTTAACCTTTATTTCATCAGGGTAAATCCCACTGAGGTTTAAAACCTCTTTCTTAAGGGAGCCCTGACAAGACGGCGGCACACAAGTTTACAAAAACAGCATACAGATACAATATTCAACAATATTTCCACAGTTCACTAAATAATACAATAAAACTACAGAACAACAAGGTAATAATCAAGTTAAAATATTAACTAAAACAGGAATAGGAAGAAAAGTTATCAAGCACCAATGAATTTACAAACCCATTCAAACCATTGCTGATAGTTTGATTCCCTTTTGTAAAATATCCCATGTATTTGTAAAAGATGAGATGAATACTTTCTTGTCCATTTCAGTCCGTACACCAGGGACTGACTGCATGTACATATCCGCTATGATTAGAGCGACTAAAATGACCAGAGTTGAGAAACCATCTAACACCTGTCTGAAAGGAAGCAGTGACCTTTCAGACTTGGCGATCACAGTAAAGGAGGATGTAAATAAAACAATGTGTCGCCCTCCTAACAAGCTGGTATGTGGAATTTGGCAGAAGTCGAGAAAGAAGAGAAGGATGAGTGCTTCTCTGTTTGCGGCTCTCCTCAGCAACCCAAGGCAAGGCAGAGGGAATGTAGAGGTCGGGAAACAGGCCAACAACCACTAGAGAGCGGTTTACCTCAGGAGAGGAGAGGCACAGAGATGAGAGAGGAGAGAGAGAGCATGAAGAGGCAGAGGGGAAAGACAGCCAGAGGGCAAAGTGAAGGTGAACCTATTGAAAGGCCATGCTGAGGACAGCGTGAGAAGAGGGCAAAGGAGAGAAGACAGAGTATAGAGTTTAGAAAATGTGGCGCCTCCCTGTTCCCGTTTGAAGATCATATTCTAAAGCAAATGTTAGTCTAAAGTGGAGCTAGGACAGAAGAGTTGGAGGTGTGTATTCCCTCTCTGGCTAGCAGAAATAAGATCATGCACCTTGGTGGATGAGTAAAGTAAGGTGTATAACATACAGTATGTTTGACTGCCCATAAAAATGAAAATGAAATATACTGTCCAACAAGGTGTGCTGTCACTCAGGAGCGCAACAAAACAATAGTGCTTAATTAATTAGCTGATTGTCAGAACTACCTGATTACTTAGGCGTAACTTAGGACAGTCACTGTTAACTACTTTCTGACATTTTATAGCTCCAACAAGTAATAAAAAGTAGTTTGTTAGTGTCTGCTTTAATTCTCATTGGAATGTAGATGAATTTAGTTCATAATCCCGTTTCTTCCAAAGACGCCCTAACTTCAGATGACAGAGACAGAACATTCAGTGTATCAAGTCAAGCAGCTAAATCAACTTCTGAACAAGTGATAGTTTGGAAACTGTTTTACTTATCTATACACTTCAATAGGAAATTGAGGCACAAACACAAAGAGAACACAATACACCTGGACTCAATGAATTAAATCCAGAAGTAAGTTAACAGTGGAACACAAAAAGGGCTTCATGAAACTCAGTGAAACCCACAGATAAACACACAAGGAAACTAAAGACTTGACCACATGAGAGAAATGTACAGCCAAACAAAAGCTCTGACGTTATGAAAAGCACAGGTAAATATAAATGGAACAAAAGACTCGACTTCATGAAACCCACAGGGTAGGGGAAGTGGAGCTTAGCTTAATAAAACCCACGGGTAAATATAAGGACAGAGAAAAAAATGGAAGTTGACAGAAACTAAACAAAGACAGCAACAGGGAGCAGACAACTGATCTGAAAACGAGTGAAAGTCCAAAGCAAAGCAACAGTCATTTCAGTGGGGAGCAGGTGGAGACGAGGTCCGAGAAACTGTTTGTAACAGTAACAGGATGGCGGATAAAAAAAGGCTGGACAGGCATGGATGTGAGCAAACACAAACTAAACACTGGCTGCTGGTTTAAAAGCTGGAGAGGTGAGTACCCAGATGGAGAGCAGGTGAGTGAGGGCAGTGCACAGGGCAAGAGTAAGAAACCAAAGAAAGACAAAGGCTGGGTGTAGACTCCACAGGTGCTGCTGGTCGTTGAGTAAGACTTTGCATTAAGATGTACTACATGTCCACTGACATGTCTGGCTTTCACATTATCGTTTAATTTTTAATTGTTGATGAAAAATGTCAAACATTTCATCATAGTTCTTTTTATTTAATTTGTCTAATTTTCATCAGGTCAGCAAATATTTTTCACCCTGGTTTTTGCTGCCAATCCACTAAGCGATTAATCGACTGTTTCACTCCAATGTAGTTACAGTCTGACACTACATGCAACTTTCACAAAACAACTAAGAATCTTGTTTAGTTGCAGAAAAAAGTTTGATATAGGCAAATAGAGCCAAAAATCTCTGCAGAGCCATATTTAAAGCACAGCTTCCTTTCGCCTGGACATAAACTCCCAGTGTAACCATCTCCGCTCAGCCCAAGGATAAAGAGCGTTCTGTTCTGGCTCTGTCACGCTGCTCTTCTAGTTCCTGGCCCTCTCTATTTTATGTTTTCACATCTCTTTTCCGTCCTGTTTTTCCACTTTTCTTGTCTCCTGCCCTCTATATATCCTCTGCTTCTATCACTCTGTCTCCCTCTGTCGATACTCCTTCCCACCTGTGTGAAAAGAATCAGCTGTTTGTTTGAAACTGTTGTTTGTTCATACTGTTCTTTTGTCATTTTTCTCTTCTCTCACATTCCCTCCAGCCTCTTTAAACTCCTCCTGTCCTACTGCCCTCCTTTAACACACTTCCATATGTCCGTACTCCTTCACCCATCCCCTCTCTTCTCCTTTTGTTAAGACTTTTCCACCCATTTACAAACTCCCTGGAGCACAGACTTTCTAGGCCCTAAGCCCATCTCACACTTACAACACTATCTTCTTCTCTCTTCCATCCCATGCTTCTTCTCACTCTCCCTTTTATCCACCAGTGAGTTTACACAATAAGTTGCAGCACAATTTAAACAGTCATAACCTTTAAATGTACAAACATATCATGTCTTAGTCAAGGACCCACCTAGTACTTGCTCACAAAAAGCTTTAATATGCAGATTTTGTTATGAAAATCCTTCAGAGACTTTGCTCATTTGCCAGCTGATTAGCACTCAGCTAAAAGTATCACAGTCCCATACAACAGTCCTGTCATGAAGGTAATAGTGTTCTGGTTTTGTTCAAACTGTTTTAGAAAAGTGTTGATTCAATGTTTGGTCATTTTGGAGGCTGCAGCTTGTGGTGGTTTAAATTGTATTAGGTTACAATGAAAGGTGTTTCTAATATTTAGTCTGCCCGCACTGATATAAACATGGTGGACGATATATTGGAAACCTTCCTCTGTATAACACAACACAATTCAACAGCACCACAAACTACAGAATGACCAAATATTGACCAAATATTGACTCTAAGTGTACCGCATAAACTGGCACTGTATTTCTTCTTTAGTTGACATAAACATGTTTCACACTACTATCCCGGGCAGCATGAAGGTGCTGCTGCCAATTACATTTACATATTTTGAATTTACAAGTGCCATTTTTGCTGGTAGTGTCACTGGAGCAAAGGTCATGAGATCACCAAAAATACAGGATCAGGCCTCTGTTATCCTTGAATATCCACAACAGGTTTTACAGTAATCTATCCAGTTGTTTCAAGATATCTAATGGACCAACAACAATCACATTCCTGGGTCCTGCAGTTAGCAAAGCTAAAATCACAACTGTAAGGAAAATATGTAAGCGGACAAAAACGTTAGTATTGATCTGTAATTGTAAGTGGGAAACTGCTTCTGTCAGTCACACAGACACACACAGAGTGTAGACATATGGAGAAAGGACCACCAGTTGGCTTTGAACATGAGACAGGTGCTTACTCCTCTCTGCTAAGTCAGGTGACAACACACTTACAGACCATACACGCACAAACTATACATACACCCAAACAGGCACATTCAAGTCATTAGACATTTGTCCCATACTGGAACGCTTGCTTCACACATTGCCAGCATTACAACAGCCAGGTGTCAGGCCTGTCACCTGTCTCTTCTTTAATCCACAAATCACACTGGCATGCACCATATGAACCTGATCATGTACGTGTGTATGAGAATCACACACTGCTCAACAAATCTAATAAATATGTACACAATGTGTATATGTGTCTTAGCGTGAATTTATCTCACAAGTCAAAGATTCAGTTTCTGTTTAGTGTGCACATGACTTGCGTTCTGGTCTATGGTGTGCACAGTGTGTATGTGTGACTCCAGCCCCTGTTTATATTTTTCCAACACTCCCCCCACTGAGCAGTTTGAATGCAGGGCACTGGTGTGTGTGTGTGTTCCTATCCTGCACTACAAAGACAGCTGCCTATTCTCAATGGCAATTTTCATTCCTAAATTAGCAGCAGTGGATTGTGCTCTGTGCCAAACACACACAAGAAATTCTCTGACTAAACAGACTCAACACGGTGTGATCCTGCTTTGCACTCTGTGATGGACAATCTGCTTCTATCTCAGCTGAACGTATCTTATTGAACTTGCTTCTCTTGTCACTTTACCAGTGCACTCAGGAATTTGTCATTTTATAAGTTACAGCCCCCTCCTTGAACCGCCACCTTATTGTGCTGGAGGGGTTTGAGTACCCAAGTGATCCTAGGAGCTATGTTGTCGGGAGCAATATACCCCAGGTAGGGTCTCCCAAAGCAAACAGGCCCTGGGTGATGGGTCAGACTAAGAG
>NW_018127913.1:1964742-1965430 GCF_001952655.1 Monopterus albus
GTGCGGCCGTTCGGAGCTGTGGCTGTAAGGTCTCTGGTGCCTGTCGTGGTGGCAGTCCCTGAACCCGGTGGTGAACACCGGAATTAAGGGATGCCGTCAAGCTGAAGAAGGAGTCCTTTCGGGCCTGGTTGGCTCATGGGACTCCTGAGACAGCTGACAGGTACTGGCAGGCCAAGCGGGCTGCTGCCTGGGTGGTTGCAAAGGCAAAAATTCAGGTCTGGAAAGAGTTCGGTGAGGCCATGGAGAGGGACTATCGGTCAGCCTCGAAAAGATTCTGGCAAACTGTCCGGCGCCTCATGAGGGGGAAGCAGTGCCCTGCCAAAAGTGTTTAAAAGTGGAGGTGGGCAGCTGTTGAGCTCAACTGGGGACACTGTCGGACAGTGGAAGGAATACTTCGAGGATCTCCTCAACCCCAATGCCATGTCTTCTGACGAGGAAGCAGAGGCTGAGGGCTCGGAGGTGGACTCGTCCATCACCTAAGCTGAAGTCACTAAGGTAGTTAAGAAGCTTCTCGGTGGCAAGGCACCGGGGGTGGATGAGATCCGCCTCGAGTACCTTAAGTCTCTGGATGTTGTGGGGCTGTCTTGGTTGACATGCCTCTGCAACATTGCATGGTGGTCAGGGACAGTGCCTCTGGACTGGCAGACCGGGGTGGTGGTCCCTCTTTTCAAGAAGGGGGACCGGAGGG
>NW_018127913.1:1966379-1970935 GCF_001952655.1 Monopterus albus
TTCCCCTGGAGGAGCTGGAGGAAGTGTCTGGAGAGAGGGAGGTCTGGGCATCTTTGCTTAGACTGCTGCCCCCACGACCCAGTTCCGGATAAGCGGAGGAAAATGGATGGATGGATAAATTACAGCACATGATGTCCTTCTAGAACTGAATGCCTTGAAAAGTGATTGATTAAGAGTATGACCTCAAATGTATTGCTTAATTATTAATGAGCAGAGGTTTTTGTCTCTGTGGCTGCTGAACAGCTTGCTGATAACAGCTAACAGCTACTGAACAAAAGATCCCTTTAACAGATGCAGCTCAAGTGTTGAATCATTAAAGTGCAAAAGGAAAAACAAGGAAGAAGGGTGGGGAATCAAGTGGCTGCTCTGAACTGAAGGGGAAGGAGAACACAATAAATCAAGGAGGGAAATGTGAGTGAGCAAAACAGGGGAGAGAAGGATGAAGAAGGAAACAAAGAGACAAACGGAGCATAAGAGGGAGTGTCGCGTACTAGAGCTTTAAGTCACACATGGCAAGCACAAGGTATGCAGAGGGCGGCTAGCAGCAGACTTCCTGCTCTCACACTGCAGTCATGATTGGTGCATACAGACAGAGTACAGGTCCATCATTTCATATCACGTTCAGTTCATTAAACTATTATTCTATGCTCTAATAACCTTTGTATACAATACAAATCTTCTGTTTTGCTGTCAACAGTTTTACATTTTAATACCCTGTGCCTCTGAGAGAGTAGCAGTTTTTCAACTGTTCTGATATTGCCATGAGCTGTATCTGGACTGGTTAAAAAACAGGAAATAATTAGCAAAACAATGAATAGATAAACGCATTGTGGTTACACAGGGAATAAACTGAAAGCCACAGTCCCACCTTCAGTATAAAATCAATAGCTTCTCCTTGAGGTTTCTAATTTGTTTGTAAGCCACCAAAGTGATACAAGGAGAAAGTGTGTGCCACCTAAAACTGCTCTCTCTTTCTCCCTTCCATCTGTGTTCCACTGTTTTCTTCACTTCTCTCATTTTCTTTTTAAGATCTGAGGTTATGTGAGGAGAGGTGAGGACAGAGAGCTAAGACAGCTCTGTCCCTCATCACCTTCGTTCACCCTCTCTCCATCTGTGTCTGCCACCCTGTCACCTCGCTCACCTTTTTTCTTTCATCTCTCTGAAAAACTATGATTATATGAGTAGCGTTAACATGCATTTATATTTTTCAAAGCAGCCACATAGTAATGCAGATGCTGTCTTCTTATTGTCTGTGCACTGGCTACAACATCAGGACCTATGCTCTATCTGAGGAGGAGTCAGTGAAGCCTGATGTTTACCCATGGCTTTATGCTTACCCGTGCAGCTACCTGTTGTAACCATGGGTCACAAAAGCACATTATGCTACAAGCTGTTTCAGCTGTTTATGCATCTCCATCATTTGATAATCATTTACAGGCATTTTGCCAAAGACCTTAATGTGCGTCTGCAGACAGTGTATAAGCAATGCAGAATCCTCCTTCCCATTAATGCTGAAAGAATTAGTCAAAAATGGACCAGCAGATGACTGATGGATGACAGTTTGATAACCAATTAATTGTCCATAACTTTTCATTGTTTTTCTAGTAAAAACACCAAATTCTTGAAGGTTACAGATCTTTACGTGATTTCTGCCACTGCAAACTGTAAATCAAACAAATAGGCCTAATCGATATTCTCTGTCTTCCTTACACATCTACATTTAAAGACCCTTGAGGCAAATCTGTGATTTGTGATACCGGGCTATATAAATGAAAGTGGCCTTGACAACATTATAGAGCAGAATTTGACAGCTCCTGCATTTGTCCTTGCCCCAGTCTGCCCTTCTGCCACACAGTAGCAACTGCTATCACCACTGCCCTTATCAGCTGGCCTCTCTCCAGTATGTGATCATGAACGAACGCAACAGTGTGCAACAACAATTCCACAGCAGGTGGTCGTCACTGTAGCCTCCTATAAATCTGAGGAATAAAACGTCTGGATGTCTGGATTCAGTAATTTGGCCCATGACACGTGTCCCCTGTCTTAGACTTTTTAAATTTTTGGTAACAGGTGAAAGAAAACTAGGCTTTGTATCAAATCATACAGGTCATTGCATCCGGATTTATCTCGTTTTTTGCCTTTTGTTTTATAAATCTAGTGAGTTAAAAACTGCTCTGTCCCGGGAATACCGGGCCGTTACGCACGCTGGCCCGTGGGCGCACAGCGTTCCCGTCTCCGGTGGGCTGGAGGGGAGATGTTAGCCGGAAAACATGACATTGGTTGTTTTGTACTTAATGAATGATAGCCCTTTCTCTGTTGTGAATCCAAATGTGTATAGATTTGAGCCCTTATGACATCTTAAGTAACTGGAGGAGTCACTTACAGTAATAACAAATACATTCATTTAACTACAATTTTCCTTTGCTACTGTGTAAAACACACTCGCTTAGCTGCTTTAAACATATCCAAACTAGTCTAACACTAAACTCTGCTTCAGTTAAAACGATGCGCACATGAACTCGAACCTGAACTTCATAACCAAATTTCCTCAGCTGAACAGTACACTTGTAAAAAAACACTGTTCTCTGAAATATAAACTAATGTCTTTGGTCAACTCTTACCTCTGACGAGTTGTATTTAGCAGCAACAAAGACGAGGAGAATTCTCAAAAGCAGACGGTTATGTAACTTTTCCCCAATGCGCCAACACCCTGCCTTCACGGACGCGCAACAGGTTGGCTTGGTTTTAGAAAAGGGGGCTGAGTTTAAGTTCTACAGTTTTGTCGGTGAATCCTGATCCCGGGTCGGTGTTTGCTGTCCTGCGGTGCCCACAGCTGGAGAGGAGCGGGGAGTGGAAGCTGATCCAGGATCAGGACGAACAGCCGGGAGGAGGAGTGGAGCTTTAATGCTTGGTTGTCGGGAACGAAGATATCGAAGTTTGGGCTGATTTACTCCCATTCTGGCATGGAAGTCATGAACTATTAACTACGGTGGCCCAGAGAGCTCAACGCACTCCAGCTCAGGAAAACAAATAAAGACATTATCACCAAATAGACAACGCTCTTTCTAAACGCTGCAAAGTGGCAAATAAATACATAACACATCCAAATAGCTACCGAAGTAGTGCAGGGTTAATGGTAATTATCTGGAATAATACTTTAATCATTTGACCAAAATGTAGGTCTATGGGGTTGGGAGGGTGCCACTTGATAGGTCACCATGGCAACAACAAGCTGTCCCAGCTGTGTTCATCACGTTTTAAATCCCCTAGAAACATTGTCATTGTAGTCTGCGCTACCTGCAGCCTTCACTATTTGGTTGTTCTCTGCATTTCTTGCATGTATCTGTGTTTGGTTTTCGGCTGCAGTGCACTGAGCTCTCTAACTGTAACCAAAGTGCTCGCTATAGCTTCCGACTGGTAGTGGTTGCATCTTGTAGTTTCTCGCTACCAGGCATCTGAGATAGGCTGCTACAATTTAGGTTTAGCATAGTCACATTTATTTTAATTTGGAATGTTTGCATCAAAGGTTTCTAACAACTTGTTCCAACAGTAGTTTCTTTTCCCAGTTTTGTGTGTGTGTGTGTGTTGAAATAGTTGACCACAACGATAATCTAACTCTACAGTGTATCGTATAACATGAACAAGCAGCATTGACTAGAGATTATGTTCCAGATAATCCACCATTTCAGAAGTTAGACCCAACATTAAACAAAACTAAACATCGTATTTCATTAATTTTATCTCACTCATGATGTCAATCTATGAAACAGTTTTTACATCTTGTAGAATTTCTCATGTCACCTCCCTATTTTTTTTAAATAAATGTTATATCTTTGCACAGGTCTGTAATATAACCATCTGAGCTGGTGTGTTTCCTTTGAGCTTCCCACCACACACCCAGTCTCTCCACCCCTTGTCAGTCTTCTTCTGGGTTGAAACCAGTTTGTCAGGCATGAAATTAGGTTAGACTACTGCCCTCTTCCGCTTTTCTACATGGAAAGATAGAAGGTGTGTGGTAGTTTGGGAAGAGAGAGAGAGAGAGAGAGAGAGAGACAATTCCCGGTGGAGCAAGCCACATGTCAGAACTTAGACACACAAACATGCACATAGACAATTGTTAGTGAGTTTTAGGAAAAAGACGACTTACTTGTGTCTTCTGGGGCATTTCCTATCTGTGAAGGCAAAGCAGAATCTGTCACTGAGGCTTCACACTCAGTTATGTTTGTATCACTGTTCCAATTATACCAATGCTGACATAGCTTTATGACATTATTTGGGATTTAAAAAGAAATTATGCACATAAAACCTTTTACATATTTTCCAGTATGAATAGCTAAATGTCTTTTGTTTCAGTATCAACTCAGTTACAGTAAACAACCTTAACCTGTGTGATTTTCAGCACTTACAAAGTAAAACGCTGATTCCTCCAACCAGCAACAAGCCAGTAATGACCAGGCCTCCAATTCGTAAACGTTCATAGTCTGTAGGACAATTAATGTTAGGAATTAATAAGGTTCTGGTGCACCTGGCAAACCAAAATTTATGTTTCAGTGCAA
>NW_018127913.1:1971404-1979404 GCF_001952655.1 Monopterus albus
AGGCCGTGCAAGGCTTTAAAAACATAAAGCAAAACCTTGAAATCTACTCTCCATTTAACGGGCAACCAGTGAAGGGATAGCAGAACCAGATATATGTGTCAGTACAAACGAGTGAGATGACTGTGTATTGTATGTGTCAGGTCCGCTCGGCCCGACCTGCCTCTCTTCCACCTTTCTCTCCTCTGCTTTCTTGATCCTGCAGGCTCTGCACCTCAGCTGTGTTGCATTCCAGCAATTCGCGACTCCTTTGTCGGTGCGCACAGCTAGGGTGCATCCCAATGATTACCTTTCCTCCTTATTTATACCTCTGACAGACGCTCCATCTTTGCCGGAGCATTACCTAACATAGCTAGCATTAACTTACCTAACTTGCATACCCTATATGTTTCAGTACAAACGAGTGAGATGACTGTGTATTATATGTGTCAGGTCCGCTCGGCCCGACCTGCCTCTCTTCCACCTTTCTCTCCTCTGCTTTCTTGATCCTGCAGGCTCTGCACCTCAGCTGTGTTGCATTCCAGCAATTCGCGACTCCTTTGTCGGTGCGCACAGCTAGGGTGCATCCCAATGATTACCTTTCCTCCTTATTTATACCTCTGACAGACGCTCCATCTTTGCCGGAGCATTACCTAACATAGCTAGCATTAACTTACCTAACTTGCATACCCCGTTACAGCCCTATAATCGTGATATGTATCAGAGTTGTTTTGACTTGCACGCTGACGGTTCATGTGCTGTGGATCTCACTGTGTACATAGGTAATATGTTTTGTGTTATACGTCTTTAGACATCCATGCTGACAGTTCCTGTACTGTGGATCCCTTTGTATGTTTTTTTGTCCATTAGGTTAGCTAGACATAAATTTTTGATATCCACGCTGACAGTTCCTCTGCTGTGGATTTCTTTTTTGTTCGCCAGTCCTCCTGGTTCATTTGTTTTTTCACCTGTCCGTCCTCATCCTCACTCTCCTGTTTTTTGCCGTTAGCCTGTTCTCCCCTGGTCATCCTGTTCTCCTTAGCCATATTTGCTCAGCCCTGGTTGTATGTGTTCCTCGACTTTGTTTCTTTTTGTAATCCCAACCAATAAACCACCTGTTTTTTTCCCCCTAGCACCTGGGTCTGCACTCTTGAGTCCAACCTCATTTCTCCCTCACCCTCCTGGTGAGGAGGACTAAACCGTAACAGTATGTTACAAAAATTTGGAAATAAGGTGTACTCACCATAAACAAATGGATCTGTAAATGAAACACAGAAAGAGAAGAAATAAGAAGAGGAGAAAGACAAGTTAAGCTTTAACCACATAATGTGACAGCAGACTCACTGTAGTTAACAGCTGGATAAAAGTAATGCTTGAAAATTTTTCCCTTTTACCCCTGAAACCCCCTTTGTTACTATACAAGTAAATCTGCCCAACACATTTAAGAATCTGTAATGGCAGTTTCGAAAGAGTTTTGCTGACCCAACACTATAGAAGACAAGCTTCCGTTTATGAAAATGGGTTTATCAGGAGATTATTGTGGAGACAAAGGAAGTGATTGCATCAGCTTTCTTGACCACAAGCCACTCTCAGAACAAGATCATGTGAAAGTAGAGCTTTGCCCTTACTTGCTTCAGTTTCCACACAAAGGGTGAAGAGCACTGCAAGAAAGTGACACATGAAATGTTAATTTAGTTAAAGGAGAATGTCTGCATCTAGTCGGTGCTCTGCTAGACAGTGTGTCACCTCACAAACTGCACTTTATCAGGAATATTTTGTCAGTTTTTGCCAGTACAGTGCTAGACTATGATCTTCTTTGATGCCCTTTACAGGTTATGCATTACATGTGTGTAAACAGTTGTCTGAAGCAAACCTTATGTGACATAATGTTAGAAGGTCAGACCCACATTCTTAGAGCTTCAACAAGTCATACTGCTTTGTTTTTAGTAAAGCGATGACATGAGTGGTGTATGCACATACTGTATGTGAGAAAGAGTTTTATGTACCTGCCATTACTGTCACAAGAATGAGACGGCCCATCTTCAACACAACTAAGAGTCAGACAGAGAGAACATCAGTGTGAAAGAGACAAGGGAAATTCATACATTTCCCCTTGTTTACACACAAGCACCACATTACACATTTCTGTCACTCTCCAGGAAGAATGTCCTTGTGATGTGAGCGGTCAGTGCCTGGTCAGCAGGGATACTTTCTGGGTGTTTGGAGAGTAAACACTGGACCAGTTTCTGTCTCTGGATGAAACCCAGCAGGCTTCCAGACAATGTTAATTCAACCTCGACTCATGCCACAGAAACACTGACATGCAGTTTACAGTAAGATTTTTTTCATAACACCTATTTTTCTTCCTGGAAATTGACATTTTTTTTACTGTCTTTAAGGAGTATGATGCCTCAGGAAGCATCTGAAAAGTCAGATTTCAGTGACTTTTACAACGACTTTAGTTTCTTACCATTTTTGCTTGTTTGTTTTATCATATGTATGTTTAAATAGAAATGCAAAGTATTGATATTGTTGTCTTCCTTTGCTGATGTCATTGTTTTATTTGGAGTTAAAAACTGAGTTCTAGCTAAAAGCCAGCAGTTTGTTTATTTGTTTGCTCAAAAACCATAGAAAACATAGGAAACTCATGCACATTGTCTTGCTTAGGCTGTTTATCTAATTGTTTACTCGCTGTCATTTAATAGTTTTAAAGCCTAAGTGAGACACTGTTCAAGAATGTCTTGCTTTTTGTTCTGACTGGTTGTTCCGCCGACACACCTGTCAAAAATTCCAGTGTGCAGAAACGGTTTGATTGCTGAGCCATAACAGACACACTGGCTTCTTCCTTCTTCATATTCATCCTAAATTCATAACTACAAATATATACATACTACAAATGCAATTTCAAACATTAAGAATTTTTTCATGGAGTATGAAAGAAGTGCACCAGCAATATTTTTAAACACCTCTAGTAGGCACCGTCACCTCTGTCACCCTTGGACCTCTATGGAGGTTTGAGTTACTACATTTGGGACATTCAGACTATTAACACCCCTGTCTGTTATATAATCCCAGCACAGTGAACCTGGCAACAGAGAAAACAAACTTCATGCTTTTTTTAAACATGTTTCTAAGTCTGGCAGGAAGAACAAATATTAGCTTGATACTAGCAACATAACGTTTGTAAGAGGGTTCTTGCTGATGCTGGATTATCAGTTAGCAGGTCCAGCAAGCCTTGATCTCTTGTTTTAAAATGAGTGCTGCTTCTCGGATGACATAACAGCAGTACAGAGTAGGTTTTCTGCTTTGGGTAAAAATGATTTACTGGATCATTTAACTTTGCCCAGTTTAGTGGAAGTTGTTGGCCAAGGTCAACACTGGTACATTTCAATGTCTCATCTCACGTTCCACATCCCTTGACTTCATAATTCTCTTGTTAAATAATTGTTACTACAGTCCTGGAGTATTTTCAAAAAAGGTAACAAAATGGAAAGCTAGCTAAATGCAGTATGAACCATAAATCAGCTCAAGAATCATTGTGGGTCCTGTTGCACACTCTACATGATAAACAGAAGCATTAAACCTCAACCTTAATTCCCAAGCATGTTTACTACTTGATTTGCTTTATGTGTTGCCACATGTATTTTTGGCTGTCCTTGAGGCTCTAAAACACCATCTCCTCACACTAAAACCTACTGCATACAATTATTACATGACAATCACATACTTCGCCCCTAGAGTTTTACATAAAAGCTGACATTATCCCCAAAACCCTGAATCCCCACTACCTTACTTCACCTTACCCGATTTGTTCCCAAGCAGAGGAGTGTGTGTGTGAATGGTCCAAGTCACTGCCTGGTCCAAAGGATGTCTTTTCTATTTTACCTGAATACGTGGTGTCTGCTCCTCCTCTTTGTTTGGGATATAAACTTTGTGTGTGTGCATGTGTCCACTGTCAGTGTCAATGTCACTGTCAATGTCAATGTCAATGTCAAGTTTGTCTAGGAAACATGGGCAATGTTATTTCATAAACATCCGTGTTTGCACGTTTATTTCAATGTTTTAATGTTAAGTCCACTTACGATTTACCAGCAAGACTGCTCAGACACACCAGTGAAAGTAAATGAAGCCTTTATATCATAGGTGCCATTTTTTAAAGGGGACATAATATTGAACATTTTCTGATTTTGGCTCATTTATATGTAGTTGTAATGTTTAAAGCCCATGTTAAACATAACCAAATGTCCACCACTTTCAGTGAACATATGTTAAACTACTCCCTATAAGACAAAAGCAGAAATTCCACTCTGCTCTGACACGCTTTGTTCCAGTGTTTTTGTTTTCATCTCCGTCTCCAGCATTCTGACATATGACTGTTATCGAAGTCTCTAAATGGACTGCAGGCCTCAGCTCCACGTTCACGAGCACAGGCCGAAGGGACTGTAAGGACAGCGACCACAATGACTGGAAGAAAGTGTTTTTGTTGTTGCTGTGGCGGAATGAAGGCAGTATTAGACACAAGCGGATATCATTTGTATGTTTTTTCCACAGGGGGTGGAGGTGTGGGGGTGCTTCAGGAGGTAGGGAAGAAAAACAGTGAGAGAGAGACTTCATTAAGCTATCGCTGCCTCTAATGCCAGATGTTGCAAAGAAAAATAAATAAATAAAAAGCCTGCAGCTTAGTAAGACATTTAGGCCTGTTTCTAGTTTCATCTACTTTGTTTTGTGATAAACTTGTCATTGCATGGAAAATTAAATGGGAGGGTGCAGATAAGAGAGAAGCTGCTGAACTGAACGCACTGCCAGAAGGTGTGGTCCAGAAATTGCTGATCTGACACTAAATCCACACACAGTTTAGGAAAACATGTAATCTTGGCTGTCAGTATTGCTAATTTATTCCAAACTCCTGTTCAAATGTGCAGCTGTTTAGTTTTTTTTGTTTAGAAGAAGCTATTGTAGCGATATAAAGTACAGTAGATATATATATACACCCTGTTAGCAGTGGATGCTAACACCAGGAAAGATGGTATGGCATTGGCAGGAATCTGATTAATGCATCCATGGTTCCTGCTCAGGGCTGTGGGACTGACCAATCAGAGCAGACTGAGCCTTTTGGGTGGGTGGAAACTGGAGCTGCAAAAATGGAAAGTATGAGAAAAAGCACGTTTTATAAACAATAAAGCAAGTAAACATTTTTTCTAGTAGACACCCAAAAAAACAAAAACCTACCCTGACAGAATAATAAGTCACCTTTAAATAAGACAAAGAGAAGACAGAATGAAATGGCCATGGTTTTGTAGGTTTAGCAATCTCTTTGTTTTCAGAGTTAATTCTTTAGTGCTATTTGATACTAAGAGGGCGTGTTCCTGTTGTACAGTCCACCCTTTTCCTCTCATATTGCTTTTTTCCACACAGCCCTCATAGGGACTTCATTGTTCTACACTGTTCCTGTCCAGGTATCCCCCAGTGCTCCTCTCTCTGTGGAGGAGATTGCACTGTGTTGGTCTAATGGTTGACAGGCAATTTTATTTTACTACAGCAGGGCAGGAGGGAGAGATATTACTTATCTTATCAGGATTTATTCAGTTCCTGACCTTGGTCTGAGAGGCATGGTTTTTTTCTTCATGCTTACGCCACTTAGCAGGAGAAAATGATTTCCACTATTTTACACCACAGTTCTATTCATCCCTTAATGTGTGTGTAGATGTGTTTGTATTACCCCCTGTCTGGACATATCTGCGCATGCAGTGCATCAGTGAAGAAATATATGAGTGTATGTGGCACAGTGGTGATTTGGGACTATTTATAACTCATCGCAGACTGACGACACTAAGGCATGCATCTGCCTCTTAACAAATGGTAATAATAGAGGGCACAGAGAATGACACAGATAAAGAGACATAGTTCAAGGTGTGTGTGGCTGCATTAGTGTGTGTGTAAGTGACAGTAATATAAAGTACAGAAGACTGAATGGCAACTGGTGATGATAAAGCAGTGATACAGAAACAACATCTGTAGCTTCTTCATTCCTCCTGAAATGTTCATATTATTTCATATTAAAATTTATTTGACTTTTTATCAAGTATTGTTGTCATTACTTTACATATCCAATTACAATATGAAAATGTTCAAAGCAACCCTAACTTCATAAATATCTTTATGTTATGTTAAATCCATCTTTCAGTAAATTATGATCTCTGGTGTTTCTAATTGTGGTGTGAAAAAAATATAATATTTTTTCAACAACACATCATCTTATCCCCACTACTGAGTATAGCACAGCATACTGTTTGGATATAGAGTGTGATCAACCAGCAATTTATCTTTATCTGTAATAGTTTTAAACCATCTTTCCCTCAAATATTAGGTGTAGGGAGTTATATCGATCTGTGACATTTGTTAATAATAGTAACTGAAAGAAAAGTCTAATAATACAAAACATTATTGTGTTAGAAGAGTTCAAATATAAAACAATAAATCTGTTCAAGAAAATGCAATCCAGAAAAAAGAGGAAACCCAGCTGCATGATTTCTTTAACAAAGAATGACCAGTGAACAGGAGGATCGTTTCATTTTAGTAATGACAATGGTTAGATGCTTTGTAGTGACAGATTTATACACCACCAGGGTGCGGGCTGTGTAATAAGTGAGGGAGGGTGGGCCTGTTGTGTTCTTAACAGTGTGAAACGTAAAGACTTGAAATTTAGCGAAAACTGATTTAAAAATAAGAAAACTGTTTATACTTATCAACTGAGAACTCAATGAAAAGTAAGGCAGGAGTTGTGGTCGGGTTACTAATATCAACGTGGCACCTGGAGTCATTAGAATGTTTAGCAATAAGTCAGAGAAACACTTTGCATGTGCATTTTAGCTTGCATGTTAAATTGTCAGGAATTCCCTCATCTTTACAAGGTGAGTGGAAGTTTGGTATAGCTTTCTATTTGTATTCTTCTTTGTGACAAATTTTTAATGAAGGCTAAGATGGTGTTTCAGGCTGTTAAGCCTAAAAGAAGCAGCCTGTGGTATTCACTGAGTGGGAGTGACATGTGCATTTCAGATAATGGTACTGGAAAATGAGAAGGTATTAACGGTCATCTCAACCTTTAATAAAGTCGTCATGAGAACGCATGCTAAACAAGATAGGCTATCAGTGGAGACACACACACTACACACAGTAATTTGTAATATTTGCTTGCTTGTCATGTTTGAATATACAAGAATGTAGAGCCTTGCCAGTTAGCAGCAGGTCCTCACATGACAACAGTGTTGTGTATTTTAACAGGGTTACAGTACTTTTCTCCCAGTCAGAGCTGAGAAGAATGAGATGAGAGCAAACGTGACACAACTGACCCTAAGTGCACGCCATTACTGACTCATATACACACCAGTATATGACTTAATATTCAGTTGCTGGGAATATGAAGAAAACAGACACCAGGGCATGACTGGGACCTGCAGTATCATGGAGTGAAATGAGGTGTAGCTGAGCAGCTGAGTCAACACGTTGCTCCACACCACCTCTGTTGTATCAACTAAAAAAAAGGGAGAGCTCTGTCCTGCTGACTGACCTGTGTGTGTGTGTTTCTGTGTGTGTGAGCGCCTCTGTGTGCGCATGTGCAGCTGTCTATGCTGCTCTCTCGGATGTCACAACATCGTTGGGAATGAAGGCCGCACCTGAAGTCAGTCAAATATTAAACTGCTTAGAGTTTAATCAGTTTAAATTTAATGTAAATCAGTTTAAATTTAATGTAAAGTTTTGTGTATCTTTACACAATAGCCAGCTGTGTGGAATGTTTGTGTTTGAGCAGTAAAATAGCATTACTTCAGTGAATTTGATTTGATTTGATTTGATTTAGTCTTTCAAGCATGTAAAAACAGTTGATATGACAACACAGATACACATAATCCAATATCAATGTGCTTATACCTAGTACATGCTTGAATGGAGTAGGAAGAAGTCAGACTTATCCAGTCCTACCCCATAACATCATCTTACCATCATTGGTTTGCAAGCAGTAAATGATT
>NW_018127913.1:1980672-1984713 GCF_001952655.1 Monopterus albus
GTTGTGCTTATCACCAGATTTATACAGTGGAATAACCTTTGCTATTTTCATATTATTAGGGAACTGCCCAAGTCGAAATGACATGTTAAAAACATGGGTTAATGGTTTGCATATCCCCTCAATTGCCCATTTAACCATTGTCATAGTGATACCATCACTATCACTGGATGATTTATTACCACATTTGTTCACTATCTCTATAATTTCCTTTTCAACTATTGGCTTCAGAAACATAGAACACATATTCCTTTCAATTGTATTGTTATTTATAATGACGTCTGTACAATTTGGTAACACAGTAAGCAAGAACATTACAACAGCAGGTTGTCTATGCATAAAATAATAATAACAACATAAAGACAGAAAGAGAAAGCAATACCAAAAGCCTGAAGGTCTAGGTCATATGAGCAGACATGTAAGGAGTTCACCACCAGTGGGAAGCAGAAGACACACCAGACTGTGATCACCTGCTCACATGTGCATCAGGCCTGCATCTCTGTCTCTGTATTTGATATGCTGCTGCACATTAAAGTAACTGCAGGTAATAATGCAAAGGAGAACCAGGCGTTTACTGTAACATGAGGGGGCAGTTATTAATTTAGTTATTTACGTTGTACAGCACTGTGGTCCACTTTGGTTGCTTTTAGTGCTTTATAAATAAAGTTGGAATGAACACAGAAATAAACACCCAAATACTAAACTGGACCAGCCAGATCCAGTTTTATGCTGTTAGGTCTAGCTAATAAGGAAGGAACATAATATAGTGTGGGCAGCACGGTGGCACAGTGGTTAGCGCCGTTGCCTCACAGCGAGAAGGTTCCGGGTTCGGACCCCACCTGGGACCTTTCTGTGTGGAGTTTGCATGTTCTCCCCGTGCTTGCGTGGGTTCTCTCCGGGTACTCCGGCTTCCTCCCACTGACCAAAGACATGCAGCTTAGGTTGATTGGTGTCTCTAAATTGCCCATAGGAGTGCGTGCGTGCGTGTATGTGTGGTTGTTCATCTATGTGTTAGCCCTGCGATGGATTGGCGACCTGTCCAGGGTGTACCCCGCCTTCGCCCGATTGCCGGCCGGGATTGGCTCCGGCCCCACCCGTGACCCCGCTCAGGGACTAAGCGGTAGAAAATGAATGAATGAATAATATAGTGTAGTATTTTATAATACAATGTGCAGTCATACAGTACAGTCAAGGGTCATGTGAATTACAAAGCTGAGTTTTCATGGGCCTGAACGTAACAAAAACATACAAAAGACCAAGAACCTGATGATCCCACAATATACTAATAATGATAATGGAGTATATTGTACCTTTCTATTGTGAGTGAATCCTGCCTTTCAAAGACTTAAGGACACCCAGGTAGGCCTACTGTTTTGAATTCATTTCACTTTTATTTGGTCATGGGCCACAAACTAAAAGCAAACTTAAATTTGCAAGTGATTTTATATCCAGGGTCAATGGACAACACACATGCACAAGCACACACAAAGAAGAAACAAACATGTTACAATAATGTATCATAAGAAACAAAAAGGCAGAGAACAGTGCACAAACAACAACAATGAAAGCCTTAAAAAACAAACATGTCCCTGTGTTTACCTTTAGTAACTATGGAACAAAGAGCTACCGTGCTTTGCCTTTATGCAAATTCAATGACTGTGTGACCACAAACATTAGGGCAATTTACTTCACAATGGAAATGAGTGCTTACTAACATACATCACTGACTAAGCCTCAAGTGGAACAGAAATGGTTGTTTTAGTGTTTGTTATTTACAGTTATGTTTAATGTGAATATTCCTGTGTGTGGTTGCACAAATGGTCGGCTTGTTATTTCTACAGTAAGTGCTTCCCTCAAGTGGACAAACTGGGAAAGTGTAGTAACCTGGTATTACACACACATGTTCTACTGAGTTACAGTACCTCCAGCAGTTTGTTTGCATAGTGATGTAATCATATGTCCTGTGCAGCATCTTCTCTCCTATTCCTCATTTATCTGCTGCCTGTCCGCACGCAAGGTTTTAATGATTGCTTACTCGGCACTTTCATAACACGTAGTTGCTGTTTACACCAACATCATGAAACATGTAATAATGCATGCTTGTGTGCATATGTGGCAAATTATTTTTGGTGAATTATTTGAAGTACTCTGTACTATATAATACACCGTCATGCTGCAGATAATGTGTGTGAGGTTCAGTTACTGAGGGCAGAACAAGAATAGATTTCAAGGGTTAGAGTAGATCAGACGTTTCAGACAGCAGCTTCACTTAGATTTGACAAAGGATTTCAATAGAGAATAGAGCCCAGCTGCTCTGGGTATACAGTATTTACTAAGCAGCATTTTCATCATTGCTCAAAGAATCTCACTCCTTTGTTACCATTGTGTTCATATCCTCTTCTGCTTCCTTTCCCCCTGAAGCAAAAATAATAATAATAAATAAATAAAATAATTCGTAACATACTGTATTTTCAGTCTGAAGTCTGCATTTTCATGTTATGTTTTTACACCAGTGAGTTGAAACATTACTTACTGTAGCACCTCTGGAAGGTCTCAGATTTCCACAGCATAAGGAACAACACACCAAACACCAACAGGGTTCCAAAGAAGCCCCCGATAGTACAGCCAATGAGAGTGGTGTAACTAGTGCCAACATTGCCAATGCCTAGGGGAGAAATAAACAGGATAAAGCAGGGACGGAGAAAGGCACAGGTAAAAGGCAAGAAAAAAGTGGGTGGACAATAAAAAAAAAAGATGTCTGAGGTGAACAGAGAGGGAACAAAGCTCTCACATCTTTACACTTCCTACAGTGCATGCTTGAAGACTTATTTCTGAGAAGGGGAACATATCACACATACAAAAAGCACCACATTAACATAAATATAGCAAAAACAAAACACTGAGAAAGCAAAAAATTAACTTGACTGTGTGAGATATTCCTTGAAGAGGAAACTACCAGCTGTTATGGAAGAGAGCAACTGGAATGACCTGCATATAGAAAATCTAATCTAAACCAGAAACGTCCTCCCAGAGACCACTGTGACATATTATTCTGTGATTATAGGATGTTTTGATTTGATTTGTCAGAAGCAACAGAGCTGGACTGAAAGCTGGCTATCTTTATATTTACATGAGCTACATGTACTGTAGATTAATTAAAAGAATGGATTAAGTTATTTAAACATGCATTTTTACTGTTTAGACATACTGAGATGGTTAAAAATCACTGATGCCCCTCTTTGCATCTTGAGCCAAACTGAGCCAAAACAGGCAAAAAAGCTGATAAGTGCAGTTTTGATGGTGGGCGGTGACGACAGGCTTCACTTTAGCTTAAAGACATACAGTATATCAAATTAAATGTGATCAGGAGCTATTTAGATGAATGAGACAGAGGAGTCTTTACTGTAAACATGCAGGAAAGCAGCAGGTGCGTCCGGACCACTGCGCTGCTGACATACGACTTGTGCGCCATCATCAGAGAGAGAAGTTCCCCAGAGGGTCCACACAGCCAACGACTCTCCGTTCTTCATATCACAACTTCCGAGAGCCTGCGGAGAGAGACAGAGAGGGAAACTGAAAGGAGCTCAGAAAACAAGCCAGGGAAGATAAAGTAAAAGATTGACATAAATATAAACACAGTGTGGGCTGGGATAGACTCCAGCCTGTCTTGACCCGTTCTGCACAGAATGGATGGGCAGAGAGGGTGGAGAGATGCTGCAGCAGAGGCTGGTCAACATGCCACTGGCATTCACTTTACAATGTTCACACATTTATAATGATAAACATTGCCCAAATAAAAAATGAGAATGCTGTCATGATTCGGTTCCGCTGCTTCCTGTCCGGCTTTTATTTTGACGTTACTTCCTGTTTTTGTTTCACCTTAGTTTCGGTCTTTTTACGTTCTTCATCACTCACATTAGATTCACCTGCTCCCGATTAGTTTGCACCACGTTATAAGCAGCCTTCACCCATTAATCCCTGCCAGATTGTCCTAGACCCCAGCTCTGACTTTCCAGCATTCTCTTCGGTATTGGTATTTTTGTG
>NW_018127913.1:1984826-1987932 GCF_001952655.1 Monopterus albus
TATGTGTTTGCTGGCTCTGATCTCGGACTGTAATACCGACCGTGAGTTTTGTGTTTCCACCGTGTCTTGTATGGTTTTTTTGTTACGTTAGTTCTCTTATTAAAGAGACGGGTTTTGTTCATTACTTCCTCGTCTGGCCATTTAATGAGTTCACCAAACACTTTTCGGCAGCATCGCGCACCGTTTCTGCCAAATGCCTTGTATAGCTAATATCACTAATGGAGTTTGATATGAGTGGAAAATCTTAGACAGTATAACCAAGGATATGTGACACACTGGTTTTCTTTAAAAGCTTACTTATCTTCTTTTACACACACACTGTTCTCTCGTCTCCTTGTCCTAAACCACAGCCCAAGCCAGATTCTTAAACTATGCCTCAAATAATTGTTAGTTTAGCTGTTGTTCAATGTGCAACCGCTTAATGTAAAAATATTCCATGTGCGAAATCTGACCTATGTACAAGCTCACCTTGGTAGAAAATGTTAAATTATGATAACGTGTGGTGTTTTACAGTAAGTTAACAAATAATCTAACTTGTGTGTGACAAGAAGACGGTGTTAATGAGAGGAAGAAGAGGACAGAGTGAGACATGCAGAGGAAACACTAGGACAATGACCAGCTCACCTGGGGGACAGCTTCCACTTGGCCATAAGGGCAGGTGAGGTTGTATATGTGCTGACTCCTGTAGAAGGTGAATGTGAGGTTTGGAGAGGCGCTGGGAACCCCACAGCGAAACACCGCCGGCTGCCCCACAGCCACCGTGACGTTAGCTGGCCATGTAGTGTAATTAACAGCTGCAGGGTTCAGTGCTGGAGCGGTGCTGACTGGGGAGGTGGCTGTGAGGGTGTTCTGTGCTGGAGCAGTGGTTAAGTGTAAATGATATGTGTACGTGTGGGGGTGGGGGATAAGGATTAAAGAGCGACAGGGGGAAATAACTGGATAAACTCTAACAAATGTACATTAAAATAAAAACTGAAAACATTATTATTGTTACATTATTATATGGTGGTCAATCTACTTTGAAATGATTTCTAATTTAATTAGAATCCAGCTCTGTATTTTCAACTTCTAACACGGTTTCATTTTACTTGTATTTTTAAATTTGACTAGACATGTAGGCAGGTTGATTATACACTTATAAAACTACCAAGGAGCCAGAGACAGGAGCTTGGCACATATTTATGTCACCATGATATGTGACAGATCACACATCATAGGGTCTGACCTTATACAACACACTTGCACAACATTACTTCAGTAATTACTGAGCTGAGTTCTGGTCATATGTCTAGTTTCCCTCCGCTGCTGACAAAAACATTTGAATATTCTAGTAACTGGAAACCTGTGTTCGCCTCAATGACTTTCTTGGAAGGTTGGAAAGATTTGTAACAGAAGAATGAAGAGGCGTGACACTATTGTTTACTTCTTCTTTAGATTGTATTGTTTGTTTTTATGTGAGTTAGCATTAGAAAGTGATGAAGACAAGTCTTATATGGATGTGGTGTTACCTGAGGAGAGTGCCGTGATTAGGAGCAGGGCCAGAAGCAGCAAACAGCCATGGGAAACCTTCCTCGTGTCTCCTTTCTTCCTCTTTTCCATTTTTTTTCTGCCCTCAGTCTCCCTTATTTCATAGGTTATTCTGTGGTTTGAACAACCTAACTTTATTTTTCATTCAATAATATAGCAATGCAATGCATACAACAGCACTGTGGTCCTTGTGTCTGTGTTTTGTTTCAAATTAAAACACAAAATTTAAACACAAAAAAGTGTAAATATGAGAAATAAAGTAAAATGGAAAACAACCTTGAAATGCAAAGAAATACAGACAAATATGGGAATTTATGAGCACTAACCGCAAAACGAACTGGAGATTCCTCAGCACATCAGCCAGCAGCTTCCTTATTTGAAGATCATGACGGTGTGCCTTTAAAAATAACTCCTATTTCCACTGAAATGAACTTTGCAGAAGCTTTGACACTTTCTCTGACTCTGTCTCAGTAAACAGTGAAGAGACTGCACTTCGTCATCTAACTCTGCCTTAGTCCATCCTCCGACTCTAACCAGGAAGGTAAGGTAAGGCACTCGCAGGAACCTGGAATTCTTCCTGATTTCCAAGACAGATTTCTGTGAGTAGGAAACAGGTTGAACAGGCCCGCCTCCTCACAGTAATGCCATGTAGTCATGCAAGGCTTTTTTACTTTCAAATAGGTTCCCCCTTTCTGAAAGACAAGTGCACCACTTGCCACCACATACGTGCACTTATTCTTGTTACAATATGTTATGGTCAGATATTAAGATGGCATTAAATAATGATGGGAATTTAAATACTTTTGGAGGTGTGTGTGGTTCTCTTTTGACTTGGTGATGGTGCTATTTGACAAGTTAGGCCGCCAAAGTCAAAATATCTACAGTTTCTTTTGCGGCCTGTAGCAGATTTCATTACAGAATGTCACCTTCACAGTGTTGCTACAGGAAAAATAAAGGGTTATCAAAAATCAACAGAATACATCCTCTGAGGACCATGAATGTCTAAACAAAATGTACCAGTTCGATTAGTATATGTCAGTTTCACACACAGAATGCTCTGACTTGTTAGTGGTGCTAGAGGAAAAGGCAGAGGATCGGCATTAGAGCATCATGGCTGTCTGTACATTCTTGGCAATCACACCAGAAAAATTCATTAAAAACTGGACCCTCGGCTGTATGGGAGAAATTCGAAGTATGAAGAAACACGCAGGTGTATTGATATCGGCGAGGGCAGATGAGTGTTGAATCTACAACACCAAGCATGACCCATGTACTGAATGAGGCAAGTGATTTGTCACACAAGTTAAAAGTTTTCGACGAATTGGATCTGGAGCTGAACACATTTGGAAATACTGAAACTCATTATCATGAACCGGACGAAGATTTTGACCCAGAAATAAACTTTTTTGAGAACTCTGAAAATAACTGCAAGTATTATACGGATGAGCAGTTTAACAGCAATGTTAAGACTGAAAACAATTTATCATTAATTCATTTTAATAGCAGAAGTTTATATGCAAACTTTCAGAGTATAAAACATTATCTTAGTAGTCTTACACATTCTTTTAATATAATTGCT
>NW_018127913.1:1990544-1991657 GCF_001952655.1 Monopterus albus
TTTTTTGTATAAGATGATGTTATGGGGTAGGACTGGATAAGTCTGACTTCTTCCTACTCCATTCAAGCATGTACTAGGTATAAGCAAACTGATTCTGGATTAGCATTGGTTGGATTTGTGTAATTATGTGTGTGTTGATGTCATTTGTTCTGCATGTTTGAAAGAATAAATCAAATCAAAGCAAATCAAATCATCAGAAAGCTTGATACACTTTAGTCTGGCCCAAAGACAGACATGGCACCGCTGAGAAAAATACACATAACTAATAAAAGTTGCAGAAAAATACTGAGCTGAGGTAGTGATCAATATCTCAGCAATGACACTGAAACAATTTTCAGCCCTGGCTGTTCTTTCTGTTGAAGCAGGAGGCTGAATCATTAGAAGTTGCCACACAAAAAAATGTTAATAAAGGAAATGTACTTGAGAAGTGAAGCAGCAAAACAGAGGCAGCATATGAATAGACACAATGTGGAGTTCACTATTTACAGACCACTGTCTTCCTTTGGATTTAGTTTGGTGTTTCTGCAAGTTAATAATAAACATAAATCTATCAGGCTTTTATAATTACTGCATTTATTGTTCTGCTACTATTTGGTATCTGCCTAAGGTGATAAATCACAGAGAAACTTATCAAATGCATGGGTCTAAAGTGAACTTTTTATACCACTGAAATGCAGTTAATATGGTGGTATATTATGGAGATAAAATACTATCAAAAATGTTACAAATCCGTGTTTAACGTTTTGTCTGTAACAAGCGATTTGTGTGTGTGTGTGTCATGCTGTTCACAAATGTGTGCTGTACAAACTGCACATAAATCACATTTTACAAATGCTTAAAATCGATTTTTTGTGTGCAGTTCTTTAGAAAGTACGTACACATTGTTACCTACGCATGCGTGGATCGTCTAACACACACGAATCACCTTCCGCGCACACACGGATTTTTGAGAGTGTTTTTCCGCACTCTCAAAAGTCCACGATCCACGAATGCACGGTGCGTTTAAGGACACGTGGAAAACTCGGACATCTGAGTTTCCAAACCTGTTTCACAAACAAAAGTATTTACACAACGCTATTCCAAATGGACATTACATAAAATAAACAAAAATAT
>NW_018127913.1:1992347-2002653 GCF_001952655.1 Monopterus albus
GCTAAACTTACTAGCGGTGTGTATCACTAAAACATGTCCCACTGAAAAACAACAACAAACTCCGTCGGGAGGAATATGTGCATCACTAAAATATGCCCTACTGGAAAAACTATAAACTGCGCAGAGTAGAACATTAACTTTAGCTCCATAACTTCTAAATTCTAAATATATAAAAATTTAGAGCATGCACCACAAACTGCAGGCAACTGGAATGTTCTATGTTAAAACGTGTTATGTATTAGATATTTTTGTTTATTTTATGTAATGTCCATTTGGAATAGCGTTGTGTAAATACTTTGGTTTGGGAAACAGGTTTGGAAACTCTGATGTCCGAGTTTTCCACGTGTCCTTAAATGCACCGTGCATTCGTGGATCGTGGACTTTTGAGAGTGCGGAAAAACACTCTCAAAAATCCGTGTGTGCGCGAAAGGTGATTCGTGTGTTAGACGAGCCACGCATGCGTAGGTAATAATGTGTACGTACTTTCTAAAGAACTGCACACAAAAAAATCGATTTTAAGCATTTGTAAAATGTGTTTTATGTGCAGTTTGTACAGCATGCATTTGTGAACAGCATGACACACACACACACAAATCGCTTGTTACAGACAAAACGTTAAACACGCATTTGTAACATTTTTGATAGTGTCTTATCTCCATTATTTCTTCATACCGCTGAGTTCCTCTTCCTGTAAATGGGAACTCGTCCTTCTCTTAGTGTTTCGTGCAGACCACTGGCGACGTAGCAGCTGCATACGGAGCATCATGTTAATGTAGCCGCCGGGGCTTCGTTTGTCGCCTGTCCCCAGGTTCACATTTCCAGAAGTGAGGAGCTCTCATGTGGTCGCCTTCTCTCTTCCTCCGCTCCTGATCCATGCTGCCTGGGGCCACAGGAGCAAATCAAAGACAAGATCTCACATCCATCGGTGTTTTACGTTGACATGGAGATGATCGCATTGTTGGTTCTGATCATGAAGACAGGTAAGGAGAGATTATTTTTCCATTTAAGTTTCGAAACAAAGTGCAAAATTGTTTAAAAATAAATTTGGTCGCTTTTTTCCTTGTTCCTTTCGCTACTACTAGTTTTTACATATCAGTGGTATTTCCTTCTATTTATTCTGTTGATCACATTTATTCACCTTGCACGCTTTCTAGTGTATCCTCAACAGTGAAGAATGAAAACCAGAGAGGGTCGACACACTCACTTGTTGGGTTATCCACATAACAAAGATGTCAAAACCTAAATGAGACACTAGCAAGGGCATTATTTTATTCTCATGAGGCTGACACCACCTGTTTGATATAGAGTCACTAAACTCTCCCTCCAATCACTATAAATTTTAAACGCTTGACTTGCACACAAACGAAGAAACAAACAGTTATCAGCTCATCCAGATGTTTAGCATTAGATTCCAAGACTCGGGAGTCTTTGAAGTCTCTCTCCTTACTTTAAACTGAACCTAACCTTCACCTCTGCTACTGCCTCTTATCTAACGATTATCCATCCGCGATGCTCTCAGCTAAACTTAATAGGCAACGCCAAGTTGTTGTAGTCTTTTTTGCCCTGAGTATTGGCTTCCAGGCTGAATGTTGTTTGAGCTAACATGAAAACGTCCAGGGAGGGAAATTCTTTTCCTGCTTTGATTGTGTGTAATGCTTCACTAAAATCACACTAGACCTGAACCCATATCAGAGCTAAGGCAGTAAAGTGAAGTAAAGCGCTTTATAAAACCCTGTGGATGCTTCACCAAAGGACATTATTATTAGTATTATTTGAGGAACCCAAAGTCCCCCATCACAGTTCCTTTGTAAGTCACAAGTTCCCATATTAAATGTAGATCATTTTGCTTCCTTTTCCCTCTACTGTACAGATTACATGGCATGTTTCATCTTCTTTGCAGGGACCACTGTGTCTGGTTGGTCGGTCACTTTTGAAAACCCAAATCCTTGTGCTTTAAAAGGATCATCGGTGGAGTTCAGTTGTTCGTATAACTACAGTAATGGGGAAATTGTTAGTAAGACTGCATGGTCCAAAGGGCAAATGAAAAGTGGTATCTGGATACGTGTTGCGCTCTCTGACCTTCCTTTATATCAGAATCGTTCTGAATATCTTGGTGACCAGCAGCATGACTGTAGCCTTGCAATCCATGACCTGCAGGTTGAGGACACTGGACATTATTACTTCTGGTTTGATACCAACATGTATGGAAGGCGTAGTAAAACATCCCTGCATCTGTATGTCACAGGTAAAATTAGTCTAAATTGAGTGTTACTCCTCAAGTGTAGTATTTTCAGCTTTTCCTAATATCATGTTTACTCACCTGGTCGACGTACAGAGCTGAGTGCCAGAGTGTACCCAAAGACAGTGAGAGCAGGGGACAACGTGACTCTTGAATGTGGTGTAAGCTGCCAACTTTTCACCACAGTCTGGTTCAAAGATGGACGTCCAGTAGCCAAACCAGGGTTCCAGGCTCAGGCAGAGGATGCTGGGAATTACCTATGTGCTGTTGAAGGAAATATGGCAATGCAATCAGACCCTGTGGCTCTGGAGGTTCAATGTAAGTACTGTTAAGAAGAAATTGTTGAGACCAGCTCTGAATTTTACAGGCTGCAGCTTTACTTAAAAATGTTTAACTGAATGTTGAAAGAAACACATCTTTTAGCAGAGGTTATAGATAACCTGACAAATATTGTTTTGGCACAGCTATTGTAGTGCATTTACAAACAATTTACTGAAAGTTTTTAAAGTATATATCTTCACTCAGCCTATGGCACATGAGCATACTGTATCTGCAAGAAACTAGGGGTTTCCTGTCTCGGTGTTTTACCATGTATAATTCTGGTGGACAAAGAATGGTGTTGGTCTTTTCACCTAACTCTCGTCAAGAACACAGATGAACCTATTTCTCAAAAAGTCAAATTATGTCTTTAAAATTCTGAATGGATATTATTTCATGTACTGCCTTGCTTTAGGTGTAAGTTGTCAAGATCATCTACAAATAGTTGCTTTTATGCAGATCCTCCATGTAATGTGTCCATTGAGGTGAGCCATCCTGGTCGCCTGGCAGAAGGCAGCAGCGTGAACCTGACCTGCAGCAGTGCAGCTAACCCTGCAGCACACAGCTACATCTGGTACAGGCGTAACATTTCCAGCTCCGGCTCACCGCTGCAGGTCGGTGTAGAACACATGCTGTTTCTTCCCTCTGTGGAGGCGTCCGACACTGGACTCTACCTTTGCCAGGCCATGAACAGTCTGGGAGGGAACAATTCGACTGAGGTGCTGCTGACTGTGGGCGCATCATACTGTGAGTATGCAGAGAGCTGTTGGACGATTGTCATGACATATTTGGGAACGAATGTTTAAATGTTGCAAGCTAGCCTGATTAGAAAGATGTTTATGTAGCTGGGGAATCAACTTCAACTTGAAATGTAACTTTTGTTCATCATATATGCAACTATAAAGTATATTTGGAGTTAGTGCCAAAATTAAATTTTTTGAAAATACAATAACCTGAAATTTAAACAAACATTAACAAAAATACTTTCACTATATTCATAGAATTCTATTTATTTGTTAGAGCAAAATCCAAGATCCTGTTTGTTTTCTCATGCAGTGTTTTTTTTAACTTCTTACCTACCTTACAGTTAATCACTTCATCTTCCTGGTTGGTATTGGAGTCAAAGTTGTTATTGTGGTGTTGCTTGCATTGGTTGTTATCTGGGCTTGGTGAGTTTATAATTTTTTTACCCTTTGAATATGGTCAGTTTTATTATAAATGCCATGAAATGTTGAACAGTTCACTGAACAAACGCTTCTTATTTGGTTGTTAAAGGAGGTGTCGCTCTAATCATTCTGCTGTAGACAAAAAGGTAAGAAGGACCCAGATCTGTTTAAATAAATGAATTACAGTTTGTTACAAAATGTCAAATGTTTTCCTGTTGTTTTACAGGAGCACGACAATGATTATGAAAATGTTACCACTGCCTAAATGGGTCAAAAACCATGGTTACACAGAAGGAATTATGTATATTTACATAAACATAAATGTCTGCTGCCTGGTGATCATCTGAGCTCAACCAGGAAACAGCTGGAGTGGAGCAGAGCATCGAGTTTGCCTGTTTGAAAACTGTGGTTACACCTCTCATGCATTCCTCCTCCTGTCCGTGTCAGTGCTCAGTCCTTCTCATAACTCGCCTGAGACACCAGAGACAGACGGCTAGTCAAGCAGACTGTACCAGGAATCACTAGACATACCAAGATATGCTGCTCCTTTGGGTCTATTTATTATTTTTTAAGAATATGCTTTAACATGCTAACACTCAATTCATGCTTTAAATAATTTTGACAGAATATGGAAAGTACAAAGCATTTTTCATTAATCTTGACATGCTGTAAATGATGGTGTCACTGTACAAAAGACATCACTGATCTCTGATGATATGTGCTGTAAGCTTACAACAGTTTTAAAATTACAAGCATAACGGAATGAGTGGCATTACAATATGAGCACCAAGATACCAAGATAAGGTACAAGATACAAAGAAAAGGTACATGCACCTGCAAAAAGCAGCCCTTGAACTGATGCTCAAATTCTGTATGTGCAACTGTCTCTTTAAATATTAGCAAAATGAAGCACTGTACTTAAAAATGCATTTAGAAATAGATGATACACCAATTTACTCATCTCTTCTCACTCTATGTGGCTAAAAATAAACAAATGAGCTGAACAGTACGATATCCAAATACATTTTGTAAATGGATGTCCTGGTGTCAGAGTCACTGTCCTCCTGGTTTTCATCCTCCTCCACTTCTCTGGGCTCTCTGTCCTCTGGTCAGTATCTGTTGGTTCCTTATCACACTGAAGCGTTTACTCAAAAACACACAAATGAGACTCAGGCTGAAGTGCTAACAGCTTTTAATTAGACTGTATTTTGCATCATCATGTTTCATCTTCATGCTCATTATCATCAGTAACAAGCTTCTGGTTACAGCTGCTTTATACAGTACTCGGTGCACTTTGTGCTCTGTAGTTGAACTCCAGTAGGAGTATCAGAGTTGAAAACAACTCCACACAGCATCTGTGGTCGTCAGATGTAACAGACCATTGAGACTTTATTCAAATTTCCATCTGTTATCATAGGTGTCAACTAACCACAGCACACAAACAAGCAGTTTCAGTATCAAGTAGCAAGAACAGAAGGTTTCACTTTGTTTTACCAGTTATAAATACTTTATTTTTCTTGAAAAATGCTTGGTTTCTGACAGCAGCATTCAGTTTATCCCACTGCACAAACTGCACTGAAAGAAACAAAACAAAGGATCAAACAGCATCTTTCTTTGCTTCAGTTTGGTGATTCTGAAATGAAGCAGTTACTCTCTAAACCCAAGTCAGTTCAGTTCATTTTCATTCAGCTGAGTGCTTTAAAATCCCAGTATTACGGTTCCCAGGGTTGTGTTGCACTTGCACTGATGGACAGTAAAGTCCATCAGATGATCTTCGGGCTCTCACAGCTTGTGTGAACCCAGTTTCAGTGAGGCCACTACAGCGGTGCAGAGAGCTCTGTATGTAAGACTAGGTTTAAAGTCCACTTGTGTTATGGGGCTTGACTTGGCCCCAAGAGGTGTGAGGGTAAACACACAATACCGATAGAGGACACTACAGAAGCAAATCAGGGATGCTGACCTGACCTTAAAATCCAATCTGTGTAATGTTAGTGGTTGCAGGGTGTTGCATGTGGCTTTGCTCTTGCTAAGTCCTTATGGCTCTGTAGAAGTTGTCTCAGTGAGGACATAGGACTGGTGCGGGGACAACTTACATTTCCTGAAAGTACAGACAGAAAAACTCATCAAAACAATTTTTAAATGCATTACTATGTTAATTTGATAAGAATCTTATATTGTCTTGATAGTTTTAAAAAAAATATATAAATGTATTCATGTAAGTAACACAGTGTAGCCCAAACCTAGACAATATTTACACTACTGTGGGTGTCACATCAACCTGTCAGTGAACCATTTGTTTGTTTTGGATGATCTCAGTACTCCAATCTACAGCCAGTGAATGCAGACTGTGGTGGTTTCAGACAGCATCACTTCGGGTTGGGCTACGTGTCACACACGGGATCTTTTTCTACTGTATATGAGGTCTTTTGTGATACTTAACACTGAAGCCTACTGACGACTATTACACTAGATTTTTTTCAAACTGATATACATTTTAATCAGTATTTTTGTATATTTTCCACATATTCAACTGCAGTGCTTGTTTTTATTCCTGATGATGAAATGATGATAGATAGAAATACAACAGGAAGCAAAGGAATACAACCTGGTTGCAAGACAAGCAAAGAACTTACCTTATTATGAGAAAGGCAGCTACGGCTATAACAGCCAGAAGAACACCAATGGTCACTACGATAAGCACCACTCTGCTTCCTGCAGAGTCAGATGGGGTCATTGCTGCAGTGCACAGATAAACAGAGAGAGCTCAGACATTGTTTTATGAGACTATATGCGATGCATGTGTTTTGTTTTGGTATGAATAAGGTTTTTCTCAGATTTATTTGTAACAAAAGTCAAAGTCAAAGTCTAAAGTGAATGTGTCTGTCAGTATGCCCTATCGCTACAGTGTCAGTCAAAGTCAGACATGTTTCCATCATATAAGCACTGCCCTGTGCTCAGTTCAAGGCATCCTATGTTTTCTAATAAGTTTGTTGATGTTTGGATGATTTGGATGGCATTATTCTGCTACTATGTACTGCAGGATTGTAAGTAAAAACAGTAATATGTATGTTCTATGAATGATATGCTCTTCACTCACCTACCTACCTGTGAGTGTTACAGAGTAAGTCTGTGATCCATGTCTGTTGCGTGCTACACAGCAGTGCTGCCCTTGTTCCTTCACGGTGATGTTGGTGCTGCTGAGAGTCAGGCCTCTGCCTGTGGGTGTAGCCAGGGACTGTCTTACTTGGTGAAAGCTTCTGTCTGCTGTAGGTAGACATGCTGCTCCTCTGTACCAGGCGTATGAGTGCACAGGTGGGTTAGCGTCACTGCTGCAGGTAAGAATCACAGTAAGCCCATCCCGTAGCTCTCCAGCAGGAGAGACCGAGACAGTTGTGTTTCGAGGAGAATCTACATGTATACAAGAAGGAGGTCAAAGGTCAGTTCCAGCTGCAGCAGCTTCAAGTCACCGTACTGCTTCTTTTTATCCCATGTATCAAACCCAATTTTGACTCAATCATCAGTATGGGGAAGTTTAATGACGACAGAACAAACTGACATGACTGGACTGACCAAATGAGTGGATGACTGTCAGTTGAAGCTGAAGAGCACATGTTACATTTGTTAATAAATACAGCTGTTGGTCTTGAAGACCTGAAACTTGCATAAACCTAAATGGTAAATATAAAAAAATGTATTTAAAATAGGATTAAAGCTCGCTTACACTGTACATTGATGGCAAGCATCGGCGATTTCCTCACTGTGTCTCCGGTCTGTATCTGACAGTAGTAGCTGCCAGCGTCATTAGATGTAACTTCACTGATGTTCCACACTGGTCCAGTATGTCTTGTGGTGGTGCTTGTGCCCTTGAACCATTTGAAAACAGCTGCTGGACTGGCTGCAGGGCTGCAGCAGGCCAGACGTAAGGCCGTGGCCTCGGTGATGTCGCTGGAGGGACCTGCTGACACTGTGACTGCACTGGGGGAGTCTGGAAAAAAGGTATGATATGTATGTTACTTACTTTATATCTTTAAGTAGACAAAATTCATCACTTGACTGAATACTCGGTAACAATGCGTACCGATATCTGATTCTGTCAGTTCATCCAACTGTTTCACTCTATTTAAAAAAGAGTTGCGTTTCAAGCTTTCCTTGTATGATGGTTCAACAAGCCATCTTCTGCCTAACAGTAAATACAATTTGGATGAGATATTGGCTACACTCTTGTATATTTACTCATTTCTGGATTATTATTGGCTTGTAACGTATGTACAGATTCCACTGTGCTCAGGAAAAATCATGTGTTATCCCAGTTATATTGTCCATTAATTGAAAAGTAGGATCACGCTCAACAGCAAGGAATCACTATATTCTGCGAGAATACATTTTAAAAAATGTATTCCATATTTTTTTATATAGACCTGTGGAAACACTGATTATATCTTGGTTTGACATTAATGCTTTTAAATGGGTTAAATTTGAAAGCCTGCTGTTTGGCTTTACATGGGTTTGAATATGTTGTCACTTTTACCTGTGTTCTAAGAACTCACCTTGTTTCATATGTCATTACTCAAGCAGCTGCACGCTAATTAACTCAAGAGGTTTCATGTGTGCAAAATGTTTAAAGAAGCAGTTGCACTGTGAGACTGTGACACTGATGAAGGCCAAAAGGCCGAAAACATTTTCTTGTAGAATGAAGTGATTTCTTGCTGTTGAGCGTGAACTATAAAATAACTACACAATATTGTAAAAATGGCTCCCCATAATGTCAAAAAGTAGATGAACAGACAAATACCTTGAAGATATGACCCCTGTGGTCTGACTCGTGTTTTTGAAACTGTTGCATAATCCCACCGGCACTGAACCCTTGATCCTAGGAGAGCTGTTGACCATTAAAAGGTCAATTCTGCCTTCTGGCTGATTTCATTCACACAACAAGATGCTGGTTTTAATCATATTTGCAAGTATGCTTCGAAACTACTGTTTGACCCTTTAACCTAACAGTAGGTACTGCACTGGCCAAAGTACAACCTCTATTACTCGAAAATAAATCTCAAGATAATTCATTTCTGTTCTATTGTATTCTACCGTTTTTGGTTGTTTTGTTGTTTTGCAGGTCAACAGCACAGGGTGTTGACAATGACACAGCATGGACACAGAGAAAAGCACAAGAAAAGGACAAGAGTATGACTTCACACAGATGTTTCATCAACTACTTAAGAATATCTTTGTGGTGGAGCAACACTAGTTTTCCTACCCTTCCCTGCACACACAAATCTATCTATCTATCTATCTATCTATCTATCTATAACATTAACACTTGTTATTAGGATGTGTACAAAGCACAAACATTATTAGTTTTATACTTGTTTCTTGTACAATAAAATGGAGCAGCCATGTTTCTGTAGCAGAGAATTTCCTAATAATTCAGTGTGGAAGTGACTGTGACAGACAGAAGGACAAAAATGGTCATGACTTAGAGGAAGGACAAATGAAAAGTCTTTGTGGTTTGTCTGCTGGTGTGTAACAGTGCAAACATTTTGAGACGCCAAGGTTTTTCATTTTTGATTGCAAATTATATAATGGCCTGGTTTGTTTTTGTTGTAAGTTGTCAGAATAATTAATTAATACTTTCTTTTTAACATTTAAAAAGCAAAAACAAATAAAAGAAAGCATTCTATTAGTGAATGTATACAGTGAAGTACAGAGCATTTATTTTTTTAAAAGTCATCCTGGTTTTCTGGCAGTGGGCGGCAGGGTGAATCAGCAGTGCAGCTAAACCCCGTCATCCCTTCTGTCTTCAGCTTTCTTTTTTACTAATAATTTTTAATATCAAATTCAATGTAACTCTCATATTAGTTTTATTTAACAGGCATCTAGTGCAATTTTGATGTCAAATGTTGTGTTTTATTTATAAGTGTTTTATTTCTTGAAAACATAAAAACTTCTGGGAGAGGACTGTTACACTTATCACTGATTAACAATACGATCAAGTTGAACTGGGGTCCAGTGCTATTGCATGATTAATTCTCCATTTCAGTATTTAAGGCACGTTTAGCTTTTGCACGTGTCTTTTAACTGATGTTGCCATTTCATAAATGTTGCTTTATATTTTCATTTTCGTAAGCGCTTTGCAACTCTACAAATGACAGATTACTGATTGATGACTGTGATGGTAATGCATCTGCTGCTGCTGCTGATGGTCTTTATAATCAGCTGCAATAGAGAATACAGTAAACATTCCCACCTGCCACCAGGAGCTGTGTGCCTCTCTGAGCTGGCATCTTCTCTGTTGGGTGGCTGGTGATGAGGTAAAACACATAGGTTCCACTGTCCGACTGTCGCAGGTTAGAAATCCTCAGAGAGCAGTTTTTTGTTCCTGGTTGTCCCAGGTACTGCACCCTGTTTTGGTACGATGGATCTGGGAAGATACCAGCAGTGTGGAACACATACCTGACACAGACAGATGGACAGACAGACTTACTGTAGGCACTTAACCAGAGGAGCAGTGCTATTTGTTGAAGTACCGGTGTGCACCTATGACGCACACATATGCATGGTTAAGTGGTGCTTCCTTGTGAGGGCC
>NW_018127913.1:2002700-2021383 GCF_001952655.1 Monopterus albus
TATTTTCAATTTCTATATTACACTAAGAATATTGTATACACTCCCCTTACAGAAACTAAAACCAAAAATGATTGCCTCTACTCACTGTTAATGCCCGTCAGTCCTGGATTCGCTCATTTGTCTGTGCCATAGACCTCTACTGTTGTTCAAAAATGATTACAGCAAAACACACAGCTGCACAAGCTGACATGTTATTTCATTATGAAACATAAGACCCTAATATTTTTTTTAAATGTTGCCCCAAGTGCTCCAAGGAGCCACAACTAAGTAAAGAACTGAATGAGAAAAAAGAAAAGAAGACAAAGAAGAAGAAACCCCCCCCCCCTCCCCATCCCCCTTTCTACCCTTTACCCCCGTACCCCCATGTTCATCAATCATGGTTTCTATAAAACTCTGGTACCATTGGTTTTATGCTAAAATCAATTGCAAGTCTGGTTTTGGTGTGTTACTGTGTGTTTTAAACAATACCTTGGTGTGATGCAGCGGCTCTCTGTTAGACACCAGATCTCGGACAAAACTTTGTATTGTTCACCTCCTCCATCCTAATAGCGAGCAATAAAGAAAGCTGTTAGCTCTAAAACATCTGTTTATGTTAGCTTGACTCTAGATGTGCCAACTACTCCCAAAACTTTGACTGCATTCTTTAAATATTTTATTGCCGTTATCCCAAATCAGGCACCATTTGCTGCCATCCAATCATTGTGAGCACAGACTTTCTGCCTTACAGAGAAAGGCAGCTAATGACACAGCAGGATGTAGTGCATCGGCTAACAATGGGTTCTTTATTGAAATACCTGAGTAGAGAGCTGCCCCTCTCCCCTGGTTTCATTAGAACTTTGGGGGTAGTCATAGGAACAAGGGAGAACCACAGAGGAACCAACCACAGCACAGACTGGACTGTCGGGGCTATGAACTGACCAATCACCACCAAGAATACCTGAAGAACAGAGGATCTGTGTTATCATGAAAAAAAAACCACATTGTAAGTATTTAATTTCATTTTCAAATTAGGAAAACCTTTCTATAATTAGTTGTACTCTGTTGTTACAGTAATAATCTGTGAACATTAAAAAATGTATACATTTCTACAACAATAATTTATTGATAATGTATTTGTTCCCTATATTATTTTGAGTATTAAAATAACATCCAGACTCGGTGTGACAACAAGATCAGATAATTGAGCGAGCCTAAGTAACAGTTGTTACAACTTATTATATTTGGTGTTATATCTTATTTGGACATCCGGGTTTTCTCAGTTGAGATACTTGTTAAAGAATAAGAATGTGAAGGACTGGACTTGATCACAGCTGGATACTTTCAAGATAAGCATTGGACCTCTTTGAGTCATGATGGAAAATATTAAAATATTTACTGACGTCAAGAATGTTAATATGCATAATGTAGCTCTGAATTTAACCTATAGTACTTATTGCCCCACAGATTGCCAAGACTTTTACTGGCAGCTGCAGTACAACATGACACTTACTGAAGATGTACATCTGTTACTGAAACAATTCTCCAAACTGTTAAACACACATCAGCTTCATGATTTTCACGCAGCACTAAACTGTCAAGCTCAACACTTGAAGTTGATTTAGTTCAGTCAGTGTGGAACCTACAGACAGATGTTAAGTTAGCTGACCTTCATAATGCTAAATATGGATTCCATCATGACTGTCGCTGGTGTAAGCCTACCTCTCAGAGAGAGCGTGACAAGCAGCCAGCAGCTCTGCGCCATCTCCTGCTCTTTCTGCCCTGGTTACTTGTTGTGTCTGTGGCCTCCTGAGTGCCCTGGTTGTTACTTGTTGTGTCTGTGGCCTCCTGACCCCTTCCTGTGCACCGTCTCTGTCCTTTTCCTTTGGCTCGGTGACAGTTTGTAATCCTTGTTCACAACTAACCTTCTTCTACCGTTTTGTTAAGTCAGTGATATGTGTGCTTGTCTTTCTACAGAACAAACACATATACAGTAGGTCAGAATGTCCAACTTCCCTTTTATTGCTCAGCCAACAGGGAACTGGTCTTTCATGTCAGCAAAGGAAATGTACAATATGTAACTGTGTGTTGGTCGGACAGTGTGTCCTCATGTCCTCCTGTACGGTCTGCTGCTTCTCACAGCTCTCGTGCCCCGTTTGTCCACGTAACCTGACGTCACGCGTGCCCCTGTGTGCACAGCTGACCGCACACAGGACGAGCGCACAAGACCGACAGACAAACTTTAAGTAACTAGGTTCAGCACGTCCAGTCTTCCAAATGTTCCTCTCCTTTCTGTTAGAAGCGGGCGAAGGCGGGTTTGGTTGATAGGAAGTCTGAAACGTGCCGCTGAGACACGGGCTCCGTCTGCTCCCTCTTCACCGGGGTCAGTAACCTGTGAAGACAACAAAACATGATTTACTGAAAACTGGGATTTATCTCTGGTGGCGTTTCAAGCGGACTGCCGAGCGTTTTCGATGCAGACACGTTTGGCTTTTTCTGTCCATCAAAGCGGACGAAGAACAATAAAATAGTATTTCTTTTCTTTCACAAAAGGACAAGGCCAGGACTCTACCTGCTGCAACAAGAGACAGGTGAGTCTCTTTATGGCTGTTGGCCTGTTGACCGTATTTCAGCCCTGTAGTTTCACCTTATCTCTCAAGAAAGTATCGAGCTATTCACCTCATTTTAGCTTCGTTAGTTCTTATAGTCTGCCTAGGAAAAGCTGCTGGAAAACTAAAACTAGCTTTTGAAAATACAAATTTAGTGCAAAAATACTATAATTGTATCATTTTGACTCTGTGAACATTTTAGTATATTATGCTTTAATAATGCCCTTTGGTCTGTTGAACCTGTTAACCATCTCCATCCCAAGGCTCTCATTAGCCTGATGCAGCCCAAAATAATAAAGTGATAAGTACAAATAGCCTGCCATAACAAAAACTGGATTTCATAGCCTTTTGTAATATTAGAGCCTGTAATTAATATATTGATGCTGTAATGTAGGCTGGCTTAAGGAAGGAGCCGGAGACAGAAGATGCCTTTTTCTCTATTATTTACACACACTCTGGCCACCAACACAACAACAATCCCTGCTAAACCCACAACTACACAAAGTCTGGCCAGAGGGGCGTTATGGGGGATCCCGCCAGGTGCTTACCCCCTAAGGCATTCTGGGGGACTCTGCCCTGCTCCACTGGCTCGCTGGCTGGCTTGCCAGACAGGCCTTCTTCTGTCCAGAGCCGTAGACCCACACCAGTGTGCCAGTGACAAAGCCCCCTTCAGGCTGCTGTCTGTTGTGTGGCAGTGTCCCAGTCCTCTGCTCTTCCTGCAGTTCCTCTCATATGAGCTGGCTTGTCTGGTCTCAGTAGACACCCCCTGGGAAAGCGGTGTAGCCCCTGGCTGGCTCTGGTGATGTGTGGCTCTCCGGGTGGCTGCTTCAGATTTGCGGTTGGACACAGCCCTTCCCTACAGACAGTGTAGAGCGCCACGGCATCCACACCCAGGCAGAGTGTAGCCCCAGGCACATGCACCATGGCCCCCCACTCTGCCAGCAGGTCAAGGCCCATGATGAATGGATCTCCCTTCACCTGTGCGCTCTTGCCAGTCATAGTGGTGATGCGGAGCTGGGTAGCTTCCCAGCCCTGTGGTCTCTGTCCTCTCGTCACCAGCAATGTCCCTGGGCATACCAAAGAGAGGGTGGACCCAGGTGCCCCTCCCTAAGACATTATGGGGGACCCTGCCAAGTGGTGTCTCTCCATCCCCCAACACTACAACACATTAGCCTAGGAAATAAAATGTTTCTAAATAACTAACCATAAGGTAAAGCTACACCTTAACTCACCCCCCTGTGAGACTGCTTTTCACGAGTTTCATGTGATTTCATGTCCTGGCTGTTAATGGTTAATTAACTGTGGTTAATGAGTAGTTCACGTGGAATTAGTAGGTAGAGTAGTAATTTCTCAGTTTGGCTTCAAGCATATTTTCATGGTCAGAATTTAACCTCAGACATACTTAATTACACAATAAAGACCTGTTAGTACTGTACCTGTTTATTTGGAGGGGTGAGCCCTCATCTGGGTGGGCCCAGTGTGTGTGTGTGTGTGCAAAGTGAGTTTGTTCTGAAACAAGCATGGAAGTTGATGTAACCTGTTGGTGGTAAATGTTCCATTATAAGTTTAGTGAGTATTAGTATAATTATATTTTTATTATATATTATAATCTATGTTATAAATTGTATTTATTCATCTTGTTTTCTGTTCATCTTTGGTTATCTAGCTTATTAAAATATAAATATGACCTACAGTATGGTGTATGATACTCAGTATTGTTTTAGCAGGCAAAAGGAACCGTTGAGGGCTTAGACCACTTGCCCTGAGGAATCAAGGACAGAAGAAAGGAAGGAAGGAAGGAAGGACATAGGCTACTGTTGTCCTTTGCTTCTCACTCTATGCAAATGTATGCTGAGAAAGTTGTAACAGAGGGGAAGATGGGTGAGTGCTCTCTTTTTCTCCCCACCCCTTCTTTCTTCTACACACACACACACACACACACACACGGACTAAAATGCTGTGCTGGTCATGCCACAGCTCACGCTGCCTGTTCTCTGTATTGGGGACAAGACATCAGTGCACTTAACAGTTATCCATTAACAGGTTTGGTCAAAGCTGGTTAGCTGGATGTTCAGCTCAAAAAACATTACTCAAACTGATTGTAATCTACACTCACTGGCTACTTTATTAGGTACACATGTACAGTTGTATGCAATTCAGTTTCTAATATTCTGACCCTCTAATGCATGTAGCTGGGGAGGACAAATTATTAGGAACACCTCTGAACATAATGTAGTCCAGGACAACACCACCTTTATCTACAACCTCAATAATAAACATATAATTGAATTTATACATTTATGACAATTTTGCCAAAAACTGAAACATTTTGAGCTTCATAAACACAGATGTTAAGGTGAAGTGTTGCACTGATTTGCATACAGTTATACCAGTGTACCTAATAAAGCGGCTGGTGAATGTAGATTACAGTCAGTATGAGTAATGTTTTTTTTAGCTGAAAGACAAACTTCAAAAATGAATCCAGTGAACATCAAGAGAGACACCTAACCATGTTCTAACCCAGATAAGCATGTGATGGTGATGTTGATAACTGGGGCCAGGAATAAACAGTCTTTTACAGCAAATTACACTTAATTGCAACACATTATATTTACTGAAATAAGAGGACACTCCCCTGGCAGCCATAAACAAACAGCTCACTCTTCCCACATCACTGCTCTTATGAAGATCTCCTACCCAGTTCCAGCACATTCTTAACAGCATCAGTGAAACAGAATTAAAAGGGAACCAAAGAACCCACATGTGTCCTACTTGGCATTAGCAGTGTGGTGTGGAAGAGTTGGCCAAATGGTTTGCAGCTTCATGGCTCCTGATGAGTTTGCTGCAAAATATGTAGCACTTATATGGAAGTTCTGTGGTGTCTTGAAAGCCTTTGTCTACCCTTTGGATTGATCTGTCAGGGTGATTTTTATTTTTAAGTAGATATGATATAAAAGAACTCTCCTCACAGATCTCAAACCTTTTTATAAGAATTCAAATGTTCCAACTTTCCAGGGACAATATCGTAAATTCACTCTTTACATAATCCTGCTAGACAACAGTTAAAGTACCTACCTTACACTGCAGAGACAAATTGAGTACAGGTATATTGAATCCAGTAGTCTTTAGGTGAAAACTGATGTCATCTCCACATTTTCTATCATTCTCATCAGCAGGGCTTCTTGGTCATTGTGTCCTCATTGTGCTGCAACTTTCTGTGTCCTCACATGGCCAGCTAGACATTTGGTTTTACAGCTTCTGTTGCTTGACTGAAGGCGGTCCATCCAGACGCAGTGAATCAGGCACTGTCCATTATGTGTGTAAGAGAGAAACAGTCTTGTCAAGGCGGGGCACATACAGTATGATGTGGCTAATTTTGTGTATGTTTTTGAAAAACAGATATCCACACTCACACACAAAGGCTTCTGTCACATCTGGGCAGGTTATGTTCTTGATCAGGACACTATTTATTACATAATTATGTTTATTTTGGCTTTATTGCCATGACAACCTCTACAATTATGAGTCATAGCTTCAGCTATGTCTTATGTCTGTGTGAGGTCTCCTCTACACTGAATCCTACAGCAACTACGGTTACTGTTATCATTCTGATGCATGATCTTGCATTGCAAAAGACACATCCCACTGGCAACTGAGCACACGCTACCCAGTAATGGAAACTGTGTCATCCACTTGGAATCTCTGAATTGAAACCTAATGTTTTCCACAAAGGAATAGTCTGAGAAATCAGACAGAAGTCCATTCCTCTGTGGAAAACATTGGATTCACTCCAGGGCCTGCTTCTTCATAAGTGTTTTAGTCATGAGGGTAGATTTGACAAAACAGAGTCTTAATATAGTATCTATGCATGTGAGTACTTATTTTCATATTTATGTCTGGTTTAGAGAGGGTATGTACAGTCACATATCTCATGTGGTACACAGCTGCTGCTTTTTGACCTGCAGTGAAGTGCTGGGTGGGTGTAATGCACGCAAAGTTAAGTGTATCCCTCCCAAACACCGCCCAGTAAAGGAATAATGACACCTTTTTCTCCCTACTGCCTCTGGCTGGTCATGTGACTCACAGATGAGGACAGAAATAACCCAAAATAAATGTTAATGTACCTACCTTCCTAGTGTCCCGATCAAGAAAATAACCTGTCCAGGTGTGACAGAAGCCTTTGTGTGTGAGTGTGGATATCTGTTTGTCTATGTGGAAGGGTCACGTACAGTGAGTGACTCATACCTCTTGTGCCACCCTTGTTTACTACAGTGGCAAACTATCCAGTCTGACTATATGGCAGCTCTAAATGTTGATTGCATTGTCATATATTCCTGGTCCACAAGAGGTCCACAAGGTCCATTCTAAAACTTTCATCTGTTGAAAAGGCATCTTTTTTTAAACATGAATTAGATTTAAATAAGTTTGTAGTTTACACATTTATATCTGAGATATGTTTAACTTTATTGTAAAACAGTGTATTAGAGAAATATTTGTTAGTGCATCATATGTTTTCAAGCTATCAGATTACAATGTATTTATTAAACAAGCAGGTTGTAACAGAGCAGAGCAGTTGTGTAACTTGTCAGAGAAATGTGGTGGAAATAATATGTGGATGTCTAATGACATAATTAGTAGAATTACTAGGATAAAGTTAATATTAATAACATCTAATGCATCATTCAACAACACTTGGAGTACAAAGAAACACCCACTGTGGGTCATTGCATAAACAGTACATTCTAAAACGTTTTCTAAGAGATCTCTGTTTGAATCCTTGAACATAACACAGACAGTTTTATAGTATTCTTGTTATTATAATGTGATATATATACAATATAAGCGCACACTCAGCAGCACTCAGTACCCCAGTCACACACATACACACAGGAGAAGATGATCTCAGGTAGATAAGGACACAATGTTCTTTTTCTGTCTTGCATTGTAACTGGAAAGAGCGGTGTATTGAGGGGAAGAGAAGAGTTTGATGATGAAGATGAGGTGCGTGGAGGAAATTTGGGGGTATTTCTTGTTGCATCCCTGTGATAAAATCACGTGTTTGTGCCTGTTTGTTCCTCACTTTTACCTTTTATTTAATTTTTCAAAACTTATTTATTTTGGTCTCTGTCTGGATCCCCAATGTTAATTGCACTTTTACAATTTAAGAAACAGTAATTCAGTTATCATACTGACTGGATGTTTGGATGGGAAGCCTGAAGAAGGGAGGGGAAAGAGAAGGTGGGTACAGAAATGGAGGAGGAGCAGACATGAGTCACAAAGAGGCTATAGAGGAAGGAGAGACGTGAGTACAGAGGGAGGCAAGGAAAGGTAGGGAGTTCTCAATGAAACTCCAGTCACAGTGCAGAGAGAGTTGGCCAGGGTTGTGGTGTCAAGGTAGGGAGCAGATGTGAGCTGAAAGCAGAGAAGAAGGTTGAGGTCACTGGATTAGCAGGCCTACAAGGCTATCATGTTTCTTGATAACAGCGAAGAAATTCAGCAACCCTGGCACCAAGCAGACTCACTGGGTCTGAGTTGCTTAGTTCAACAGATCAAGACACAGGAGTCAGGAGGCTGCATATGAATTAAAGAGACAAATTTTGAGTTGGTAAATGTGCAGGATTGTTCTTGTTCTATATCCAGGCCTCCAGCATCTCAGTGGGTTTTTAATGTGCAAATAAAATAATAAAAATGCCTCCTTAGTAATGATGTGTAGCACACAACACCCTGCCTATGAACATTCACATTCTATAGGTCTATAGAGACAAAGATAGGATGGAAACCTGGCATTTCCTGGCACAATGACGAGACACTATTACACCATTATAGTCCTGAGTGCCTTTTGCAATGTAGTGAACAGAAATCCACAAGACGTCTGCACAGTTTTCTTGCTACAAGGATAACACAGCACTCTTAACACCCAATCATTGATGTGGTACATGGCTAAGGGTTACATTTGCTCTGTTCAGCATTTGTTTACTTCAGCTACAGATTGAATGACAGAATACATTTTTTTCATATGTATTATCAGTCACAGATGCTTGAGTCTACTTTAAAATTCATTCCCCAACATATGCTCACAAAAATCTCCACAGGTCTTTTTCACAGCAGATATTATGACATGTCATAAGTTTGCCTATTAGGTTGAACTGGTCCAGGGTTTTGCCACTGTGTATTTGTTCATCGCCGTGTTTTATTGGCTTAAATGTAATGAGGCCGCTGTTAATGTTATTAGTAGCACCAGTTTTTTTTTTTACTATGGCAAGTTAAATGTCCTATGAGAAAAATTCTCACACACTCGTGTGAGTGTGCAGGGCAAACATTCAGCAGTAGGATCAACCAGTTGGGGGGCTTTTTTCACTTGTATTGTTGTGATTGGCGACCACATTATGAAATGGGTAACAGCAAACGTCTCTCAAACATCTGATTCAATGTGTGTATATCAAAAGGTGTAATGCTTTTCCCTTGCCTTTGTTGGAACTGTTGCTCAAAGCTTTTTTTTGACAATGAGGATGCATTTATGTTTAATTGTTGTTTAATTATGAGGGAGGTGGCTGTCAGGCCGACAGTTGACAAAGAAGATTATTTTTGTATTTTCACTAAGCCTAATGCACGATAATACCAGAACCCTCCTCAGACCCTCCCGATAAGTCATAAGAAATCATTAAGGAGGGTCAAAACTAGCCTTCCATGCTGGTTTGGTACCTTTTATATGGAGCTGTGTGGCAGAAAATTGGTGCAGTAATCCCACCTTGAAGAGGCTATGGAGAAATAGAAGAGAGACAGGAGAATGAAATATGAGTGGACCTTTATTTAAGCAGACTTGTCAAAGCAGGAAACAGCAGGTGAAATTAATAAGACTTATTAAATCTCTGTGCCATTATAAGTGCCCTAGTAAGTCATGACAGTGAGCCAGCATGCTCAACATCAGGGCCCTAGACCTGGCTCACCTGAATGGATTTACCAGTGTCACTGATGGCACGTGTTTTTCATTTAATGTGCCTGCAATGAAAAATGTGTATTAACCTGTAGCTGTGGGTCAAGTTGACAAACTCTGCTGAGAGCAAAGGATAACAGGATCAGAAAGAGACACGCTGAGAACAACATCGCCATGCAGGTGCAAACACACAGTGTATGTGCACACAGCTCTCAAATGGCAGCGTATCCTAGTTTAAGAGTTTGTTCCAGCTTCATGGAGAAATGCTTGACTTTAGACTATTGATCTTTCCAGTCGGTGCCAGGGAATGTTCTCTATGCCCATTCACAGTGGGAGTGAGCTGAGACCAGTCATTTTGCTGATGTTTGTTGTAAGGTGGCTTCAGAGTCCAAACAGAGCTCAGATTAAACTCCAGCAACCTGAAAATTTTGCAATGAATTATTTTGTCAAATATTTGCAAAGATATAGAGTATAAATGGCAGCAGCAACACAGTTAACTGTAGTCCACGGTTGCACTTTGATTTCATGACTTGAGTCTTCTCTTCAGCCTCTATAGTAACTGTTGACATGTCATGTAATAAAAAAAACTCGAGTGCTGCTGCATACAGTGTGTGCACTGGCAGGTATGCATCCACGTGAATGTCTCTGTGTACACATACTCTCAAATGTACACTCATGTACAGTATGCATGCATGTGCCTGCAGGGAGCAGGGCAATCTCTCTGACCTGTGTGTTGACCCCCTGTCGGATGATTGGAGTGTGTGTGACTCTGATGACCTTGGGAGCTATTGGAGCCGCTGTCTGGGCAGTAGGTCAGACCACATGCTCATACACACATACACACTTTGTCAGACATATGATGACCATAATCAGTTGTTTTTTTATGTTTTAGGATGTCTATATTCTGTAGTTCTCACTGTCAAAGATTTGATGATCAAATGTCTTTTATTACAATTTATTCCACTACACTGACTTAAGAAAAACTTTTTTGGATACTTTTCCATAGTTACTTATTGCACAATGGAAGAGGACATGGGACTGTATGATGGTGAGTTCAGGAGAACATACTCATGTTTTTAACTTTCATGCATTTATACATAATCTTATACCAGAGTGTAATGAAAAAAGCAGTATATGCATTGTATTGTGCATTCAGGGACAGATGATAATTGTATTATCAAAATAAACTGCCATTTAAAGAACTACATTTTTATAAACCAGGTTCTGCAGTAGAACAAAATACACATATGATCATCACAATCACAGTTAGAAAGGAAAAATAATAAATCTATGTGACAGGTAATTGGGAGTACTTGATATTTTACCAAGCTTGTATTAAAAGTAAACTCATATCATCCCTTCAGTTCAGGTAAATTCTGCTGACCAACATCTCAGAGTCTTTGACTCCACCCAGAAGAGGTGGCGTCAGGTTTGTTCCTCCTCAGCCAATGAACTGCTTGCTAGCATCAGCTGTGAAGAAGTGGGCTTTGTTAGGTGAGCTATTTTTGCAGTTACTGTAAATCTCAGTGTTTTCACGGAGTGTAGTGTACTAATGTGTGTGTGTGTGTGTGTGTGTGTGTGTGTGTGTGTGTTCAGTGTGTTGCATGAACTACTCAGTCACATCGGTACAAGAGGCCAGTGGAGATGGTGGCGACTTCTTCTGTGTCAGACAGGAAGAGCTCAGCTTCGGCAAGAAAATCAAAGACTCATTGTTCCCATGGTAACAAACACCTGTCTGTTCAACCCTGTACATGTCTCAGAGCAATGTGACCTTCTACCACACTGCCCTCTCTGTTGCTCTACCTGCCTCAGTTGTCTACTCATTTAATGTAGAAGTGCTTCACCGAAAGTTAATTTGAATATTATTCCTGTCTCGCTGTTACTAACTCTGCCTTTGTTTCAGTGACTGTGAGAGCAGAGAGGTTCTCACACTGTTGTGCCAAGGTAAGGTGTGAGCACAGACCTAAACTTGTTCAGTTTGACACACTTTATACTTTAACCTCTCACATGCTGGGCTTGCAATCCTGCCCCTGATGCTTTTGAGCTTTTCACAGCCTTTATGCTTATATCACCTGTTTATTTAGCATTTTATTGCTCAGTATTTCACTCGTTTATTCTCATTTTTGCATAATGTTCGTTTTTTAGCTACAGTGAAGTAAACATTTACTTTTCTCTCCCTCCCGCTGATCTTTCCCTCCTCGTCTCCTTGACAGACTGCGGCAGGCGTAGTTTTGCAGCAGACCGTATAGTTGGTGGTGTGGATGCCAGACAGGGCAGCTGGCCTTGGCAGGTCAGCTTGCAGTATGATGGAGTTCATCAGTGTGGAGGGTCCATCATCTCAAACCAGTGGGTTGTCTCTGCAGCTCACTGCTTCCCCGAGTAAGTGACAGAGCTTGAATTTGTACAGAAACAATAGCTAGGACATACTTGACAAATTGGAATGAGCTGGCTCCTGAAGGTCTGTTCAAAATGCTGGGGTTTTTGTTTATAATTTTTTATGTGTGAAGGTGCTTCATTTTCAACACAAGACATTTTAGCACAGAATTTGTACGTATTGTGCCAGTGGGATACAGGGAGAGCCATGTTACCAGGTTGTTCTGGTGTAACTATAGAGTATTTGTTCCATTCCTGGTTAAGGTAGTGTGTGCATTAGTATTGATGCTGTGTATGTGGAGACCTGAATAAGCTTAGAATAAAAAACATGGGCCATCTTTGCATCTATCTCTTTCACACTTTCCATGCTAGACGATACCGCTTTGTTAATCGCTGGCGTGTGCTGCTGGGCTCCATCTACAATAAACCAGTCAATGCCAACGTGGTGGAGGTGAAGACCATCGTTTATCACAGCAGCTACCTGCCCTTTGTAGATGCTAACATTGATGACAACAGCAGGGACATCGCTGTTCTGGCCCTCACCCAGCCACTCACTTTCAATGGTAGGGCATTGAATGACAAGAGAGACAGACGTGCATGCCTATTCTCTCAGACTCATCTACACACACCATTTGATTGCATGATTATAATCATTAAAGGTGAGAAAGGATGTCAAAGAACAGGATGTAACCACCAGCTCTTTGATGCTTTTTTCCTGTCCTGGGCTCTCTGCACTCCTTTAATAAAAGGACCACACTTTAATGAGATGAGGGCTACAGTAGCTCATCTATCCTCTACTGTTGTGGTACTGTAATCTACTGAGTCAAGCAAAAGGATGAGGAGAAATACCAGTGTGATTTATACCAGCATGTCACATTTGTGCACAGCATAAAGTGCTCGTAGAAACTATGAAAGCAGTGGTTCAGTAGCTCATGTCTGCCACCTGTTGTTGTTCCAAGAATCATAGAAAAGTTCATGGACCTTTGCTTGAATCTCTGTCTGTATTTTTACCTTTTTTGTGTTGTGGATAATAAGTTACCTGTTGCACTCACCTGTTAAAAAAGTATTTTATTCAGACATGACTAAACTGTTCTGTCATTCCCTGTGTACAGACCATAAATGCAAAGATATTACAAGTTATAACTGAGTGAGAACAAGACTGGGACCATAAAATTAAATGAAACCTTACTGAAATCTGCAGTTTCAGCTTATTTATACTGCAGCTGGGCAGAGCAGCCATCCCAGTCCCTCTCATTGAAGAGTGCTGATGACTTGATGCATTTGTCTCCCTGTTCTGACACGTTGCAGTGGTTTCTAATGCATTTTATTATGTTTGTGATGATGTGTGTTTGATGCTAAAGTATTACTTTGTACATGTGTCTGCATATATCTTAATGCATGTCTGTGTGCAGAGTACGTCCAGCCTATTTGCTTGCCAGCATATGGTCAAAGACTGATAGATGGACAGATGGGAACAGTAACTGGCTGGGGAAATGTAGGATACTATGGTGAGTCTGCTTTTCATTACAGCTGTACTGTAATACACTGCAGAAAATTATTTGTTGGATGACATTATTTATTGATATTGGTGGTAGTCCCTGTTCGCCTTGGTTTGCAGTGGTTGTTTTTGTATTTCAAACTTTCTTTTCAGCCTAGAGGGTCCAGAATCAAAACAACATAAGCTTCTCCTAACCGCGCTTTGTCCTCCCATCACCTCATGTTTCCTAGCGACAATATAAACTACAGATGCCTGGTTGCAGCAAACTGTACAAAATGCAGCAGTGTGCAGCTAGTGTTAGCTGACTAACAAGTAAACTTGGCAATCCAGTAGTACGCTCTGCTTACTGCTGATGTGACACAAAGCACACACAAAGCTCAAATTACTCAGAAATTGAAATCACATTAATTCAACACAAAGGTAAAATCATGACCATGCTACAGTAGGTTGCTAATGTTACCTAAAAAACACATTAGCTTTAGATGTTAACACACAGAGAAGGAAGAAAGACATCTGTAGCAAATCTGAGTCTTTTGTCTGCTTTTAACCCTCTCCATCTCAAAAAGCCCTACTCTGGTTTTTGATCTTTCTTTGGCCTGTGACACAACAAACCAACAGTCAGCTGTCGGCCACTGTAGGGCCATCTGTGAGTGTCTGTTTTTGGGGTGTGTCCCACACACTTGGTGCATCTCTGCCTTTGTCACACTCTCTTTGAGAGTGAACACGGCCTCCACTGTTTCAGACTTTTAGCAATCGAGAGCTCGTTCATGGCTGGCTGTTTGAAATAACTCTTTGCAGTTCAAAAAGCATTTTATAACTTTTGCTAGGTGGTAGCTGTAGCTAACGTCCAGAATGTATGTTGATAACACGTCTTAGCGAAGCTGGACTAACCACAGAACCGCTGAAGGGAGTGTCATTGAGGGGGTTACTATCGCTGAGAAACACCATGTCCTGTCCCGTTTGCAGAGCACCAGAGAGGTAATGGGACAGGACTTGAACTGTTTGCTGTACATGCTCAGGGTGATAAAAGGGACATCTGTGCTGAAAATCACACCTTTAAACATCTCAGTGTGCCATTACAACAAACTTTATCAGTGTACACTTAGATCAACTTAAATATAGGGTAGAATGGTGAGAACTGCATGACTGACAATCACCATACTTAAAAGAACTTAGAGTAATTGCTACTTATTGATGCACATCCTACATGTTTTAATTTAGGTGAAACCCCTGTACAGTATTATTGTTCTTGACTGTTTTTGAACTCTCTGACTTGCAGGTCATCTGGCGGATGTTCTGCAGGAAGCAAATGTTCCCATCATTAGTGACGCTGTCTGTAACACTCCTGATTACTACGACAATCAGATCACCACCAGTATGTTCTGTGCTGGTTATGAGAAGGGAGGCACTGATGCCTGCCAGGTCAGAGTGTGTTTGTTTAAGCATTCTGCTGCATAAATGCATGTGTACATGTTTGGATTTCTAATTAGGGAACTCTGTGCCTCCATGTATGTCTCTTCTGTGCTCAGTCTGCTGTGGCTCCTTCTGCTGTTGGTTGTATGTCTGTAGTGTGAATGCATATACCTGCTTGTCTGATACATTATTGTATTTTTATTTATTACATTTTGGTTAATGTTTGCCTAAAATTGGTTTCAGGGAGACAGTGGTGGCCCTTTTGTGGCAGAGGACTGCCTATCTAAGACCAGTCGGTATCGTCTGCTGGGGGTGGTGAGTTGGGGAACAGGCTGTGCTATGCCCAAGAAACCTGGGGTCTACACCAGAGTATCGCGGTTTCTGCCCTGGATATCTACTGCCATGAGGGTGAGAGACTGGACGCCTTGCATTTTATTGTATTAGTATATTTACATCAGTGCATGAGTGATAGGCTTGTGTATCTGAGAGTAAATGGAAAAACGCATAAGAATGGAAATAGATACTGGAGCAGCAGTCTCTGTTATATCTGAAAAACGGTATAACCGCAGGTTTATTAAAGAAAAACTGAGGCCTACAAACTGTGTGTTGGTAACATACAGTAAACAATCTTTGAGGCTAAAAGGACAGATTACTGTAAAGGTGAGATGTAATGGGAAAAACATTTTAGTTTTACCCGGTTCTTTAATCTGAAGGCCCCAAGAAGTAACACTCGGGATACAGGAATCAGCTTTACATAGATTTATTTTCTTCTGGTTAGATGCAGAGTTATTACAGCGCGCTGGGCTCTAAGAGATGACAAGTCTCCAAGAGCATAGATCATCACAAAACGTTTACATTTATCTTCTTGGCTGGGACTGCCCTGTACATGGGTGGTACATTATACGTCAACATTCTAGAATGTTCATATAGGCAGTAGGTGTGTGTGTATGTTGTCACCTTTTGTGGCAGAGGACTGCCTATCTAAGACCAGTCGGTATCGTCTGCTGGGGGTGGTGAGTTGGGGAACAGGCTGTGCTATGCCCAAGAAACCTGGGGTCTACACCAGAGTATCGCGGTTTCTGCCCTGGATATCTACTGCCATGAGGGTGAGAGACTGGACGCCTTGCATTTTATTGTATTAGTATATTTACATCAGTGCATGAGTGATAGGCTGTTAATGTAATAATATAATATAGAAAAAGTTTTTGTAATAAGTAGCCTATTCATACTTTTAATACTTTAAGTACATTTTTGTGTTATTACTTTTACTTAACATTATTACTACAGGTGCTAACATGCAAATTAATATGCTTTAGTTATTTAACTAGTTTAGTTATTTAGTTATGTGCTGTTTTTAAATCATCGTTTATTCTTTAGGATCAATCTAGTGCTGCAACCCAGCTCAGTCAACTAGCACAGTCACTTGCAATAAAACAGACCCTCTTTTATTCTTCTGAGGGATGCTGTAGCTCATAATAATAGTAATGTGTAATGTGTAAACTGTAATTCCATGAAGCCATGATATTTTCTAAGACTGTTATCAAACAGTGAAAATCTCATACTGTACCTCTCTCCAGAACTACCACAACTCACCGGGGGTTCACAAAATGGCTCGGACATGAGATTCCTGCACTCGTGTTTCTAATTTTTTCTACTCTTGGATGACAATATCCGATGGATGTCAAGGGGAAGCCTTACAACAGTAGAACGAAAGGTTGTGTTCCCCTTGTATCACAGCTCCAGAAATTAAAACATTTTACTGAGAATTGACCCATCTTTTGTACTACAGTATTCTCCTCTGTTAAATGTATGCTGGTATCATAATCCTTGCAGATTAACACAGACAGCGGTCTTTAAAAGACATTAAGTTTTTAAGCAAAGAATTACTGAGTTATCTAACTTTGTTATTATAAAGTTATTAAGACATTATCAAGGAGATCTTGATAAAAGACCAAAAATAATATCTGAATCACTATACTGGATTTAACAAGACAGTTTTGTAAAATATGAGATTATTTTTCTAAGATTTTTTCTTCTTCTATCGATTTTTTCCACACACTAGTGCAATGCCACCAGAACTTAAAAAAAACACTAAAATTATGGATCAAACAGAAATAAATTCAGAGGTTTAATCTGTTTCTTCTAAATGCTTCATTTCTTCAGCAGTGAACAGTCTGCTGCCAGTGTGCACAGCAGCTACAGTGATTTGTAACCAAGTTCAGTGAAGTTATCAACATTTTAGTACTATTACACAGTGCAACATACAGGCAAGCATTAATTAAACTGTTAGTCATATGATTACATGTCCTGTGTTTTTCATGATTATTCATACAAGGTCTGTCTTACCAAATTCCCACATGATGGAGATGATGCTCATATTCAAGTCAGTATTTTGTCCTTTTGTAAATATTTGTTTGTGTCTTCTTTATTACTCCAAGATTCCCTCATCAGCAAGATAGTCAACATGTGTGAAGAGTCAACTGAGAGAAATAATTTCTAATCTGGACTGCTAACTAGTTAAAACTTGACTTGAAAGAACTTGTGAATACAATGCCTGTGACATGATTGCGTAACACAGTGTCCTCACAGAAGATGTGATGATGCCTTGAATTTTCACAGCTGTGAAACTCCCAACTCCCAACCCAGTGTTTAGAGTATCCTACTTAGACAGTATACCAGTCACGGCTGAGGAGATAGCCAATGAGACACAAAAAGATCCGATTCTGGAAAGGGTGAAACAGTATGTCATGTTAGGATGGCCAAACCACATAAAAGAGGAAGTCCTACACCCATATGTGAATTGAAAGTTTGAACTCACTGTGGAAAACGATTGCATGCATTGGGGATTGAGAGTGGTCATACCAGAGGTGTTGCAGAGCAGATGTTGTCAGAGTTACATGACGGCCATTGGGGGGTGGTTAAAATGAAAGCTCTGGCTAGAAGCCTGTTTTGGTGGCCGTCTCTCGATGAAATTTTGATGATATATAGATGTAGACATGCCTTTAACCAGTCATTTGCATGAAGAAAAATGGTCTCTGAACCATACAGTGTTACATATGGCAATTAAAACAATGCTAAATAAAAAGCGCTGTTTCAGTGAATGTGAAATTGAGAACCTTGGAGCAAGGCTGGATTAAGGACAGGGCCAGTGGGGCCAGCACCCCAGGGCCTTGGGCTACCAACTCTGCTTCTTAGGTCTTAAAGTCCCAAATCCAATAATGTGAATTTTAGACCCAACAAGTCACAATCATTGTGTAGGTAGAGGGGCCTCCAAAAGTGAAGCGTCACAGGTCCTCCCAGGATCATAATCCAGATTTGACTTGGAGAGGTGGAGAAAAGAAAAGATGATGATAATGGCCCCCAGTTCACTTCACTATATGTGTCTCACTCACTAGTAAACGAAAATGAATTAGCAGTAATATCAGTTTGCAGAATAATTTTAGTTTAAACAAAAAAAGGAAAATTGACATCAACGGGAAAATTTATTAGGCCAGCATAAATGCAGTGTTTACATATATTTCCGTCCATAAAGTTTATTTTTAAACAACTAAAACTAATGTAAGCTGTTTAGAATTTCCACTTCACCATATCACATCTACTCAAACTGGTAGAAGTCCTGGTCTGAAGAATGTGTGTGGGGCACATATTCGTCCTGCACACCCTCTGGCTCCTGCTGTTTTACAAATTGTTTCCTGACGATTCCTGATTTGGTGATCCTAATTCAGGGATCAGGAGGAGAAAAGCTGCTGAATGACAAAAAATAGCAGAGAACAAGAAGAAAGTTTTATTTCTCTTCTTGGGAAGACTACTGTTTCCTGTTCCTGGGGTAATCGTAACCACTTCCTGTTTACCGTGCTGTGCTTGCTACCAGATTGTTTAT
>NW_018127913.1:2021550-2043711 GCF_001952655.1 Monopterus albus
GTGTGCACTCCCCAGCCACATCAACCTGTGTTCGATTGTTGTTATGTTTGCTGTGTTTTGTTACTTCTCTTTTCTCCTCTCTCACCTCTATCCACTCACCCCAACCGGTCGAGGCAGAAGGCCGCCCACCAAGAGCCGGGGTCTGTCGGAGGTTTCTTCCATTAAAGAGAGTGTTTCCTCCTCATTGTTGCCAAGTGCTTGCTCAAGGAGGATTTGTTGGGTTTTCCTTTAGAAGTGGTAGGTTGGAGGGCGAGAGGCAGAAAAGCGCATACGTGTACACAAGGGAGCAGAGAGTGTAGTGTATAAAGCCATGTACTGAAGGTAAACTCTAAATTTAAGTCTGTTAAAAGACATTTGAATCCTATATCACTTGCTTTAAGACCAGTACAAATAAGATCGCAATTTAACTGCAGTAACTTTGAACTTTGAACAGCCGTGTGTAGAAGAAGACAGCAAATGTTTCTTGATGATGTTGAAACTTAAATCAGAGGAGTGAAATTTTTCAGTCAAACTCAGCTGGATTTAGCCACTGTGGCATAGATCACAAAGGTGTCCTCTCTGACTTCAGACCTGAAGAGAAAATTATAGCATTAATGTTTTAATCAAACCAAAGATGAATTGTCTTCCTGCATCCGCTGTCAGTCCTGTGACTGCCCTGATGATGGCAGGCTGATAGCACCGTCAATGCCATATGCCATGTGCAGATATTTCAGTCAAGTATTGTTTTTATTCATACACTTTTTTTAAAAATCTAATTACTGCACAGTTTAAGTTCAGTTCTATTATCAGTAGGGCTGTGAATGCCACTGAGGACCTCGTGGTTAAGTCAGGTAATGTAATTTGTGTCATTTTAATAACCCAAAGAGAAGGTAACTGCAGACACAGTTTGGGGTTTTAGACTGAATATCTTAAATGCTGGGAGATAAAAAGTTACAGAGAACATCAAAGTTTCATGGTATTTTCAGAGTGAAAAATTTCTTCAGGTGTTTGGAGAAATCATACCTCTGACCTTATTGTAAAATACTATGAACAATGGCAATGCTCAGTTTTTCTCCGTGAAAGTCAAAGGTGTGTTCATATTTACATTGTCTGTTACTTTAAAACTGCATAATAACAGTGGCACTAAAGTGATCAGTTCATCAATAAACCTACCAGGAGTTGTGTGGAGCTGTGCTGTTGTTTATGTGACATGGAAGACTGGGGTTTCTGGGTTTAATGGTCACTGCTGAATAGGTAATTTCATCTTCATCTGAAACAGCAGCCTGAGAGGAGAAGAGTACAGACATTTAGTGATTGGAGATGTTGCGTCCTTTGCATGAGAACAAGTTTGAGCACCATATTTACATCATGCTCATGGTTTGATGAGGCTGGACTGATGTCCTGAGCAGTGGTAGAGTTAGGAGGAGAGGATGGAAACGCGTCGATATTGGCATAAATAGCGTCAGGTTGATCTTCATTGCCTGAAGAGCTTGAGCCTCTCACACTGAGCATGAAGCCAGAAACCGTCTGCGGCAGCGGAAATAAAGGTCAGATTCAATTTTCTCCTACAGGCATTTTTGGCTCCACTAAAATGTCTGATTTGCTACTGTCATGTTAGAAAGAATACACCACACGAAAACCACATTTCATGTCTTTAAATCTGTGTTGGAATGTTTAATAGAACAGACTAAAGTCAGTCATCAGTGTTTAAAGTGAGAACTAAAAGTTCCACAAATCCTTGTATCGGTGACAGTTAATCATAAAGGTGTAATCAGATTCATGATTTGTTTAATGGCTTTACTGGATTTACTCACTTTTTTCTTTATGTGGGTCCTGTGCTTCCTCCTACCAAAAAAAGACAAAAACATGATAAATCAACTAAATAACTGTGAAGAAAAACAAAGTTATTCCACCCAGAACAGGACCTTTTTAATTGTTGCTCAATCAAACCCACATTTTAGAGAAGTTCTGTTGCAATCAGCAGCACAGCTGTGCAGCTACAGTTACTAAGATTAATATCCTGTTAAATATGATATATAGTAGTTAAAAAGGAGGATTGGGATGATACACATGGAGCCATGACAATATTTTGGTGAAACACATCAAAAAAGTTACACAACATGGAAAAAACACAGCAGAGCAGAGATGGCTGCCTTCGGGAAAAGTGAAGATTTCCATTTCAACAAAAATGAGGAAGCTTTTGATGCCTATCTGGAAAGGTTAGAGCAGTTTTTTGTTGCAAATGAACTGTCTTTGACTGATGAAAAGGCGAAGGCCGTGTTCCTAACCGTGGTGGGTAAAAGGACACATGCCCTGTTAATGGACTTGTGTGCGCCGTTTAAACCATCCGAGAACAAACTATCAGAGCTACTTGAGTTGCTGCAAACACATTTTGTTCCCAAGACAAACTTTATCACGGAAAGATATAAGTTTAACTCCCGGAATCAGAGGGATGGGGAATCAATCAGTGAATATATGGCCAGCTTAAGGAAGCTTGCATCCACCTGTAAGTTTGAAGCATTTTTGGATGATGCCCTCAGAGATAGATTTGTGTGCAGCGTGAGAAGCCCAGAGCTCCGTGACAGAATGCTAAGTACAGCTCAGGTGAAAGACTTAATGTTAGCTGGAGCTTATGACATGGGACTGTCATTCGAAGTGGCAAGGCAAAATGTTCAGCAGTGGTCACAAAAGTCATTTAAGACTAATGCTATTGGAAAAAGCGAAAAGGGGATGAACGAGGAAAACCTTGTTATCATTGTAATGGCAAGGGACACACACCGGAGGAGTGCCGTTTTAAAGAGGTGGAGTGTCAGTCATGTAAAAAGAAAGGACACATCGCCAGGGCCTGTCGGTCCCGACCGCCCGAAACGAAAGACAAGCAGACGAAATGGACTAAGCACCTGGATGTTACCGTGCAGAGGGATAACTGTGACCAGAGTGATCAGACAAAACCATGAGTAACAGAGGACCAAGGATGCAGCGGATCCTCCAGCCTCATCTCTTCAGCAGAGCCTACGGTACGGAAGTCAGACACCGTCGGATAGGATCATCACCAGCAAGGGACATTACAGACTCAGCAAGCACCACCACAGGTTAAAGAGCTCCAGAGAGGTAACGTGACAGGACTTGAATTGTTTGCTGTAAATGCTCAGGGTGATAAAAGGGACATCTGCGCTATAAATGATAAGGCCATAGAAAAACCGTATTATGTGTATCCGAGAGTAAATGAAAAACGCATAAGAATGGAAGTAGATACTGGAGCAGCAGTCTCTGTGATATCTGAAAAACTGTATAACCGCAGCAAATAAAACTGAGGCCTACAAACTGTGTGTTGGTAACATACAGTAAACAGTATTTGAGGCTAAAAGGACAGATCTGAAAAGGGGATGAACGAGGAAAACCCTGGCAAGGGACACACACCGGAGGAGTGCCGTTCTAAAGAGGTGGAGTGTCGGTCATGTAAAAAGAAAGGACACATCGCCAGGGCCTGTCGGTCCCGACCGCCCGAAACGAAAGACAAGCAGATGAAATGGACTAAGCACCTGGACGTTACCGTGCAGAGGGATAACTGTGACCAGAGTGATCAGACAAAACCATGAGTAACAGAGGACCAAGGATCCCCCCGCCACGGACACAGCGGGCCCCCCAGCCTCATCTCCTCACCACCAAGGACACAGCGGAGCCTCCAGCCTCATCTCCTCACCACCAAGGACACAGCGGAGCCTCCAGCCTCATCTCCTCACCACCAAGGACACAGCGGAGCCGTTCCTGGCCTGGCACAGGTACAGTCCAGTGTCAGATGCCTGCATAGAAGGAAGAGACAGCACCTGCCCTGAGCCCATGACGAGCGGGGAGCTGGAGCTGGGAGAATCTGACTTCTTGTACCAGGTGTAGGCGTGTGCTGCAGGGTTAGCTGCACTGCTGCAGGTCAGATTCACACTGCCGCCTTCAACTACATGTGGTGGATCCACTGAAATGGTAATGTTCATCGGACGGTCTGAAAAAAGGCCAAACATTGTACACGTTAATAGTCTCCTTCCTATGAGACAGTCGAGAGAGATGAGTCATTTTGACCATTTCATAGTGGCTTCCTCTCCCCCAGAACCTTTCCCAGTGTAGCCTTTCACAATTGTTTGATATTTGGCAGCGTGAGGGCCAGCTAACTACCGTGTCTAAGTTGTGTACTTACGTATATCCACAACAACACACTTGCTATAACAGAAAAGCCAGGCTTATCTGTGTAATATCACTCACACTGGACGTTGATGTAAAGCCCAGTAGAGTTAAACCGGTCAACTCCTCTCCAGCTGATATTGTTCCAGGCCTGGCAGTGGTACAGTCCGCTGTGGCTGGGCTGGATGTCAGAGATGGTATGACTGAGGCCTGAACTGATAAACTGTCCAACCTTATACAGGCGGTATCCACTTTGTGTCACAGATGGGTTGGCGTCACTGCTGCAGGTGAAAGTGACTGAGCGTCCTCTGATGACATCTGCTGATGGGCTCACCAACAACGTGACTTTTTTGGGAGCATCTAATTGAGATGAGATTGTGAAGCTTAGATAAAGAAATGAACAAAAGGACTTTGATCATGATGACTGAGTCACACTGAAGGGTAGAGTTTGGTCAATTATGCACCAGCACCAACACGTTTTGTGATCATTCATTCAGTTTACAATTTCCTCACCACAGAGCCCAAACATCAAAATTAAATTATGTGTCTGTATTTTAAGATATGATTTATTTTTTGTTTTAACAGGTACTTAACCTCAGTACAACCATAAACATACACCAACCAACCATAACATTATGACCGCCTGCCTAATACTGTGTACACAGGAGTCAGGCCAACAACTGGTTGACACTCGTGTCACTCTGAGGTTCACAGTGCATCTTGTGTGTCTGTTTGCTTCCATAGTTATACTGTCTGAAAGAGCACCAATTTCTCTACCATGTAGTGATAGAAATATGTTAATGGAGTGAAAACTGTGGTCATGAGGACAAGTTAGAGATCATTTTTTAGACACATTCAACAGCCTCCCCACTCTAGCAGTGATATGTCCACTACAGCCGCTGAGTGTGTCTCTTCACTGACACCAATGTGCAGCATTTCTCATTTTAACAAAGTGTCAAACTAATTTTAATCTTTTTGAAAAGTGCAAATGGAATTTAAAAAGTTGAAATGCTGTAGACATGGGCGCCTGTGACCCTGTCACCAGTTCACCATTTGTCCTTCCTTAGACACTGTTGGTAGGTACTAACCACTGCAGACCAACAACACCCACCAAGACCTGCAGTGTGGGAGATGATCTGACCCAGTCATCTCACCATCACAGTTCGGTTGTTGTGAAAGTCACTCAGATCCTTACACTCAACTGTTTTTCCTGATTCCAGCACATCAACTGCCTAATATACTGCACACACTGCCAGGTGCCACTGTAATGAGATAACCAGTTATTCACTTCAGTGGTCATAATGTTATGGCTGATTGGTGTAGAGTTTACAAAGACCTGGGTTAAAAAAAAATATTACTGAAAAACAGAAGAAAAAATCTAAATAATACTGAAAATAACTGATGATAGCAACAATAATTACTTTAAAAACCTAAAAGTAGCATTACTTGAAAACATAGAAAATGAGAAAAATTAAGGAGTTATGTCTGCTATATGTGTGCGATCTGCCTAGTTGTATATGTCATTCCTCCCTTGGTGTGACTGTGTGAGATGACTCCCGACTGCTACGTGACTGTATGCAAATAGGCCAGGGCAATAGTGCATCAAGAATTGATTCCACCTTCCAGCTCAACACCAACTGAACTTCTGGAGCTGATGGCAGGATATTTAACGGAGGAAGCCGGCCACGCCTGGAGAGGAGGCAGAGCTCAAGTTCGTCATTTTCTAGCTGGGCATGCTTTGCATTTAATACCAATCCTCTGATGTGAAGCTATAGTTGTATATAATCCTCAGGGTGCTTGTAGTGATGGACTGCCTTTTTTTCCTGGAATACTTTTCTCCTGTTGTTGCTATTTGTTCTTTTTTGGATAGGTAATATCACCTTTTTGTTTTCATCGAGTTAGACCTTGTTTGATTGTTATTTTGGCCTTTGTCCATCCTGAAGTTTAATCCACTATACATTTAAACATCACCTATTGCAAATAAGTTCACATACATACAGTATCTGACCATGACATCTGTGGATCCTTTGGAACTTGAAGAACTGAGGTGTCTTTCATGTGGTGCCTCGGCCATCCCTAGATAGGATAGCAGGAGGACTATGCTACTAAAGGTGTGTTAGGCTGGATGAGCTTACCTGATAAAACCTATGTGTTAGTCCATGTTAGTTTCATGTACCTGACACCAAAAATCATTTATATGTCTAAATAACACAAGCATTCAAAAAGTATTGTGCATGCTGGCTTCCTGTCACGCTGTCATGGCTTACTGGGACACTGGAAAGCCTATTCATTGAGTTGAAGTGATAATGTTGTACTTACATTGAACATTCAGAACCACAGAAGAAGATCTGGCTGTTTCTTGTCCCAGGACGGCACAGTAGTAACTGCCTGCATCCTCTTTTGTGGCCTGGAAGGTTGGTTTTGGGACAAGCTGTCCATCCCTAAACCAGACAATGCTTGTAGGTGTAGGACAATCTGACACACAGGTCAGGCGGACATCTTTTCCCTCTGTCACAGTGCCTGGCTCCACAAGAGTGGTCAACTCTGATCCAAATGCAGAAACAGGTTCATTTTTCTGAAATCATTAAACCATCATGAATATGCCTTCTATTGTTTCTACTGTCATTACCTTTTACAGACAACTGAGCAAATGTTCTACTACGCCATCTGTTCAACGTTGTCACAAAACTAAAAAAGTATGCTCCTTTGTCAGTGTGCTGTACATCACTGATCTTCAGGCTGCAGTCTCCCCTGGAGTTGCCCACATATGTAAAGCGGTCTGTGGGGAGGGGAAACAGCTCCCAATTGCTAGATACCAGCCGAGCTTTCAACCATGTTGTTGAAGTGACAATATGAGCAAAAGGGTAGTCGTACTCGCACTTTATAACTATTGATGTCCCTTTCAATGCACAGTGGTCTTTGAAAGTCACCCTCCACTCTCCACTCCAGACACCTTAGGGCAAAATGATAAAAAAATACAATCATTTTTTCTTTAGCAGTAGCACCTTTTCCCACAGGAATTGGTGATAACATCCCATATTCTATACTAAATTTATTTAATTGTATGTCTAAGCAGAAGTTGCATAAGATCACAGACATTTCACCTATGTTTAATATAAAAAATATGTTTTCTTACCTAATAATTATCACAATCAGCAGAATCCAGCTTTCCATTATTAAAATCAACCTAGAGCACAGGTCATTACTATACAGTCTATGGGCAGCAAACTGTTAGGGTGTTTTGGGGCATGTAAAGCAGAAGTGAGAGGACTTTCCCTCCCTGCTTCCTCTTGTAAGACAGTTGATTACACACAGTTCGGAAGCTGATCTCTTTACTGACAGTTCACGTTCAGTTTCTCCCTTGATGGGGGATGTTTCCGGATACTGATTAGCTAATTCTAGCTGCCCATTTCTTAGACTGTGGTACTCTCGCTGACTCTTGAGAGATCCAGTGGAATCTGTTAGTGGTATTTAGTCATCTGTGACCCATCTGGTCTACTTGACCAGACAATCTTCAGGGCATGCCTGATCTCACAGTCCCTTGGATACTAAGCAGTGCAGAGCCTGCTCAGTACCTAGATGGGAGAGACCAGTAGCAAAAACACCCCAGTTTGTTACCAGCTTTTGAGGCTATACAAATAAAACAATAGAATTGAATAGATTTGGGCATAGCAGCTGTTCCTCATTACCCTGTTTTCATTACCTCTTTTTACACTGTAACACCATTATGCAACATTGTACATGATGTTCAGATTTATTCTATCAAATATCTCAATTCCAGCTCTACCAAGAGTGGAAATGTCTTAGGTGCAAGATGGTGACACCTCCATTGCTTCAGACATCTCTTATGCACCATGTGGGTCAAAGAGGACAAGATGTCAAGATAGAAATGTATTAGGTAATACCGTATGCAATGCAAATGAAGTTTAGAGTTCAAGACTGTGCTGTCAAATACAAGCAGAAACTGTGGAGTCACTGTGTGGTTATTTTTAGTGTCAGCTTCAGCCAGCAGGTCTATAACCCCAGTCAGTGTCATTTAGAAACTGCCTAAATGATGTTTTGTTTCCCCAAATGTAAGATGGCATTTGCAGAATACAAAATGCCATGATTTAAACATGAACAGGAAGGAGTCAACAGTGTGGCATCATGTTGCAAAAGCTTTCTCACATGATCAGTGTCATCTTGGAAATTCTCAAATGTTGAAATCTAGTCAATAGGTCAGATATAGTCAAAATTGCCACCAAGTCAGTGAAAGAAGAAAGAGTGACAATGTCTTTTTAATGAATTAGAACATAAGAGAAATCAAGAAATTGGAAAGTTACACTGAGAATGAAATAAGAAACCAAAATTTAGAGAGGAGTGTTTTTAATTTGGTACTCAAAGCAATAATATATTATGGATTTAACATAAATGATGCACAACAACACAACTGTCCATTCAAGTCTTTAATGAAATGAAATCAGCTCTTTAAATGATAAGGCCTGTTATTTGTAAGTTTGTAGTGATGAATGATGTTGGATGTTGTTGTGGTCATGCCACTGACTTTTGCACTGCAGACTTTGCATACTGTTGTTTCTTCTTGCTACTAGATCAACAACATAATCCTTGAATCCAAATGTTATTATTTTTGGACTAGAGCCCTGCATGATATTGGCATCCTGCAACCTGCGTTGCCCTTTGCTGCTCTGCAGCATTCTAGTAGGTTGCCAGGTTTGCCCGCATCGCACTAGAAATGACCCAATTGTATCTAAAAAAAATCAATTGTAACTTCTCAATAGCAAGAAAAATGCAAATATCTAAGTTTTAAAAGTGAAGCAATTTCAAGCCAAGGCTCAAGTCATGAACACCATGTGCGAGATTTTGCACAAACTCTCTGCTTTGTTTACATTCCACTAGCTCATCACTCTCAGGTCTGGTGTTTACTAATGAAGAAACATGTCACCCTGTGCAGCAGTGTGTTTCACTGATGTGTTTTAATTGTTTTTGTACAACAATGGCTGTCTATGGCACAGACGAATAAAATGATCCAGGACTGACACAGTGACAGACATAAACACTGAGTAGAGGAAATTCACTAGCCATTTTATTCTCTGTATGGGGAGGGTTGAAAATACTGTTAATAAAGAAAATGACCAGCCTTATCTTTAAGTTAGTACATTGGGTTGATTCCAGTTTCACAAAGCATGAAGTGTTTTTTCTGCTCTTAGAGGAAAATCTAAATCGAACTTTCAAGAAACACACCTAAAGCATTACGGTAACCCTCTAACTTTACTGTCTCCTCAAACAAAGCCTTTCATTAATCAGTCAGTGCTGTTAATTGTTTGTGAATAGCAAAAAATTATAACATACCTTCAAGATATAACATGTTAGTTTTCTTTCTCTTTAATGTAACAAACTACAACAAGTAACTTGCATCATCACTGGCTTAGCTTTAAATTCATAAAAAATCAGAAAAAACTGATATAGTGGGGGCAAGCTACACTGTATAAATAAAGTCAATGTTTCAGCATCAGCAACCACAGCAAACCTATTTAGAGCATTGCTGAATACAGTGGAAATCCATATGTGTCAGAGAGTGCATATTCTTTATACATGTCAGGGGTTGTCCACTGTTGTCTGTCACCATACTGTCATTTATATTGGAGAGAATTTGATTTAAAAACAAATAATGACTAGTTTTTTTGTAGTCTGAGGATGCAACGGATAATGTAGCAGTCATACTGTGTCATATCTACATATTCTAGGTTGGAAATTTCACTGTCAAGTATCAATTAAAAGACAGCAGTAGTTGTAGCCTGTACTGTGGATATGAATGCAAGCAAGCGGCTCTCAGTGTTGGTGTTAGGAGAGTTTCACTTTGTCAGACAGCAGACTGTGGGAAGACACATAGAAAAATACACGAAAGACATGCAGCACAGTGCACAGGCAGGACTCCCATTCAGTTGCAGGACCACATGTGGCCTTCATGGTCTGAAGAAGCATGGAAAATCTCATAACAACATGTCTGACCCAGAGCAGTGTTAAGGCAGTTTTAGAGTTGACAAGGGGCTGTTTCCAGTCTCACGGTCCTCTCTGGGTATATGGAAGCAAAGTGACTGCTTCACATGAGGAAGACTGATGTGCTGAGGAAGGAACAGATTGGAACAACAAGAGCAGAGACATAAGTAACCTTTAAATAAAACTAAACACAGCTGAATGCTGATTATTGGAGTACAAAGCAATAAAGCACAATTTAATCATAATAATGTCATTATTTCATTCAGCTTTTAACATTTTTGTTAATGTAAACACTTGTTTCTCTATCACCTTTTTCAGCATAGGACTCATTTCAAGTTAAGTACACCACACAACAGCAATGTCAAACTGGATAAACTTGCACCTCTGAGGTTTGTAGACACTACTTCACGTTGTACAGTGCTGTACCTGCGGTAGATCTCCTTCAGCTCTATCTGTGATGAGGCTGGGGCAGTAAAGTGTAAACAACTTTGGAGGAGTCCTTTGGCTTTTTACCGCCACCCGGTGGCAGGTTTTCGACCTGTACCTGGTCTGCACTGTACATCAACAATAAACAGAAACCATATGAGGTCATCTGGACATCTGACCAAGATAATATTATAAACAGATATTATTTTGTGAGTCAAAACTAGGACAAGACATTTATCATCCTCTCAAACATAAAAAAAGTGCTGAAGATCAAGGATGTATGAGTAAAAAGTGGAAGAATGAAACAGACTAAAAAGTGATGTGATGACAAGAAAATAAAGAAGAGACAGAGAAATGAGATAAACCGGTGTAGCTGTAAAATAAAATATACAAGACATGAAACAGTAGTGCTGCTGTGGCCAGCAGCTGTGCAGGAAGACAGATGTTGTAGATGGAGACAAAAAATGATTGAATGTTGCAGAAAACACTGAAACAAAGAAGAGGCAGTGACCGAGGTGAAGTAAATTGGTGCGTACGTGGACGACCTGGAGTAATGGACTGTGATGTAGTTGGGGGCGGGGCTGCAAGTTTCAACTTCTGTGATTGGTGGAAAATCCTTTAGTGGAACAATGGAGGGGTGGGAGCTGTCACTCAAGTCCTCTTGCTCTTCCTGTATGTACACACACACACACAAATGCATAAAACTTCAGATCATTTGTAACATTATTCATTATACACTGTGTGATGAGTTGCTCACAGGTATGTCGGACATCTTGCCCTTCCTTTCTGGGAAGGTATGCTGGGCTGACTCATGGAACAGGGTGTCATCTGTCACCGATGTACGCTGGGGTCACACCACCAACACACACAGAACAAGAGAAAGAGTAAAACAAAACAACAACTGCATATTATAAACTATTTTAAAAACTACCTGGTGTGCTGGTTGATTTTATTGTTAATTTTAAGTATTAAAAGCTAGAATGTCAGCTACAGGGTGAAAACTGAAGATGCTGATTCATTTGAACAGTATTCACAAATTATTACACAATGAATACTGTACCTTGTTACCTACTTCTACCAACTCCATGTCCACTCTGTGCATGTTCTTGCTGTGAAAACACAAAAGACAATACCAAACCATTAACAACCTGTCATAAAGTTAATGTAAAACAAATACTGTCCATACATGTTCAATTAGTTAAAGATTAGGACTCATTGCAGGCCACTTCAGACTGGTCCAGTGTTTTCTTCTCATCCATTCTGTGTGCTTTTGGATTACAGTATGGTAATATCCTGTTGGAGGAGCCATGAGCTGTGACAGAGACAGGGCTCTGACACTGGGCACTATATTTCTCTCCAGAATGCCTTGAGAATCTTCAGTGGTCCTATACAGACCCTGTGCCAGATGCAGCAAGGCAACTTCAGACCAAGCCTCGTCCATGTTCTGTGAGGATGGTGTTTGTTTCTTTGAAAGCTTTGTTTCTTCTGTTAACATAGAGCTGATGTGACTTTACCAGAATGCTCTCGTTTTGTTTCATCTGCACAAAGGACGTTGTCCTAAGAGCACTTGTCGACCTACATTTTAGCAACCTTTACTCAGTTATTTATGTTTTTCTTCCTGGTCTTCCTCCATGGAGGAAAGTGATGTGTGGTCTGATTGGGCACTGCTGTACATTGATCTTGAAGATCAGCTCGTATCAAGTTTTCCTTGGGTCTTTATCCACCATTTGAATTATTCTTCTGTTCAGTCTGGGCTACAGTCCATGGACCTGAAACATCTTAATACTATTACCAATGGTGGTCACAGGGACCTCAAGCTGTTTTGAGATGGTCTTGTAGCTTTTACCTTGACTGTGCTTGGCAATAATTTTCTTCCCTATCTCCAGACAACTCAGTTCATGTTTTACTCTCCATGGTCAGTGTGCTGGACTCAATGAAACCAAAAAGCACAATGAGAACTTAGTTTCCATCTGTATAGGTTGATTATAAGACTGAAGACACCTGTGATACAAAGTGAAGACAACAGTCTATTTAAAATATCACAACAGTGTTTTGATTTTTCCTGGTCACATTAGAAGATTTCAGAGAATTCAACTGTTTCTACAGCTTCTTTACCTTTCAGTTAGGCTGTGCATGACAAGATATGTACAGTAAGTGTACTGCACCAATACTTTAGCCATGTCTGTATAATGGGAAGTAAGTAAAGTAATACTTTAGCCATGTCTGTATAATGGGCATAACATTCTTTTGTATCCCTCTCTGAAAACTACTTTTAAAAATAGAAAAAAGCACATCCAGTAGTGTACTTCCTGTCACCTGATCATAATGGCCACAGTGAGGGTGATGAGTCCAGCAGACACTCCTACTGCAGAGGCTAAGGCAATGACCTTAAGACGACCTGCCAAGGTAAGGACAGTAAAGGTCATCAGCACGACTAGAAACATGAGGAAAAGAGAGGCAGTGATGAATGAGGGACAACGTGAGAGATTCATAAAAATAGAATTGAAAAAGAACAGTAGACATAAAAATAGAACCAAGAAATGGGGAAAGAGCTAATGACAGTCTAGACTTCAGAACGATGTTTCTACTTCTGATTTCCAGCCTCCCTTTCTTCAGCTGTCTAGTAGTAGTTTTCCACAACACCTCATCACCTCCCCCTCCCCGCTCATGGTGAGAGGGCTTTACATGAGTCATAGAAAAACAGTCAGAAATCATGAGACCATATACAACAAAAGACCAGAGTCCAGACTGTATGTAGTGATGGTGACAAGGCGGTTTCATCACTCATCATTTCATACAACTGTCTGAGACAATGAAAAGAGGGGCCAAGGTTATCAGGGACCCCTCATCTCTCCCACTGTACTCCTAAAGTGACAGCAGCACACGATGACTCATATAAAAGAGAAAGGTAATGGAACAGCCCACAACAGTAAATAGAGGAGCGTGTCGGGGAACACTTGTCAGCAGAAATTAACCACCACACTCACACTGAGTGTGAATGTAGTTCATGATTTAAATGTAACTGTTTGTCTCATACAGTAGTTTGCTCTGTTAAGATAATGTAGAGTATGAAGTCTCCTTGTTCTTATAATATCAAACACCTGCATGACATTTTTATTGAAACAAAGCCTCATTTTACTTTAATAAAAGCTCATGACAGTTTATGTAATGGAAATATTTTAGCCAACTGGACAAACAAGTGCTCTAGCATGGTTAGAAATAAAAAGGAGGATCTTCACTTCAATGAAAAACTTTGCTAAAAAACAATTTTAAATAAAAAAACTTCAGTTATTTTGCCAAAAAACACAGACAGACACATTCTGAATCACATAGAAGCACCAGTGCACATCCTTATGTAGAGTACCTCGGACTCGCACAATGAGAACAGGAGAACTGTGGGCTCCAATTCGATTCCTGGCCTCACAGTAGTACTGCCCGCTCTCTCCTGGGCTGACCTCTGAGAAGGTGAAGACAGGACTGGACTTTGTACTCCAGGCTGCACAATGGAGTACAGAGAGAAGATGCGTTGACTGTGTCGGTAGTGCAGGTGGATGCCGACAAACAGAGGAACCAAGATTCCACTGGTGTTCCTAGCACAACATCTCACTGACTACAAACATTCAGCACAGCTTATAGAGTCTGACGTTAACCTTGAGTGGAACCAAATTTTTAGGATGCTTACATTGTACAGAGCCTCCGTCCAGAGCTAAACGGTGCCATGTGAAGTTGTCCACTGCTGGGTTGGCCTGACTGATGCAGGTCAAAGTCAAAGGTCGGCCAGCATCCACCACACTTGAGGGGCGAGCCAGAACTGAGGTGTTCTTAGGAGGGTCTGGGGAGATGGGGAGAGAAAGAGGAAGTGGATGTTTCTTATTTTCATTGTATTGCTACAAACTCAATGGTTTAGCACTGAGACGTGGTCTGAATCTTTTGAATACAAATTCAAAGTGACCACAGTTCAAATTCAGAGAAAAGAAACGGGTTGGAGAAGGTGAAGGTCTGGGGAGGTTGTGGGGGAGAGCATGGTCAGTTCTGTTTTCAAACATGGATCCTAATCTGATTTCAGTATATTTAATAATGATTTTACAAAATCACAGTTTAAAGTACAGTTAGAAAATCTGTGAAAGAACAATGGGTCTCATTCACCAACATCTTCCTAAGTGCTTTCTTAAATTTCTTTGTAGGTTGTTCTTAAGAAAAGTCCTAAGAAAAGTTTGTGTCTGATTCATGAACACCTTCTTAAACCACAGAATTGTTCCCACCTGTGTTCTTATATTGATGAATCCCATGTGTTATTAAGTTGAAAGCATGTGCCAGCCGTTACTAATTAGCATAGGTTAACACCTCATCAATGCCAGTAAAAGGGCATGTGACTGCAGGGCTGTGTGCACACATCTCACAGAAACTGAAAAGAGAAGCTGAGAAAGCCAGGAACACTACAACAAAAATCTAAAGATGGTGGAGCACCAAACTCCAAACCAAAGATAAACTGGAGTAGTTATGAAGTGGAGAATAGAGAATAAGCTGCCGTATTCAGTAGTGTCAGTGGTGGATATAAAATAAAACAAAAAGTCATGGGATGCTCTTACTGGTTCAGCGGACACTGTATAGGCAGAAGGGTGAAAAACTGTTGAAGTATAAAGATGAAATCTGAGACAACAAAACCAGTGGAGGAGGACAGGCTGGCCCAGAGGTATCTGAGCTGGACCAGCGCATCGGGGCCATACTCGGCTCTTTCAGGTGTGCCATCAGCTGAGCAGACTCCATGTGTGCACCCAGGTCCTTTCAACTGCTCTGAGTCTGATCTCAGATGCGGTGCTGGACAGCCAGATGCTTGGTTCAGGAGACAGAGAGATTGTCCCCTAAGTGGAAGGTCGGCTATTTGATTCCCGTTCTCCACACGCTGAAGTGTCTTTAGGCTGTTCCTAACGGCCAGAGCAGCACCTTGTAGGAACATTGCCTCCATCGATGTGTGTGTGGGTCGGTGCCACAGATGGCTGCTTTGGTTCTGTACTGAAGACAAGTTCCTTGTGTGTAACATACTTAGCCAATAAAAGTGATTATCGATTATCACTGGCTAAAAGAGACACTTAAATGTGTTTGGTTTACAATGCTTTGTAAAATAATGGGAAGAAATACTAATAATGACTAAACTGTTATTGTAACATAAATCATATATTATATGATTTTAGAAGAAGAAACCTTTATTATTATTATTATTATTTCACACACATATCAGCGCTCAAATGTGCATAAGTGTGCTTCTGAGTGTGTGTAGATTCTGTTCTTATGTAAGAACAAATCCCAGATAAGAAAACTGGTGAATGCCAGTGTCTTTGTGAAAACTTCATAAGTGGGTTTTATGAGCAAATTTGCTCTTAAGAACGGTTGGTGAATGAGACCCAGTCTCTCCAGGAGAGAAACAGGACAGGGGAGCAAGTAGCCCGAGATGGGAGAGAGGAGGAGTGAAACTTTAGAAGGGAGGAGAGGTTGTCCAGTACTGACAATCCAACAGTGTTCCCAACATTGCCACTTACATGGCCTCAAATATGTACCTAAGGATTAGTATTACTAATAAATTTATCAGATGTTTCTGACAAATTTAGCCCTGCTAATAAATGATGTAGACCCAGAAAAATGTCATACACACACCAACACAACTGGTACTTACAGAGTACGGAGAGTGTAGCTACAGGGGAGGTGTGGTGTCCCAGTCGGTTTGATGCAGTGCAGTAGTACTGACCAGCATGGTGAGCACGCACTGATGGGAAGGTCAGGTTCTGCAATGTCCCTTTAGACAGAACCTGGTCACCTAGGATGTGATACCATGTGTACCTACAGGAGAGAGGATGGTGATGCTGGACATTAGCAAATTATTATTGTTCTTTTGTTAATAATTTGATTAGACTTTGTGTAGGTACAGCATATAGCTCAGTTTCACTAGCTGGGACCTTGCCCTGGGATGGATGAGGATGATGAAGGAATTGTGATTGGTTAGTGTTATGCTTTTGTGACTTTGGTTTGGGGAAAGCGTCAGGGGTCTGTGCTGTTCTTGAAATCAGCAGACCCCAGGAGGGAGAAATAAGAAAAGAGAGAGGAGAGATGGGAAGAAGGGGAGGCGGGTGGGTTACAAAAAGGGGAAGCGGATGATGATAGTAAAGGGTGGTGTTTATAATACTGAACAGGAAGAGGTGTCTCAGGCAGGTCCTGCTCATGAACTTTAAATTTAATATCTCCATTTAAATGTATGTGTTCATATTGCCCAGAACTACTTTTCAGTACTTTAAGGGAGTGTCAGATTCTGATTTAAAAGAAAATAATTCTAGGAAGAAATTAGATAGATAATTTCATGATTATCACAATGACATGTACAATAATCATGATAATAATGACAGAAACAAACAAACAAATGTCAAACATATGAGAAAACAACAAAACAGACTTGGTTCAACGTCAGCATTATATGAGAAACTGTCCATGAGGACTCCTCATACCTGCTGGCAGGAGGGTTTGCATTGCTGACACAGATCAAGTTTACATATGAGCCTTCTCTGACGTCACCTGGGGGAATCACCACCACACGTGTACTCTTTGGAGAGTCTAAACAGGCAGACAGAAGATAACTATTAGCCCACACCAGCTTCTCAACTCACCTCTTTACATGCTAAAACCAGAAATATAAAAATGTACTTTCTAAGGACCTTTTAGGTATGAAGGAAAATCAGCATGTACTGTAGTTAAAAAGAACAGCTTTTTCAATAAAAATGATAAAAAACAATGCTGCACTTTTTATTTTCCATGTCTTGAGCTTTACACTTATTTTGCTTGTTTTGTCAGACCAACAGTTTATAACAAGAAAAGATTCAGTTAGCAACCATATGTGGCTGTGGCTCAGGAACATTAGTTGTTCAATTCCCAGTTTGCCTGGTCAATGTGTCCTTGAGCAAGATGCTGAACCTTCAGTCCTGGTGGTGACACCAATTTGGGAGTGTGAATGGCCAAAGAGTATGAAAGTGCTTTGAGTGTGCTACAATGCATAAAAAAGTGTTATACAAGTTTAGGACCATATGTGACAAACATCTTTATATTTGAGCAGGTGGAACAAGAGACAGTTATTTTTGCTAAAAAGAAAAAAAAGGGGAAGAAACATATAAAACACTGAACTGGTCATGCAAAGAGTTGTTAAATATTCTGTCAAATGACTGATTAATCACTTAAACTCCTGAATCAGTGCATATTACTATAAGTAGCAAAGTTAAAGCATGAAATGTCAGCAAACAGATGGCTAAATCTAATTTGTATCACTTCCTGTTGACTACAATGTTCCCTTTATGACTAGAGCTTAAAATAGGCTTGCTGCCTAATCAGTTTAACCCAGACTAACCCTTTCCCCACCCCTCAAACAGGTTTACACAAGAGAATGCAAGGCAGAGTCATACGGATCCCAACCTAATTTAAAGGATTTATAAAGGTTTTTTATAGGCAAACATAGATTCTGACCTAAACATGTAGTTTTAATTCTCACCTGCTCGTGTTGGAAGTGGAGTAAAGATATTTGCGATAATAAGGAAACCATGCGACAAACTTACAAGTGACATTAAGTAGAAGTGGTCTGGAGCGGTCTGTTCCCAGTGAGTTGCGAGCTACACAGAAGTACTCTCCTCTGTCAGTGTGTTTGAGGTGGGACAGATGCAGCTGAGGCCTAAAACTGTCTGGGATGCTGCCACTTTCCATGTCTGAAGCGCAAATAAAGACACGTGAAGATCAGCTCACATATGACTTTACATTACAGCCAAATCCAAACACTATCTATGTGTGAAGGCTTAACTATGCATGAAATACAGTATCTACACACTGTGAAACTTTATCCTCACTACTTCAACAAATCGTTAAAGGACACTTGTCCAACTAAAGGATAGAATTCCCATTACATAATATGTAACGGTCGTCAATCAGCCGCTCAGATCTACCACCTACCAGGTACCTATGTGTATACTAAGCAGTCATCATGTACTGTGTATTGGTACCAGGCTGTGCTGTCTTGTACTGTACCTTTGAACCATGCAAAGCTTTCTACAGGTGGAGCTGCATCACTGCTGCAGGTCAAGGTGACCGATGCCCCCTCCGACACGTCCCCTACAGGAAAGACTGTAATGGAGGTGGAGTGAGGGCCATCTTGGAGGGGAAGAGAGAAAACAAGAGGGACAGAAATGAAAAATATGTGAGAAATAAACCGGGTCACAGGCAACAAATAAAAGGTCAACATGCTAAATTTGTGTCTAATCATTTAACATTCATCAGAGCCTTTAGCAGATGTGTACAGTAGAAAAACACTGTCCTAGTTGAGAATTTCAAATAAGCACCATCCACAGTTTTAGTTAAAAGTCAATTTCACAATCAACATGCTTTATTTGGCTTTTTTTCAATTTAGGACAAGTTTTTCAACCACCTCTCAGGAGGCATTTATCCATCATCCTCTGAGTACGTAAACATGAGACATATAGGCAGATATCACGAAAATGTTCTGTGTTGCTTGGCTTGACTGGGTGACAGAGGTTACTCACATCCCAGAGCCAGGGAGAGGGGGAGGGACTGCACCTTCTGTGGTGGGACTGGCCGACAGGTGTAGACCCCAGCCTGCTGCTGGTCGAAGCGGTTGATAATCATCCATTTCTCAAAGGATCCAAGGTTCAGTCCATTCCTGTACACACATCACATTAAACCTACAGTGTACTTTTTAAATGTTAGCTACTGTTCACTTCACTGACCTGTACAGGGCGAGGCTCCGTCCTGGAGCAGCACATCCTGTGGCCTCACAGCCTACAAACACGGTCTCTCCAAAGCCAAACATGTTGGCGGGCCTGGCTGGATGCACTTGGACCTGGAGATCTGAAATACATGCAAACATGAGAGCAGAACACTGATGTTATCATTGTCACAGCTGAGACACTGCAGCAGATTCAGTTTGTATGAGTCTACCTGTGACATCGAGGGTGATAGTGTCAGGGGAGGTCCATCTCCCCAGTGGCTGGTCTGTCTCAAACCTGAAATGATACTGGCCTGCGTCACTCAACTTCACACTCCGAATCTGGACTGAACAGCTGGAATAACTGCCCCCTATGTAGCTGAAATACAGGATTAAATTATCACCCTAATTTCTCATTTATATTAACTTTCATCCTGGGGTCTGCTGTTTTTCCTACCGTGTACGTCCACGGTATGACAGGCTGATGTTGTCTGGGTCGCTGTGGTGGGTGAACTCCCTGCGACCCTCCGGAGACACACGGAACCACATGACCCGCTTCACAGTGTGGCCTATTGAGTTCAAACCACAACAAAATTACAGTTAAACTTAAATTAAACTGTAATGATGAAAATAGGAAATACAAACAACGGAACAACAGAGAGGGAAAATATAAGGATTTGGCTTTTGGAGCTTGGGTAAGTGTATCTTGAGTGTTATTATTCTTTAGCATTTAAAAATGATTTAAAAAATAACAGTAGATATCACTGGATATAAAAATAAAATTGGAAGTAAAAGACTTATGCTTTGCTTGTACACCTGCTGGGTAGTCATAGCGGCACGGCAGAGTGACAGCTGTCCCTGCCCACACACAGATCTCCTTCCTGGAGAATGACACACTCCACCTGCTCTGGACACCTGCACACACAAAAGTTTAAGTATGAACAAAAACAGCACAAACACACAAGACCATACAGTAAAAAGTAAAAATGCACATGCACATTTGCCCCAAAAGCACAAACTATAATGTGTATACAATTTTTTTAAAAGCACAAAAAAAAAACAATGATTTGCTAAGTTTTATCTCAATACATGTGCAGAGGAGACCAGGCTGACATATGAAGAACGTAGCTACACTCAGCTCTTCTAACGTTTGGAACTGAAAACCACTTCAGGGTTCAAAATATACAGTATAAGCATCTATATCTATTGGCTATTACAACCACAAATTATATTTCTTGCTGTATGAAATTGGTTACTATAAGTTTAGGGAATACATAGATGAAGTGTAAATGTAAACCGCCCACAAGTAACTTTTTTCCTTTCATGTGGTTGCTTGGAGGAAAACTTGTCAAACCACAGCCTTGCTCAGCCCAGATAGTGACACATAAAACTGAGGCGGTGAGAATGAGCCTTATGTGCAACCGTGGTGTCGTCCTGTGCTGCTAACTGCCTGCCCGGCTGACTACCTTGCACAAAAGGCAATCAATACTTATAAATAACCTGTGCTTAAAGGCAAGGGCACCTGGCTGCAAAAGCTTAGAATGGATTTTGTGAGTCAGTCGTTATTGTATTTTAATTGTTGTCACTTGTTTTATAGTGAGTACATCACCTTTTTAATCTAGAAATCTGGAATAAAGTACAAATGTTTGACAATTGCACAGCCTTCCAGCTCAAGCCCTGAAGTAAAAAGCACACCATCAGGAAAACATGGTTCATTTCAAAAGCTGAAACTTCTGAGTGATTTCTGTGATTTCCTCTTACCTGGTAAAGCAGTCATGATGGTGCTCAGAACCAACGCACCTGCCAACATCTCTGCTGACACAAGCTCTTTAATGTCACCAGAGAAGGAACAAAGCACAAGGAGACGGAGGGGTGAACATCACAGGATCAAAAACATCCAGCCAGTTAAATATGAAGTACTCATCTCTTGAAGTATCTTTATTCACCTCAGACAAGGATGCAAACAACTCGGACTGTGATGGAGGTGATTTTTATAGTGATGAGAGTTGCGCGGCGATCACAATCAGCTGGCATGAGTTGGGAGGAGGAAGGGAAGGGGCAGAAGGAGGAGGATGAGGAAGTAGCTGTGTGTTTTTAAAGTAACTCCAGCTACCTTCCCATCCTCCGTCACTTGAACTGTCTGCATTTGAACTTTTTCTTACTTCTGTCTTTTTCCGTAAGTGTTTTTATGATCTTCGTTCTGATGGCTTTACATTGTGCAACTATGCAGTGTAACATGCTTGTGATCGTGTTGTAATTGGCCTTGAATAACCTGTAGTCTCACAAAAAGAGAGGTAAGAGGTATCAAGACAAGTAAAGTAAAGACATGGAGGAGGACAGAGATGCCTTAAAACACTTTGAACACAGTGAACAGACCCACATCTGTACGGATTTTATCACATGGGACATCTGCTGTTGGTTTGATTGTTTATGTCTAGCTATCATGACAATTATCAACAACATAAACCAACAGCAATCAAACAACCTTGACAATTTATTGTGAAAATGGTCTGCCAACTTTCAGTGCTACTTTGCATTATAGGAAAAATCTTAAATTCAATCACATTAAACCTGCAGTAACTGCTGTTTTTGGTCAATGTGAGAAACTGTTTAAATGATAACCTCTGATGCTGTTGCTCCAAAAGTATTAGCAAGCAGCACTATTAGCATCTATTTAGACTCAGGTTTCCGAGCACTCTCTTGTTTGAGCATCAGTTTGTGCTGCACCAAATATCTGGCTCTTAAGCTGCTAAATGCTCCAAATATGTTCATTAGTTATCTTTGTCCATTTGGTGCTGGGTAGGCAGTGCACAGTGAATTTACAGTATCAAAGCACTTTG
>NW_018127913.1:2043754-2052681 GCF_001952655.1 Monopterus albus
AGAGTGAACCAACATAGTCAAGTTTCAAACCTTAAGACTAACACAATGAGAAAGATGTTAAAGCTCTATATGACTAAGGGGAGCTGCAGAACCAGATGCATGTTTGTTTCAATAAGGGGCAGTCAACGCCACAAAATTTGGTTCTGATCCAATACCAAGTCCAAAGTCACTGATATCATAATAAAACACAAGCCAGTGAATAACAATGTTTATTGTATGAACTAACACGGTGATTTCTGTGCACATACACAGTGACAGCAGAAGAGAAGCCATCATGTGACCAGAAAGTAATCTAACAAGAGAAAGGTCAATTGTCTGTTTGCTGCTGACCTTATGACAGCTTTCACAGCACACATAATAGGATGGTTTTCAACGCAAACTTTACCCATCATGACAGAGTGATTGTCTGTAATAGGATGGTTTTCAACGCAGACTTTACCCATCATGACAGAGTGATTGTTAAAAAGACAGACATGTATTGTTCATTTGCAAAATTAAAGCAGGCCTGTTGGCATACATTAATATACATAAGTCAAACAGACTATAGACGTAGCGGTCCAGATGTTCTCTTATCCACTGTGTTAATTGAGAATTGCTGGCACTGAAAACCACCCACAACCAGACGTGGGGAGATTCGAGACCTCTCAGTCAACTGTGTCCACTTAGCCTGATGAGTCTAAATGACTTTAACATCCACCCTGCCACAACTTGGCCAATAGATGTCAGTTTAGCGTCACAACTCGGCCAATTGGCTACTTACCCCAGCTTTGACCCAGGAGTAATGATGATGTACAGTTTAACATCTCAGTCAATCTCTATAGGCATCTAATAGAGAGAAGAAGTGGGAGTTCGCTGTGAGCTTCTCATCTACATCCGGAAATGAATGCTGATCTTTTCCATATTAGCCAGCCAATCAAAGAGGGTAATACAAGGGATCAGAGATAAAGTTAGTAAACATGGATCAATATCGGATTTGTACCATGCAAGATGTAGGATCTGCACCCTCTATTTGATTGGTCAGTACATACGGTAAAAGCTACGAACATTAATGAGGGTAATGTTGATACAGTAGTTACACTTCTTTTTCTGCCTTATGTTTAGTGGGGAAAATGAGCTTGGCTTTGAACTGGAACCCTAAAAGGGAACAGAAATTCTAAGGCTGGGGAATTTACCTTCAAATTATGATCAGAGTCCCCAGGATAAAAAGTTAAATGAATAATATATTCCAGTTCACAGACTGTTAGGTTGGACTGAGGGTTGGGACCCAAAATGGCCCCACCTCTAGTGGGGCAAAAACTCTCCTATGATTTAATGATCCTGGATCCCGGGAAATAAAAGTCATTTTGGTCCCTTGCAGAAAAGTTCTAAGATTTTTTTTCTCCCTCCAAATACTGTCTGTATTGTGTTGAATAGGAAGATTGGTGAGCTTGAGCTTAGCCTGTAACCACAGGATGACTTCAAAAGGATCAGGGCATGCTAATAGGTCAAAGCCTGATGTAATCTTAATCCAAAACAGACTGGACTAAGCGAATGAAGAGAAACAGATGGATGGAGCTGTATTAACTGTGACTGACCAGAAACAGAAAGAGGGTGAAGGAGGGAGGAATGAAAAGGTTTGATGGGGAAGGTAAGAAAAAGAGGGGGGACAAAAACATGACGAGGCAAGGCTGCTAAGGAGGAAAGAAAGAAAAGAGAGGTGAGACATGAAGCAAGAGAAGCAGAGAAAGCTGAGAGGAAAAGGAAGAAAGAAGAAAAGGAAGGAACTTGTTTAAAAGCAGATAGACAGACATGTCAGAGAAATGGAAAAAAAGTGTGTGTGCAACAGACAAATGTATGACAGCGTATGAAGCCCTCACGGTGGGGAAGGTATCCATCCAGTGACCGCAGCCTCCAGGCCAGATGAAGTGTGACTGCCTGGTGGTCAAACTGGACCTGAAGATTTTCCGCTGTTGCAAAACACTTCCTGCCTGCTGTTTTCATGTAATGTGACCGCTCACAGTTTGCTCCCCTGCCATACTTTAAGTTGTACAATATGTTATTGCTATGTTATTCCTTATGCCCACAGATTAGACTCTTGGCTCTCCAGGCCCTCCAGCCTTGGACAGACTCCACAAAAGCAAATAATGATTGGACTGTCCAACATGTGTTAGTCTTCAAATTGAGTGGTGCTCTCCATGGGGGAAGTCTGGGCAAGAACGACAGTGATCAGAGCTACAATCATATCTGACAAGGTGATATGCTGTTCCTGTGCTGCCTTGTAGGAGCACCACATAATGTGGGATATTTGCCCAGAGAATCAGTGAAACCAAGTGGGAATTAAACAAAAGAAAGCTAAAAAACAGAAAGGAGTTTCCCCTTAGTCAAACCGGTACAGCTTGTCAATAAAACACCCAGTGTTGAGCCAGTAATTAGACATTTAACTTTTATAAAATAAAAAAACCAAACCAAACACTTGATGAGTTTAAAACTTCTAAATCTTTGAAACCTATTGTAGCACTATTAGATTTACCCTGGGTTTTCTCATTCTTGTCCCATTCACAAACTCTGCTGCAGAGTCAGATTTCTGCTCCTTGTCTGCCAGAGACCTGCTTGCGGCTGCTGTGGTATTCCACGCTGAATGAGTCATGTCTGGTGGTTATTATGGGCAGGCGTTTGGCTGCCCCCCGGCTCTCCCCCCGTTTGTTGAGCCCCATCCAGTCGAGCTGACTGAGATCAGGTTCTTATTTAACCACGCTAGATGAGTTAAGTATACATTTTTGGTTAGTGGTGTAAGAATACATTGCTGTTTTAACTGCATGGTAAGTTGATCACTGGTACTTTCTTGTTTGAACATTAAAGCTGATGAAGAACACACCCTAATGAAAAGGTGTGTGGCTATCCAAATATCAACAGTGAGGTGAGAGAAAAGACAGTGGACATGTAAATCATGAGTATTCTGATTAAACCTTAAAGGTTTACATGGGTAGTAACCTACATGTAAGTGGTGGTGAAGTGTTTGGTGGTTAAAGACCGGCAGGTGTATGTCTTTGTTAGTCTCAGAACTTGTGGTAGTTTATCAAGCACTCAGTCAGTTACTGTACCTTGGGGTTGGGGCTCATAGGGGTAGGAAGTGTGTTCTTTACTGTGTTGAGTATTATGTTCCTATTTGGCTGGGCTACAGCCGGAGAGAAGATGTGGCCTTATTCACTGTCTTGCAGTGAGATAAATGAGCAAACTGGCTCCTCTCTCACAGTCTGCACACTAATCATGAAGCAACCACAGTTTAACACAACATGTCTGACTCCTCCCAGCACCAAAGATGCTCTGTCTCTTATATCTTTGGGGTCTTGTCATCACTGTGAGGCTGCCAGGAAACCAGTGCCTGTCATTTTTACACGTTCTTTTTTGTATGGATTAATCAGGTCAGATATACTGTAATGTGTTAATCAGCTGGTTCCCAATGTGCTTATGTTGAATGACATGGCGACAGTTGTTCCCCACTTTAAACCGGGTGCTTTATCTGCCTAACCAAACAAAATATTGAACAGTTTAGTAAAATCATAAAATATCAACTTTTTTGTTGAGTATGTTGAATGATTCGAGATGACTAAGAAAATAATTTTGCTGTGCACATGTTTTATTTATCAGAACTGATACGCCTACATTCAGCAGATCCTCCTGTGAGTGAAGCAAAATCATGGCTCATACATTCACAGATCGGACATGTGAGGGAAGAAAAGCACACACCTTGTTCACTTCTAATGTTCAGATTTTCCCGGCTGGGAATTTTGATCTCAGCCTGCAGTGGCACAAACCTTGTGCTGAGCCAAGCACTATCCTCTCTGTGCATTTCTTTTGTTTTTAAATATGAATAAAAGCCATTTTCTGGTGCAGACTGAGAGGGAACACGTGTCTTCGGTATGTGTATGAAAGAGAGACAACATGTGGGAGTCTTTGCGCATATGTGTGTGTTTTGTGTGCCTGTGATTGTTTTACCATGTGCTGAGTCCCTGTAAGGGACTGAATGAAGACAGATTTGAAGGAACCTGTCAGGTCTGGGCTACTGTCGGAAGCCCTCCTTCTATTACCTCGTCCTACTCTTCCTGTTCCTTCCCTTAATTCTACTTTTTACATATGCACATTGTATGGGAGATCCAGGTTATATATTCTGTTATTAAGAGAGTACATTATATATAATCTTAAAGTTATCATGTATCATTTGGCAAATGTCAAAAACAAATGTCATGTGCAGGATCTGGGATACGAAAATGTCTCGGACAATGTGCCGCTGACATTACAGACCAAAAGATAAATAAAGGATGAAGGAGATGATTTCCACTGCTGTGATTTCTCAAAGGGGAACAGAACAAAGCCGTCTTGAATAAATTCTCGTTTGCTGGACAGGTTACAAGAAAAACAGAAGTAAAAGAATCAGTCTTCCTGTCATTAGCTTGGGCCTGATTTGTAGGCTTATGTTGTTTCTGAAACAAACTTTAGCACAGAAAGTTTCCATAACAACTAACAGAACCAGTAAAATGAAATACAGACTTCTTTTTATTAAATTACCAAATGCCTTCTCAGCAATTTACATTCTTTATTTGACCCAAAATGACCCAAGCTTATATTCTGGGGAATACTGTCTATGTATGCCAGGCTTTAAAATGCATTATCACCACCACAACATGAACAGTTTGAATGGTGGGAGGCCTGTAACAAGCTCTTGTATACCGTACAGTGAAATGCCTGCAAGGATTCACACACCCATTGCATGAGTCTGTGTTAAAGAAGCGTAGACTCAGCTCTGTGGCAGCCTTCAGGCCCTTATGGTGCTGAAAACACCATAATTTACTGGACTGTAAAATATTTGGGAAAATAATACTTATGCATTTACTTAGCTCTTCAGAGAAGTTACTGTAGTGACTTACAACAACGCAACTTTCCAAAATGTCTAAAGACAATCTAGAAACAAAGAGAGAGCAGTCAGAGCTGGATGGTCTGGTCCCGCCCTGGCAGCCCTCTGGCTATGCCCCTGGTTTCACGCTGTCCACATGGAACAAGCTCAGCCCAGGCCTTTCCTGCAGTCCCAGCCCCAGTTCTAACCTTAACCCAAACCCTATAATTAGTTTCTCTGGAGGGAAAATGGTCCACACAAGTCATTTTCTGGTAATTGACGGTGAGCAGAATTTAAATGGTCACAGACACAGATACACATATGCATGCATGTATGCACACACAAACACACACACATCAACACAGTTACTGATAATCATGGTGGTCATGCAGCTGCGGCATGTGTGATAATGAGACAATCCTTGGAGGGACTCATCTGGATTGTGTTAAATCATCTCCCTGGAAACAGTCCACAGCACTAAAATAGGAGTGTTTGCTCCCAGTCAGCTGCAGCATGATGTCATCCAATATAATTTATAAAATCAAGGAAAAAAGATATTTGATGACATGTGAATGTGCAAAGAACAGTGGTTTCCTTAAATGTGGACATTTTTGTGGTGCAGACTAATTCAAAGCTCTGTCTGCAGCAAATGTTTGTCTAAACAGAAACTTGCCATAAACACACACACACACACACACACACGCACAAGCTCTTGCACCTGTTTTTTATTTTCTGAAGTAGCTATTATATCCCCAATATAATAAACATGCTTATTATCAGTACATTTATCTCTTTAGTTGCTTTAACAACCTTAATGCACAGACAAAGGGAGGGGAAAAGTATAAAACACCGTATCTACCGGCCTTCCAGGTGTTCCACTTTTCTAATGATTTCACTGAGTTACTGACTTCATAGCACTCACTAATGTGTGTGCCCTGTTTTGGTTTTTATTACTAACTCCACATCTGGATGGGACAGTTTTACAGTACATTTACAGATTTACAGTGGAACTGTATGCAGACAAAGTACTTTTAAGTTTGCATTTCCTCAGGAAACTTTCACCCTAGACCATATTTGCTACTTACTGTATCTCTATTTTTTCAAATGTGTGGTTAGTTAAAATGTTGGCCTGTATGCAGAGATGTAGTGCTATTTGTTGAACCGTGCATGCACACGGTTAAGTTGCTCTTTTCAAGGGCCGTGTAAACACTTTTAATTTAATGAATTTCATTTAATAAATTTTAACTTTAATGATTAGTTTATTCGTCTGTACCACCGAGCTCCACTATTGTTCAGTGAGTGTTGAAAACATGGTTAGTATAATATGATATAATGTAAGACTGACTTTATTCTCTGGTATTGTAGAGTAACAATGTGAATTAGAAGCCATTTGTCAGCCATAGATGTTATAGCCATTGATAATCTTATATGTATATTCATGTCAGTTGATGAGAAAACAGTAACATCAATGCGTTACCACACGACCATAATACCTACACAACTTTCCATTGCTGTAGCTGGCACTGTAGCAGCAAAACCCCACTTCATATGCTTTTTGTTTTGGAACTGGGCCTGTGTTATTGTTGTCATCAATGCTAGTTAGCTAGTTAGCATTAGTACATGGAAGCCAACCCGTTCTGGAAACGAGAAAAAGATGGGCAGGTGCCATAGCCCAGGCGGACTGCCTGGCCCTGCTGGCTCAGAAAGACAAGGAGCCACAGAGCAGTCAAGAGCAGTGGAAGGCCAGGTGTGGTGCTCTGGAGGTGAGCCTGCAACAGGAACTGGGAAACAGGGATGAGAGGAGGAGAGCAGTGGAGGAGAAAATGCTGTGTGAGGAATGGCTCAGGAAGGAGGAGGTGAACCAGACAGACAAATAAATCATCCCCATCCTTACTCCTTACCCCTTTCTACCCTGTACCCCCATACCCCCATACCCTATACCCCCTCTCCAACCATCACTCTTACCCACTCCTGAAAACAGCCCCTCCACCCCACCTGTCCTTCTTGTAAACATGTAAATATTCTGCTGAAGTAAATTACATCTACCTTTCTGATTAGACACATAATATCAGTACAGTAGAATGAAATGACACTGCCTCCAAGGCAATATGCTGTAACATCCTCATAGACCAACCAGCGCACTGGGAGTCAGTGAAAAAAGATGACAGCACTGCAAATCTCTGTTCTGCTCATCAGGGGACAATCCCCTTAGTTTCACATTATAACACTGACTCATTATAGTCTCATGGGGCTGCTCTTATAGATCTCTAGCCTTTCAGGCCTGTTGAGGGTGTGAAAGAACCAGAGAGACCAATTTGTTAGAACAGCTGGAAACATGTGCCCCTAAGTCACACAAACATGTCTCACTTGAAATTGTTTGATACGTCTGATAGGTGAACACCCATGGCTTTAAGATGTCATTCCCCCAGTTCATAATGGAACTTATTGTGATGTGAAATAAATATTTTGAAAATTCCAGTTTGTAATACACAATAAAAGGAAAGGTTAAAAAAGAAATCTCTTAACACAGTGACGAGCATGACAATCTGCCCACTGTTTTTACTGGTTCTCTTGCAAGACATATGCTTTACTAATGACTGGATCACAAAGTGCAAATATAGTTTTTCCTCTCTTGGAGTTGTGTATCATCATTTCAGTGTGCAGCACTACACTTGTGCTTGTATGTTTAAAAGTTCAAATAGTGAGGCCATCCTTCCTCCATTTACACTCCACCTGTCTGCAGCATCTCCGCAAGGCACGGGTAGTGTCATTTAACCATGGGTCAGAAGTATTTCTAGCTCTCATCTTTCTAAAGGAAGCGATGGAATCCAAAATCCGAGAGCAAGTAGAGTCAAACGAAGAGAGAAATACGTCAGGGCATGTAAGAGGGTTAAGAGCTTCTGATGAGTAGAAATCAGAGGCCAAGAAAGCAGCAGCAAAGTCGGGAGTAATAATCCTACGGCGCTGGCGTAGGGCCATGGATCTGGATGCACTTGACGCTGCCAGGACTTCAAAATGGACGAAGAAGTGGTCAGAGATGGCCGACTTTGATACATCCTCTTAGTTATGGTTAAGGTTAGGATAAGTCTATAGGAAATGAATGTAAGTCAATGTAAAGTCCCCACAAGGAATGAAAACACAACATGTTTGTGTGTGTGTGGTTTACTAGCTGGCTGCAGTGGTTCTGAGTGGACAACCCTCTCCAGCAGCTGCTTTACAAGACTATAACATCAAACACACACATTTAACACAAAGGTTAACTTCACATATGTTTTACTTGAACCCTCACCCTCCTTTAAGAAGTTCACCAAATGAACTCTTGTGACTTCTTTCATTCCCAGCATACCACTGACCTTTACTCTCACACCTTCTTCAACCTCGCCCCATTGTTTGAAACACATACAATTTACTAGAATGGTTAATGAAATGGCTGTTTTGCTGTATAGTGATATTCTAGTGTATATAACTGTACAAGCAAGACAAAAAAATCACTACGTTATCACACGTTAGTCAGCTACAGCTAGCTTTGCACCGGAGGCTGCATTTTGAACAGTTTGGCGCAAAGAGGCACTTCTACATAGTACACAGTGCAGATTCACTCAAAAGTAAAAACTGTACAAATCTTCAAGTTTAGATTTATTGCTTGTAAACAATGTTCATTTGGAATCAGTGCAGTTAACGCTTGAACTTGGAAGCAACATTGAGGCTTCTCGACGGGTCAGAAAGGCAAAGTTTTGATTTCTATAATCTCATAAGAGCAGCGCAAACTCCAGTTGCTGAAGAGTATTATCAGAACAGCTACTACTGTAAGTGGATACTGTTTTGTATATTTAAACTTAATAGCTCAGAAACAGAAAGCGAGTTCTGTCCTTTACTGGCAGTGAAGCAGGCTGTGGCACCATATTGGGGATTAGATTCTTGTAAAGTCATGCTGTCAGATCGTAATTTTCTTTGTTGTATAGCTCCATAACATCCAGTGCAGTGACTTGCAGCATCACACTAGGCTGTCTTTACTACTGCCCGTCACACTTTCTACTCTTTTTTTCTCTCTCTTTCC
>NW_018127913.1:2052701-2060788 GCF_001952655.1 Monopterus albus
CCCTCCCTCTCTCTCCGTGATGTGAGCACTCTGGCATTTGAGGCAGCCAGTCATTACACCATGGAACGTCGTGGAGCCAACCAGATGCCTTCAGAGTTCGGAAAAACAACAGTGTGGACGCTTTTATTTATTGCTACATTTCATCTATTTATCATGACTGACCTGTTAACAAATGTTCTCTTTCACAAGAGCACCAGAGTAACCTGATGCTACACCAGCATGTCCGTATAAAACATATAGAAATGACCTGCATTCACTTTTGTTTTTAATGTTGTGTTTGTCCCAGTGACTTCAAGCTATCCAACTGTTTCATTTGAGTGTGGCTGTGGAAACGACTGGAGTCAAGCAACAGGGCACCTTGGCTAAGCTCATATATTATAACCAGTTGGGGAAAACACACAATCCAGGAAAATAAGCGTGAGTGGTAGGCAGAGATGACGGCAGATGGGGGAGAAAAAAAGCGAGTGAGAAAGTCAGAAGTACAGAGAGAGAGGTGGTGAGTGAGTCAGGTGGTCTAATCGTTCCTGCCACCTCATTAGTGGCGCTGACGGCACAGCTGATTTCTTTTTTCATTCATTATTACCTCACCACTACACCTCTGTTCCAGGAGAAGCAGACCTGCTACTGGCCGGAGTCTTTATCGGCAGACCCTGGGGAGCTGCTTTCATGTCATCAATAACTCAGAGCGAGTAAAAAGGAGCTGGATCTGCTCTGACTGAAGTGAAGTAATTTTGAGCTGAGTAATTACAACTCAGATTCTTTAATATTAAGAGTCCCTCACCTTTGTGAATGGACTGTGGAGCAGCTACGGCTGTCTCTATTCAACTGATGTGGTTGTAACAAAGCCTTTAGCGGTGTGAGGACATGGCTCATGTGAACAGCTTTCAGGGTTGTATACAGTACACTGCAACAGGCAACAAGCAGTGCGTCCAAACTGGCACTCAGTCAATCCCAGTACCTTTGTGTTCTCATTTTCTGTGTCTAGTGTTTATTTAACAGGAAACAGAGGCCTAATAGTCCTGAGAGGAAAGTTTCAGGGTCTGGTTGGCTGCAAAAAAAAAGGAATGGTGTCTTGATTCATTCACTGATAAGAACAAGGCCTTTCATCTCTCAAGCTTTGGAAACTGAACATCTAAAGAAGGATTTATGTTTAAGCTGCTGTGGTGTAGCCACAGAGCCCATGCCACAGTAGGCTACAGCAAAACTATTGTGCCTGTGGTGGCTATGGAGACATCAAGCCTGCAAAGCATATGACTGGTCGGTTTTGGCTAAACAGTGGGTACATCCCAAATCTCCTTCAAGCACCAACGTTTCCCTCACGCGTGTCTTAGTCCTGCCCACATAAAATGCAAGGAGAGCGGACTCAAGGAAAGAAGTTATTAATATTAGACATCTTTTCCTCTGATCTGAAATGTCACCAACTGATTTTTGATGAAGAGACCTGTTTGTCCACAAAAAACGTTTGTGAAGGATGTTCTTATATATCCCTTGCTCATGGTCCTCAGAGCTGATATAAGAGCACTGAGATGTCCTTGAGGACAGAGAAATGATCCTATAAGAGACTTGGAATGTACCCAGTGACAAAATCTTGGTATATTAATGCTGTTGTACAGACAAACAAGACAGACAAACACTGCTGATAATTGTGTTGGGTTTGTGTTAGCTGGAAGAATGCTGCTGATTTCAATCCTCAGACAAAAAGCAAGTGAGTAACTGAATCTGAGCGAATCTCATTATGTACTTGGAGGTGAGATGGCCTTGAGCAGTGTACTTCACCCTCAGTTACAGGGCAGTGGAAATAATCACTTGGTGTGAATGTGTGTACTTGTGTTATTCTAAAACAGAGAGCATTTATAAAAAAAACAACTTTCAAGGTTAAACAGCGACTAAGACAAGCTGCAGTAGAAAACGAGGCAAATTACAAATGAACTACAGATTGGAAACCAAACGTTCATCCCTGAAGTTTTTTTTTTGACCCACTGTGTCCACAGATACTGCAAAATTGAAAGGAATTGGAAGATTCGCCCTCATGCAGTAGGGCTCTGATGTATGACGACAGCCCTCAGACGCACAAACGAGACAAAGGTCACACAGAATTTAATTTCCCAGCATTTCTTTCATTGTTTAACAGCATTTTGGGGGATGTCAAATCACACAATAGCTTTTTACTACGTGTTTGAACCCAGTGCACCACATTTGTGAGAAACTCTATCATAAAACGAATATGAATGGAAAAAAGTAAGGGAGCAAGTATGGCTTCAACTGATGTCTTCCAGTTGTGTGACCTCTCTTTCCTTCTTTCTTTTTTTCTGTCTCTCTGTCTCTCGGTTTAATAAGGCCAGCTGTAGAGTCTGGCTCTCCTGGGAAACAGTGGAGTGTGGCTGGAGCTGAGACTGAATGATCCTGAAACTGGAGGTGGTGGGGGTGCAAGTTGGGGGACGAACACTTCCGACCATTTTTCCCGAGCAATACACCACACAGTCTGGAGTGCTGGCAAGCTGCCGCCAACTCTCCCCACTTTGTCTCCCCAACACCCCCCCCCATTTCCATCCTTTCCATCCTACTTCTCTGTCTCACAACCACGGGCCCCTTCTCCATTTCCCTCATGTTTTCCACCATCCCTCCTTTTCCTTATCTTCTTCCTAGTGACCTTCTTTATGTGCTCACTGCCATGAAAAGCAGACAATTCATTTTAGTACCCCAAAAAAATGTCTTTTCACTGGCACCATAACAAGTCCAGAAACTCTTCCCCTCACTTCTCCTTCTATCACCGGCTAAAATGATGCCAAGGACCCTGATAAATAGCTCTGTCTCTCTTCCCTCCTAGACGCCTGCTCTGTGGTACCATATCGGGTCCAGACCTGCTTCCGAGTTTTGACAGGTCCCTGACCCGCACCAGAGCAGTTCAGCTGAGTTGGGACTGTGGGGTTGTTTATGTGTCTTTGTGTTAGTGTGTGAGCCAGGCTGGGCTCGACTAAGATGGTGGGTGTTTTTCATCAGACTAATGAAAACTACGTCTGAGCTGAGAGAAGAGTATCAAGAGAGAGGAGAGAGGAGGAGAAAGCAGAGGGAAGCTGCTGGAAGGAGTAATGACTATCAGATGGTGCTCAACTACTGTGCTGCTGCTGCTGCTGTGTCTTTAAAAGACAACACTGCTCAATTTGAAAATTCACATACATGATTATTGTTCTCTGAACTGTGCAATCACCATTATGAAAACAAACAACTCAGTCCCAGAGTAGGATGATAACCTTCTGGACCTACAGAAGGGTCAAGATATGTCTCAAAATACGAGCGGACTGATTTCCTCTTTGCCTTCTTGTACACCAAAAATCATAGTTTCAGCTCACAGTTCCTCAAATAAACTATGCAAATCTGTCCCATTTTCACATCTAAACATTGTTTAGGACCTACTGTGCATCACCTTTTATTTTAAAACTACCATCTATATACAGAATTTAGTCTATATAACTTTTTAGGAATGCAGAGAACATTGAGAACACTTGTAACCAAAGTAATTTGAATGGCAAATGCATGAATAATGGAAACTATTTTGTAATGCAGCCTCTGAACAAAGGTCCATTCACCAAAAGCTGAATGAAACCATATCCATCATCATCATCAACACATGCATATTTTCACCTAATGCAAGAATGATTAGCCTCTATCTGTGCATTGTTTTTATGGTTTACACACAATTTTAGATAGTAAATTTAGCCTAAAATTAAGGTAATTTGAAATGCAGTCCATCTAATTGCTTCACATATACTCTATAACCAGTGCTCTGTATGAGGCACATTTGATATGACTATCTAAAATCCAGAGTCTGTGTTGTGCACGTACGTCAATATTTTACATAGCTTTTATGTAAATGTCACAATTATTGTTGTAATGTAGCTATTTCCTTTTCACACCATATTCTTCCTTCAGCCATGTGCAGTTATGAAAAGACTTATAGTCTACATTATACCCTTGTAATGTTTTCTGGCCTGCGGGCAGTGATTCAGGGAGAAATGGATACTGTGTAAGACCAGCCACACGCTCCCTGAAGACGCAAATCAGAGGACGATCATGCTAATGCATGTAATACTGGACCACAGTGAAGCTGGTTTAGAGGCAAATCTCCATATTTGGTGGCCACTCAAAAATATACAGCAGACTAAACGCAGTCTGACAGTCACAAATCAAGACATTTGGGTAGAAATCTAAATGTAGATTTTTCATTAAATTCTTTAGACCTTCCTCATGTCTAATCAGTTCCTTAGCAGCATCTTCTAGCTCTATCCACTGCAAAATATGATTGTCATCTGAAGATGTCCAGCTGATTTTACTATATGAGAATCATTTTATGTCAGTTAACAATAATACATTAAAGTTCAGCTTCATACTGTATCTGCATTTATTTCTCAGGTTAGCTCTGTTATTGTGGGCTGATCTGTTGCTCCAAATCTTCTTAATAAATACAATTGATTGGCCTATTGATTGGCCACTCCCTGAATGCTATAGATTTTTTTTTGGTTTGCTATTTAAAAGAGAGAACAGATTAAAAAAGATAAGGCATTCATTAGACTCACAACTTGTTTTGTTCAGCAAGATAACTGTCACATGTGAACACCACTTTTATGATTTTTGAAGCCCAAATACCATCGCCAGAAGTAAAACGCTATTGTTGGGCTATAATGAACTACAGAACAGTCCCATGACTTCACCATCATCACCACAGCTTCCAGCATGTAACATGATTTGACGTGGTTACCTCTTCTACAAAATCGTTTCCTCTATGCAAGACCTGATCTAGCTAGTGATCATGGCTGTGACAGAGTAGTTTGCAAGTGTGCACATATAAATACAGCAAGGCTGTACAGGCAGACTAGTGAGTAGATTAGTCTGTGTTCAACGTGCTGATGTGTAATATCCCAGATAGCCTCTGTAGTCTCATTTAGCCACTTGTTATCAACCACCTTTTATAATACACGTAAAAGCATAAAAAATCACAAGCTGGGTATTTACTGACATATTTTATGTCACAGAACAAAACATGAAAGTGTACAGGCCTTGTTCTAACCACAGCAGGCATCTCACCAAAAAGCCACTAAAAACCCAGTGACTTCAGGGAGAGGGAACCAGAAGTACATACTGTAAATGCTACCCCAGTTTTGGTCTTTAGGACTCACTACTATGGCACTCTGTAAGAGCAGAAATAGCAGCTATTGGTTCCAGTTCGCCCACTGAGGTGAGGCCCAGGTGTGGGACACTGATCTACCTGGGCACTGGTTGAAGTTAGTGCTCTCACTATAATGTAGACCCAGTCTCCACCTCAGATGCTCAGAGTTGGCAGCCAGTCAACAGTTTTCACACAAACATTTGATATTCATTGCAGGAGTATAGACAACAGTTTAAAAAGATTAACTTTTTTTTTTGCTTGTTTTCATTGAATTCTGAAGATCTGAAGTGACAGAATTTGGTGATCTATGCAAACATTAGTACAGCAACAGCAAATGTTGCTTTGTCTGATTGCACCTACAGGGGCAAACCCACCGAGTGTCAAACCCTAACCAAACCATCTCTGTTTTCTTTATAAGCCAAGTACTTCTGACATCATGGAGAAAGGCCATGTTGTTTTTATGGTTTGATTCCCATCAGTAGCCCACACATCTTTATTGCTCCAAGCAATTCCTGTACAAGACGAGTACAGCTGCACCACTGCAAACAGCGGTGGCCTCCGTTCATACAGTCAGTACCAGAGCCTGAACACTGTTGCTGTGATTGAAGCATAGAGAGAAAAAGACCAAAACAAAGAGAAATAAATGCTGACTGAAACATTGTGTAACTCTGACAGATTATTCATTGTGCTGTTGGTTTCAGTAGTGGCTTACCATTGCCAATACACACAAAAGAACTACTGAGGATTAGAGACATTATGGTTGAGTTTTACAAAGGTTGTCAAACTTCAACCATTGTACATTTAAAGCAAGAAGCAAAGTTTAAAGGTCAGTCAGTTCCCTGGAAATAAGAGTTAAGTTGTATGATCATGGCTAATAAAAATCCCCAAAACATTAAGTAGGACAAGCAGATTAGAAGCTGATGAAGGCTCTATAATGCTTTCAGTAAAATCTGAGGGAGAGCTGAATTTTTCAAACTGCTACAACATGTTTGTTTTGCCACTCATTAGATTTCTCCCACTTTTCTCTTTTCCCCTCTTGTCTTTGGTCCCTTTACTGTCTCTTCTCATTTTTCTTCTCTTTCCAAGGAAGACAGATTGTTTAAGGGAGTGTAAGTGAATAAAGTAGCAGCTCCCTCAATACAAACCCCTGAACCTCCTGTTCATCACCCAAAAACTCCATACTAAAAGTCTGACTCCCTTGAGATAATGCTATTTGCAGACCCTCCAGAGAAACATCTTCCCTAAACAAATGGTTCTGGCCATGACTGAACAGACCCAGTTAACTGCTTCAGGCACTAGTCCAGCCCAGACTGTCAGCTACAGTACCATGGCTGAGGCTGCCTGCCTCCCAGCCTGCCGTCCAGGGCCAAACACGGCACACAGGGGAAGGCCGAGGGAAGAAAAGAAGACGCAAGGAGAAAGGCAGACTCTTACTTCACCTCTCAAGCGTCTCAGCCTCATGCTGTCAAGAAAGTAGGTGAAGAAAACATCCATTCTTTACAAACCCAGGTCCCACTTTTTCTTCTTGCAGGTTACTGGTTCTGTCAGAGACCTGGAAAAAGACAAAGTCACCTACTATAGAAAGACAGGAAAAAAGAATATAATGCTTTTTTTGTCTGCTGATCAATGTTAAAACCTGAAAACATGAAGAATATGAAATTATATTCAGTGATTTGTTCATAGATACAGTATTTTGTTATGTGAAGAACTGACCCCGCACAAATGTCTTTGGAACAAGGTCAAGGCTCTATTATTTCTGTCAGATCATATCATTTTGTCTGTGTTTCATTTCAAATTCAAGTCCCCAGCTAAAAAAGTAAGCATGTACTGTATACAGTATTGATGCTGACTGGACTGCAAGTTTCTGAAGGATCCAAGCTTCTAGGGTCACTGGACCCACCTAGAGGGTGCTGCAACTTCTGTTTTATGGTGGAAACACTCCAGCCAAAACAAACTCCTGCTGATGGTTTACGTCTTGCCACTGGTTGCTCTGGCCTGCTTCTAGACAGCAGCTGAGGGATTCTTGCTGCTCAGAGGGAGGAGCAGGGAGTCCCCTGGCCCTCCCACCGGCTATAAGACCAGAAGCAGACGGAAACACTCAGACAGCAGGAACACGTGGAGCAAAGAGGCAGAGAGGGAGAAGGACAAAAGAGAGACCAATAGAGAGCAAGAGAGCCAAACCGCTGCCACAGACTGGGAGTAATTTTTGCAACTGGAACTGAAACAGACAAATATAGAAAGGACCAAGAAAGCATCTTGGAGAAGGAAAAGAGGGCAAATCAGCAACCGCTTGACTTCAGCATGTCATTATAAATTTTCTTCCAAAGGATTGACTGAAGCAGTAGTTGACCTTTGACCTGGGAAGTGTTTTTGTATAAATCTAAAGAAAAACAAGAGGCTCCTGGAACCTGCATCCACCTGTGACACAACAGCTCTGATGTCAAGTCACTCTTGACTGCTGACTGCAAGTTACTCATCTTTTGATCCAAACCTAACTCAGCATCATAAGGACAACACCGGACTCACCTGGCTTTACAAAATTTTCAAAAAACTGAGAAGTTGGGGGTAAAGTAACTAGCAGAGGTGGACGCCTTCAGTCAGCAGCCTCAACAGAAACGTCCAATTACCTCAACAAGTGGACGTCTTACCAGGATTTCCCAGGAACCATCGGACTGGTGCGGAGAAGATGACGTTCGCCATGCTGCGCACGGCACCACCTGCAGGCCGCTTCCTGTACGGCGACATCGCACTGCTGTCCGAAGATGACGATGACAACGGTAGTGAGGGGTCAGGCTCTGAGGAGCGTACCACCAACTCCTCCAACTCCGCTGCCTTCCGCCTGTCCTCCTCGTCCCCGTCTGCCTTTCACATCAAGGTGAACAGGAAGAGGAAGCTGTGCGGGGGAGGGGGCGGGGGGGTGGGG
>NW_018127913.1:2060975-2079581 GCF_001952655.1 Monopterus albus
GACTCGGCCCTGCCGGCTCATCTCCACCTGTGGAGATGCGCCAGAGAACTGCAGCCAACGCGCGGGAGAGAGATCGCACTAATTCTGTCAACACAGCATTCACAGCGCTTCGCACACTCATCCCCACTGAGCCTGCAGACAGGTACAGAGCAGCATGAGAAAACTGGTCTGATGCACAACAACGTGACACAATCGGTCCTATCTGAAAGCCAGTATGTAAAAAATAGTAGTGCATGATGCAGCTCTGGGTTACATGCACCTTTAATTACAATTAGCCGACCTTTCTTTTCACCAAGCATGTAATCTAACTGCAGCAAAACTGCATTTAATAATAATTGGATATTTCCTATAACAAACTGTATATGAAGTGCAACAGTGCCAATGCATGCTCTTTTTCTCTCATTTCTTTTGATTAATATCATAAATCCTGTTCTGATTTGATGATTAGGAAGCTGTCGAAGATCGAGACACTACGTTTGGCCAGCAGCTACATCAGTCATCTGGGGAACGTCCTGCTCCTGGGTGAAGGGCTTCATGACGGACAGCCATGCCACGCTCCTTCGCCACCGTTCTTCCACGTTAACTCCTCCCCCAACCGTGGATCTGACCAATCAGCTCAGCCCAAGCACATCTGTACTTTCTGCCTCAGCAACCAGAGGAAACTGGTGAGCAGACAGCTGTCAGTCAACAGCAAGGGATGGGGTGAAAAGGTCCATCCATCCATTTTCTAAACCGCTTAGTCCCAAATGGGGTCACGGGGGGCTGGAGCCGGGATGAAAAGGTCTATAATAAAAATCTAGGAAGCCCTCCAGTAAAACCGTAATCAACACATTCGTTTAAAATGGCACTAAATAGAAGGAAATTAGCAAAAAACAACAAAAAAGGCTTCTCACATTTTTTTTTACACATAATCAAGAATTTAAATGAATTTCTTTAGTCATATTTTAAATGTTATAAACAGACCACATATTTTTTCCAGTATTAAAAAAGAGAAAATGACCCAGATACAGATTAATGACTGAAGCTTCTTTTGCAAAACCGTGCAGTGGTTTATGGTCAGTGTTTAAAGCTGTGTAAAGCTGGCCTGAGATCAGTGACTGTGTCGTAAACCTGACCAGCCCTGAGGGACTTTTAAAAGCAAACCCGTCTTAAAGTCTCCTCATGGGGTGAAGGACTGTGCATGATTGACCTGTTGGGGGTTAGTTTACCTTAACTTGAGCAGGTGGCTTGAACATTCAGGGCAGTTTCTGAGACTTACTGGACATTACAGAAATTTTTTTCCTTGTTTGTCAGAGGAGTCAAGACAATATTGAGCAGAGAGATGAGTCAAAGAGCAAGCAGCCTTTTCCATCACAACATGACAAAGCGTGCATAGCTGTTGGATAAAAACCATCTGACTGCCTTTGTGGTGTTTTCTCTTTTTCCTTTCTCATTTTAAAAATATGATTTTAGAGTTTACAAGGGTAGTTATGCAGAGAGTGAGATTTATGACAGGGAACCCATGAAATCCATCCAAAACCATGTGTATAATTTCAAGAATGTATTGACGTCAGCCTGAGTTTGAGGGTTTTAATCATACAGTAAGTCTTAAAGAATTGGTGACTGGAAACGGCTTTGTGCCACTGAAACTAGATGTCACAAGACCAAACGCAGGTGTGTGTGACCCACACACTTTTAAAGTACATATACCTAGATTTATAAACAACTTCACAGCTTAATTTTTCATTTCCCTTCTCCCTCCTCTGTTGCACTGCCAGTCCACACCTTAATAGAGATGCAGAAAAAGAGAGCTTCATCCTGTGCAAATTTCAACTCATGTGATTGATTTGGCACAGGAAAGCAACACAATCAGCAACACTCTCAGCATAAGAAAGTCAATCAGTGATGAGAATTAACAGGGGATGAAGATCTGACATCAGCTGATTGATATAAAAGTTTATAGGAGTCCAGCTCCGACCTCAACAAATGCCACATAGAGAGGTGACATCCACTCAGCTTTCTGCCTCTAACCCATAGCCACTGGCCATTTAGCAGGATTTATGGGTGAGGAGCTGACATCTGGCAGACTCCCCCGTTACCCCGGCAGTGTGTGAAAACTAATACCCTCCTCAGTGTCTAAACCCAGAGACCTTCTAGCTGGGGGATAACGTGAGTCTCAGTAGAGGGTGTCTCCACCTCCTTCCTGCCTCTGAATCTCTATGAGTGAAAGCATAGACGTCCTTGGTGTCTAAACCCAGACGCCCGTGGCTGAAACCTGTCTTTTTCTCTCTACGCTGTCTCCTGTTCCTCTTGCTTCTGTCTGTTTTCCCCTTTTCTTAGTCTGTTCATCCTTTACTCCACAGTACCCTCAAACACTTCTCATTCTGTTTCACTTTACCCTCCTCAGTTTCTTCATCACGTCCTGCTGCTCCCTCACTCCTCCCTCAGCTCCCAGCATATCGATCAACCTGGTGGAGGTCAGAGCTGTCAGTAGGAGCTGTGTAATACTATCTGCTGCTGTCAGCTCACTGCTGCAGATGCATGACTGACCTGTAAATGTATGCTGAGCAGAGAGTTGTGAAACTTTCTCATGTCAAAACCCTGAGACATAGACGCTTTGACTCAGTCAGTGTTACTTACTGTCAATAACATTGTGCTGTTTCACATTAGCTCCACAGAAAATCTCACTAGTCTCGGTTTTATACTGTATGTTGTACAGTATGCCAAATATTTTTAGTGAATGAAGTGAATCCAGCTAGAAATCACTATCTCCTCAGTACCTCCTCACAGATTTCCTTAAGTTTACACCAGCTGCCACTGAGGAGTATGAAGACAAATTAGTGAATAATTATGAAGTTGATATTCAATTTGAATTTGATATTAACACACACAGAAACATATACCGTAAATATTTTAAACAGCTCATAAATATATCGCTTCACCTCTGTAATGGCTCAATACATTCCTAAAACTACAGGGTTTTTAGCCAATAATACTAAAACAAGTGGAAATGGTGTATTTGTTGGGGACTAGTTTGAGCGGCGGATTAACACACATTTGATGCTCCAGTTAACATTTAGAGCAGCAGAGCATATTTTGACTCACACTGATGGGACTGATGCAAACTAATCTGTAGAGGCATGTTGATGTTAATGAAGGAACGTGTCACTCGGTGCACAGAGGGAACTTGTTTGTGATTTACTGATAACAAGACAAATGTAGAATATCACTAGTTTTAACTTTGTGATGCTTTTTCTTTTACCACACTGATATATACACTGCCAGTCAAAGGTTTGGACATGTTACCACTAAATTGAATGAGAAAGTGTGTCCAGTAGTTCGACTGGTAGCGTACAGCACCGGTGACTTTATAACAACAAGTAAACATAGACAGTAACTGGTGAAAGATGTGGTATAGTTGAACTGTCTTGCAGCTCATATCATGGCTTGTGAGAATATTAAAGCTACAGTTGCCAAATGAAATTGATATTACTAGTCTGAAAGTTATTTTAGGAGAAAAACAAGGGAGTCAAAAATCACCTGGCGTTTAAGTGGTTAACTCTGATTGGCAGAACCCGAGAGCATCTCATTTTCCCTGGAAAAGTGGCTATACATTGCATGTAAGTGGGGTAAAGGGCAGAGTCAATGCTGGTGATTACAGAGAGGAAACGATTGTGAAGGTAAAATGAGACCTTGTGTCCTGAGTGCTCTCTTTGTATGTTTTATGGTCATCGAGGTTCATCACAGCTGTCAGGTCTGCTTAGACCAGCTGCTTCAATTATGCTTATTTCCACTGTAGGAGAGGGTGAAAGTGAGAAAAGTATACGCTCATTTCCTCTTATTACGTGTGTGTATACAGTATAACTGTTTCAGCCTTGTTAGTAATGACTACTGCGTAGCCAAGGAGAAAAACTGCATTTTACATTTTCTGTGGAATACTGATGTGATTTTCTTATCTGTGTGACTTTACATACATTTGAAGAATATATGATAAAGCTTATTATCTTTTTATGCTAGAATGTGTTTCTAGATGGTGACAGTAAAATGTCTAAAAACCAGTTTTCCATTTTCTATATTTAGAAAAAGATTTTTGAGACACTTGAGGAAGCTCCATTAATCCATTAATATGTTCCCGTGATTCAGTCTATCCTTTTTAAGTTAGTGTCAAGCCAAGCTATTCATCCACATATATCATGATGAATTTCAACTCTTCATAGAGTCAGTTCTGGGGTAAAGCACCAGCATTTAGACAAACTGGAGCACAGCCCTCACCTATTGGTGCCTTTGATACATGCAGTCAAAAAAAGGGGGGGTGGGGGTACTCTTCATGGCAACATCTGTAAATGAGATGTACAGGGCTGAGGATACTGAGGATTGAGGTGAGCTAAGGGCTGCTTTAAATCCCTGTGCTGTCTGGTTGATTGATGCAGATATCCTGTGTTAGGCCTCCCTGCGTCTGCTGATCAGTGCAACTGTCAGGTGCCTGCAGCGGCAGAACTGCACAATCACAGCTTTTTTAATTATCACACCTTCAGGCTATATCTGCTAGAAGGCACCTTAAAGGACCTTGAAATATATTGTTCCTGTTAGGCATTACCAGTGTGGCTTGTGCTCATTACGCAGTGGGTGAGATACTACTGTACCACTGAACAATATCGAGATAGCATTTATTCAGTTATTCTCTGATACGTAACAAAAACAGAGGCTTTCAGATGTGCGGATCTGTGTCCCTTTTCTGTGCTTAGGCTGTAGTGCTTGAAGCACTAACAGCTTTCTCAACTGTGGCTTATTCCTTGATGCCAAAAGCAGGGCAAAATTCAGTGGCAAATGTAAATAGAAATGGTTACCCGTCTGCCAGTAACAGCAGACAGACTGAACTTTTTCCATTTATGCTAGATATGACAAGTCATAACATTTTCCAGTATTTGATACTGTAAATTAAACAGAGAATTTATAAGTTTGGAAACAAATGAAAATTCTAGAAAAAACATAACTACCATGATGCCTGTAGTGTGGTGTCTGTAAATAGACCATTGTCCCTCTGAGGAAGTTAACTTTACAAGAGTTTACTAGAAGTTTAAGATATGACCCTGATGTAATTCCAAATTGAAGGAGTCTACAAATTAAAAACAAATGTGTAAAGTAAGTCCAAAAACAAACATAACAAATGATTTACAGTGCTCCTAATATTACACACAGTTTGAATCAACATCTGGGCTGCGGTAAAGCTTTTACATGTGATGACTTTTGTGGGTGGCTGGAAAGCAGGGCAGACGGAAAGAAAGTGGCACTGAAACAGCTCTGGGCTACTGGAAACTGATTTATCTCTTCATGTGTGTTTGTAGATGTATCTGACAGTAAATGAATGCTACAAAGTGTGTGCGCTGTATGTGTAAAAGAGAGGAAGAGAGACAAGTACATGTGTGTGTGTATGAGATGGGTATGAGATTTATAGGTGTCCTTGCATATATACTGTACACACATACTACACACAAACACGCACACACACACACTGGCTGACTGTGTCTGGAAGTCATTGGCAGAGCAGAGCGGAGCAACAAATGAGCTAATTGTTCTGTAAATGATTTATTCTCTGCTGAGGCCTGTACAGCCAGCGTTTAATTCAGCTGCTGCTATTATAAATACACTGACGTTCAGCTTTGATGGTGATGTTGGAGAAGCCTGGAAACCACTCGGTGTGAAAGGCCATCCCTGTTTACACGCACACTCACCTAAACAAATGACATACGTGGCGAGGCACGGCAAGAAATATTCTGAAATACACATGTATACAGTGCACCACACTCACAGACTTTTATCAAAAGCATTTTATTCCACTCCTTCTATTTTTTCTCATCTTTTCAGCCAGACAGCAAAAACCCGGTATATGATTACTCAGTTAAGGAGCCCGGGATGACTGTGCTTTCAACACTTTCTAAACTAATGGCATGCAGGAAGTTGTGGAAACAGAGATGGAGAAATAGAGAAGGTGAGAGAAAGAGCAAACGACACAGCAGGATAATCAACTTAGCATTTATCCTCCAGTCTGAACAGTTGGTTTTCAACTATGCCGAAACTACACTTGACTTCTTTATTGAGATCAAATGAGGAGGGCTTAATGCATGGGTAGAACATGTGCAGGAGCACGTTAATGTCGGCGGTTTTTATAGTCGTTTGAAAATTAGAGTGTTTTCACTGAAAAAGAAGTATTCAAGGTTATAGAAGAAAACTGATTGTCCTCATTTACTGATTCTGGTGCTGACTTGGAGTTAATGTTTTTTGTCTCATGAGCAACAGCTTTGCCTGTTTGCTTCTCATTTCAAACTGCACTATTGAGGTACATAGCTGATATACTGCAGGCAGCTTCAAAAATATTATCACCACTTTCTGATCTGTGTGTGTGTGTGTGTGTGTGTGTGTGTGTGTGACTGGCTTTGTGTATGACTGTATGCCTTCATACATGAACCTGTCTTTGTATTTTCAGCACAGATGGAAGCTGTTAAAGCCTAATTTAACACCAACAGAAGAAGTCGGGTCAGATAACTAACAAAATCTATTAGCAAAACTATCATTCTGTTGTCCTTTGGTCTTTGGGGAGAGGGTTGCTCACCAGGCAAATTAAAACAAAACTATGGAAAGCTGAGCCAGGCAAAGGGCAAACACATCCACAGCACAGAGAAAAGCAGAAGTTGTTGGTTTAATCTAGGCAGTTTCTTAAAACAATATCTACTGAAGCTAATGACGTATTGGCTGTTGCAGAGTGCATATCATAGCGCAGATGATAAAGTGATGGTTAGTGCATAATGTAGCAGAATTAAGTCATCCAAGACTGGTGAAAATGGTGTTGGGCTTGTTCTGGAGTCATAACAGATGACAGTAATGTGGGAATAATTAAACACATGTGTGGCTAGCTGGTGTGAAAGACATCTGATTAGCTATTCTAAGATAAATCAAGTGTTTGTCTGAAGCCACTAGGATGCTTTTTAGCATACCAGAGTGAACATGAAGTACATGTCTGGTGTATCCAAGCTACATAACGGCAGATGTAGCTCATTTGGTGTATTAGTTATGTTAATTTAAACATCTGATGTGATACGTATTTCACCATTCATTTTCTAATTGATGATCATCTATGACAGTAATTACAACTTCTATTAGCCACGTTAACTTGATAAACTAACATGATATTAACAGTTTTAACTTCATTTTTAAATACCAAAGTCCTTTTATGGTTGTTGGGCCATTACCAAAGTGCTATTATTTTTTCCAACCAGTCATTCCTCCGCTCATTCAGCCAGAAGCCAAATTAGATGCTTGTGTTTGACAGAACGGTTTAATGCAGGGGAAAAGATCCAGAGAAAACCTGGTTACAGGTAAAGGAATGCTCTGGACTGAGCTTTGATAAAACAATATTAATGTTTGAATTTGTGGAGTTTAAAAAGAACACAGAGATGATTATTGACTATCTTCACGTTAAAGGCAAGCTTCTTTCGCCTTGATGAAATGATAATATTGTTCTAGTGTGGTAATATCATCATGTCGTATCTAAAGTAAACATCATCAGTTAATCATATTAGTGTCGGACAAATCACCCCCCCGGGAAGTCAGTGTGTCTGTGGCTGGGTGGGTGTTTGCAGAGAGAAACAGAGCCAGAGCATAGGTGTCATCCAACCATGCCCTATTAGTCTTCAGGAGATTATTTTGACTTCCAAGCCAGCAGTAAAGCCCCCGTGCTCCTGTTTTGACTGAGCCAGCCGTACTGCAGCTGGACCGCCCTCACCAGTTACAGCTGTGCCTCTCAAACTGTCGTTGAGTGCTCATAGTGAGACGTGGGCTGATTTCATGGTAATTTAATGCAATTTGGTAAATCGTCCAGTTGTCATGCACAGTTTTTAAGTGAGTGTTTTCATGTACTCACTTTCTTTAACCTGCAATGAGTACTTTTATTTCCACTGATAAATACGCAGAGTTTTCCACAGTGCCTTCCAACGAACTCCGGGGAGCATGGATGCTGTTGGTTTTAGAGTTTGCATTTGAAGAAAGCACAATAACAGCAATGTCATACTAATCATTTCTTAGACTCTGTTAGAAATCATTAATTTGTTCACAATTTAGACAATTCCCTGCAGATTTTACAGTGTGTCAGATGACAAAATTAAAGAACAATCCCAGCTGACAGTGCCCGAGAGGCAGGGTCCACCCTGGACAGGTCACCAGTCTGTCACAGGGCTGACATGTAGACAAACAACCACACACACACACACACACACACACACACTCCTAGGGGCAGTTTAGATCCAGTCAGCCTGAGCTGCATGTCCAGACAGAAAGGACCCGGGTCGGCCCGGGCTTGAACCCAGAACCTTCTTGCTGTGAAGCGACAGTGCTAACCACTGCTGTGCTGTGCTGCCGTTCCAATTTGTCTCTCCAATAAATTACACTTCTAGACACCTTACTATTTTTAATTGCAATTTAAAGGCATTTTTTCCTAAATTATAACGTTTCTTGTTGTCCAATTGCAGGACCAGGTCCCCACAGACTGGGGTTCACGTCCCAAGTTCAGTGTGTGCTGAACAAGGCAGCAAGAAAGGTTATAGACTTTTTCAATATGTAACCAAGACCTGAGTCTTTCCATAGCATTAACCAATTACCACCAGTGCCTGAACATACAGTAACCATGAAGAACCTAATCATACTTATTTGCTATGCCTGTAACTGTGCCAGATAAATGTAAACATGAGGCCAAATCATTTACATTTGGCACAAATATCACCTGAAATAAAGACACCACTAAACAACAAGTGTACCATAGCCAACAATACAGTGTGATAGTTTGTGTCTAGATCATAGCAATCTAATAATGATCCTCTGTTGTCAGTGCAGCTGGAAGAAGAATTGACAGTAATAGTTTGTCTCCTCACACTCACCTCAATCAGTGGGAGGACCAATTCCTGTCCAGATCCTATGATCTCACTCTCCCATTACTGCCTGATACCCTTCCAAACACCTACCCACCATTGTTGATGTCAGTCAAACAGATTTTTCCGAACCTCTACACCTCATGCATGGTCTGAGAGGAAATGTGTAACAGGTGTTCAGCTGATGAGGGGGGCTGCAAAGAGAGAAAAGTCAGGAGAGGACAAGAGTGCAGGAGCTGAGCATCTCTGTGTACTTACACTACCACATCAAATTACGTTAGCCTGATTTCTTTTGCAAAAAAAAATAAAAAGAACACAGAGATGAGGTTATATTGCCAGCTATGAGTTAATCTTTGAAACATCTGTCCTGAAAAGTACTCACCAAAACAGGGATGACATGTGGTGCACATCACTCAGTGGGGTGTTCAACAAAATCCCTTGACTGTCGCTTGAAAAGCCGGTGGCCTGAGAAGCGAGCAGAGCAGAGGTTAGGTGAGGAGGGAAAATGTGATGTTATTTTCCTGGCCAGATAGACAGAGTTTCCTCATCAGCCAGGAAATCAAGGCTTCTCTCTTCTGATACCACAGATGAGAAGCATCACACTGGGCTGCCATACAGCAGCTCATTATGTCACTGTACAGGCTTTAATTAAAATTAAACACATGGTTTCCCCCAAAACTGATGCATGTGTGCTACTGTACAGAATATGTTTATCTGAGTTTACTGCACATGATCATGGTTCATGACCCCAGAAGCATACTAGCAGCTGTGGAGCCAATGACTGCAGTAAAACAATATTTATTTCCACAGTACGCTCTGTATTTTGCTGGAGTGCAATTTCAGGACACCACGATGAAGGGCTGACACCAAATGCAGCAAATGTAAAGAAAGAAAGGGTTACAAAATTGTTACCCTGTACTCCTTTAGAAGCTTTGTAATACAATGTGATGATCAGTTGGTTGTGTTAGGTGTTTCTAGTATTTATACTAAGCTAAACACCACTTTATGTTGTTGAATTCTCGATGATGTGAGATGTTGCTTTTTCTCTGTTGCAGAACAAAGACAGAGACAGGAAGACGGCCATCAGAAGCTAACAACTGGGACACAAACCACACGGATAAAACACTCGTTGCTTGGCCGGCGATTTGAGTGATTTTACCATCACTGCGACTTGAAGACTTGTCAGACTTTTTGGTGCATATTAGAGACTTTTGCAGGACTTCTATAGCACTTCCAGGACTTTTCAAGGAACTTCATAAAGCATTTCTTTTTTTTTATGACTTTTATATTGCTTTACAAGAACTTTTTGTTTTTTGAGAGTATTTTCAAATTTGAGACACTTTTAAAAGTGCAGCTTTTTAAGGGCTTTTACATTATAATTAACACAATGGAGAACTTTTCAAGAACACTTCCAAGAGACTTTTTACTGTATTGTTCAGACCCAGTGACTCTTTGTTCTGAGTCCAAGGAACGTATGGCACATGACTGACAAGAAAACACAGAACACCTATGAAAGGCAAATTTGTATTCATCACAATCTGTGTTATTAATGTGTAAACCGAAATATAAATGTATATTTATGTGACATAACATTATATAGTGATACTATGTTATTTAACAGGCATATGACATTCTTGACAAATAATGAGGATCTCTTCAGTGGCAACTGGCACAGTTTATGACAACCACAAAAAACAAACATGCTGGAACTTTTGTGGTATCTTTAATAATCATTCTAGAAAGTGTCTTAATGCTGGAAAATAACTCAAGATGACTAATACATTTTTTGTATATGTGGAAGTAGATTTCATTCGTACGGTGGTATTTTTGATTGTGCTCTCAAATCCTTCCCAGTTCCAACCAATAAACATTATGAAATTTTCCACTGTGGAACTCTACTGTGCCGTGGAGACATTTTAATACCAAATGGTAGTTGTATTGTACTTTAGCTCATTCAGGCAGCTATGGGAGAGATCGTTTAGAGAGTTTCAAATAAATTCCATCACTAATGAAGCAGTGCAGCGACATTCCTCCGCAACTACACCTGTAGCTCACATTATCCTAATTCCTTGGTTTACCTTTGGGTCTCTCTCTCTCTTTCTCGCCGTTTTTGCTGTCATTTTTTTCTGTTCTGGGAACCAAATTCAGAGCAGACAGAAACAGAGGGGTATAGAAGATGAGGTGGACAAGAGAGGTTTGAGGAGCAGAAGCAAGGGGGAAGCAGAATTGAATCTGCAGGTATGACTACTTGGACATCTGCCTGCATCGTAATCTTTACCTTTCCACATGCTCTGTCTCTCTTCTCCTCTCCTCCTCTGCTCTTCCTTTCTTTTCCCTGGAGTGCCACAGGCCAGAGTCTGGCTGGTGATGGCTTTCCAGTGTGTTTAGCCACACAACACTTACCTTCTCCTTACTTTGTTTATCTAGCTAGCCGCCATCCAGCCATGCTTTTCTTCACAGTCGTCTCCTCTCTTTCAGTCTCTTGCTACCTAGTCCTTCTCTTTCAGCTTCCTTCTATTCAATTTGTCTCCAGATCTGTACACTACTTTCATGGAAAATGATCATAGCATAAGCAATGTGGAATGCTGCCCTTCAGTTTTTGAACATATTGGCACACTATTTGTAATAAATAGCTTTTTTATTTCTTCCATTGCCCGTCATATACTTCTCCCTAGCTATGAGTTGAGAGATTACCCTCCCCACTTTTTTATAGTTGATCAAATCTGGTTCTAGCTCCACTAGGATGCAGTGGTTTTACACCTCCCTGGGTCTTCAACTAATCAGAAATGCAATCTTAATGAAAACTAAGGCTGCAGTTACCTGGAAATGTTGCAATTTGTGGCAGATGTGTGAGACATGCTAGTACTAGTTTCTTCTCATTTCATAGGTTTCATTACTAAAACTGCATTGGAAAGCTAGGACTGGTTAATGCAGTCTATACCTGGTCTGTGGCATTCTTTTAAGCATTTAAAAACCACATAACAGTTCTATTTTCCACCATTAAGTGAGATGTAAATGAACTGATCTTTTAATGGAGCCTAGCCCCTGTGCTGTGCCAGATTGCTGTTTCCACATTATGTTTTTTAACAGTGCTAACAATCTGTTCCTTCAATGTGACAAGTGTCTGGTGAAAAAAACAGCCAACAAGAACTCAAATGTCACTTGGTCAGCCTGCCAAAACACAGTTTTTAGTGGAAGGGGCAGCAAAATACAACACTGATTTAGTATGTGTGTAATCTCACAAACTGTCCAGAACTATAAACAGCACCAAACTCTGCAGCCGGTTAATGTGTCCAACGAGTGGTGTCATCTAGAGGACACTTAATTTAATGAAATAACCCACATACAGTAGATGATGAAAGTTCACATTTAAATTTGGGTCTAAAAGAAAAAATATATGGTTTCATACTTCCACACAAAGAAAGTGCTGCAGGCAAATAATAACCTAAAGACAGTTGCAAAATCCCTCCTGGAGAATCGCTTATCCCAAAGACAAAGTACAGTTCTGGCATATTATACATACAATGCTCTTTAAACTCAAGTGCCAGAGCTGGTTTTTCCTCCCAAAACATAACAATGGAAAACAAAAGACTAAATCTCAGGGCACAGCTTCAGTATAAATGGTCCCTGATGCTCACTCGGTCCTGAAACAAAGATTTGAAGAGTGCTGTGCATCTTGTTTAAAAGATCTCACTTCTATTATGAGCCGATGAGACGTAGATAATCTTACTGCTGAAAGTTTTTTTAACAGGAAGCAATAGCTATGAAAAAAGTTCTGCTTGTCTAGTGTGTCCTAATGACTTCTGGTCCAGTTAGTCTGAGAGCATGATCTCTCTAGCAGGCCGTCTGTCTGAGCAGTGGAGGGGGTGAAAAGGAACCGGTTCCTCCCACACAGACCAGATCAGATTCCACCTACGCCTACACACACATAATTTCGCAGATGACCATTTACACACTCATATGCCAATGAACTTACATATGCACAATTAGATGGATGTACTGAACACATGCATGTACAGCCACACATTCGCATGTGGACACTCTAAGCAGAAGGATCTGTGATATAGCTTAACTGCCTAATGATCTCTGTATTTTACATTGATGGAACCAGATCAGCTGAGAGGGCAGACTGCTGTGGCGTATTTAAGTGGGCGGTTTTGGACCAAGGTGAACCGGACATTGGCCCATGAACCGGCTCTTATTGTCAATATAATAGTCTCAGACGAAGAAATCTGGCATGTGAATGGTGATAGTTGAAGTAATAAAAAGCAGCTTTTGTCCTGGCATTTCAGAGTCTTAGGTGGTACCAGTGCCAGCTAAGGCTGGAGGATGGAGGAGATAAATGAAACATATTGGCAGAACTGTTGAAAACTGACAGAATGTAGTGAAGGCCTAAATGTGAAAAACACTACCTTGTTATTATGAATGAAAAAGACATCACATAACTACACTGTATTCTCTGGTGAGCTCAACAACAGTAACTATTGATTTTCCTGCAGCATACATGAATCTTATGGGGTTTTATCATCAGCACGGGTCAACCCACTCGAATTGAGCTAAACGTACACAGGTTTGGCCTCTGTCTCCATCTGTTTCTAGCAGCAGGGGTTAATCGTACTGACTCAGGCTCAGCCAGCCCTACTTCTGCACAGGGCCGAGTGGGGCCAAGCTCTCCGCCTTCGACAGAATCGGCTCATCAAGACCGGTAAAACATTGCATTTATCAGTGATCTTCCATTAATCGGAAAAACTGAGACATGCTGACTGTTTTAGGCCTGTACTGTTGTTTCATAACACTCACCCAAAATCTGAAGGTATTTCCTGAATCCTCATGGACTCTTTTAACAATGCAAATGTGGGCTTTGGTTCTTCTTACCATTGCTAACTCTGAGAGCCGAGACAGTCCAAGTAACTTCAAAACAGTGCTGATTTATTCATAGGATCACAGGTAAAATTAACATTACTCACTCAGGTATCTTGCACCTCCAAACTGCTCGCAGGCAGATGTAAGATGAAAGACCCTGAGCCCACCAGGCCTATACATTATATCACCTCGGTTGGGCTAGCCCCATACTACACAGAAACGTCAACCGAGACGTCTCTGTTACCAGCTTTGCAGCTGGCCATAGCAGTAGTCAAAACATGAAGCAAATCAATGTGTGTGTGTGTATCTGTTGATTAAGTGGTGTGTAACTAAAAACATTCTCACGACCTCTAGTAACATGTCGTGACTTAAACATAAGAACATATTATGGCTAAGGCTACAGTTATACATGTCATAATAATAATATTAAACACCCTGTCTGCTGACAGTCATCAACTCTTCTCTCTAGTATCCTTGACCAGATGTACCCTGTAGAAACTCATAAGCATGACTAAGCATTTAACAGTCTAACTAGACATCCTATCTCCACTAAACATTTCTAATACATAAAGTATCTATCCAATATCTATCTGACTAAAAATACCTAACACAAATTAAAAATAATTCAGTCCAGTTCAGAAAAAATATACATTTTGTCAGTGTCTCAGGTAAAACAATTTACTTTTCAGAAAAGTAAAGCTGGAGACAGGAAATTATGTCTTTTTTTTTTTCCACCAACAGTCAACTACGATTTATCCATTTACCCACAGTCTCGCATGTTTGCAAAAGTAACAGCATAGTATTGTGTGTGGTTTAGTGTTTGTTTGTTTTTTTTAATTGACCATGATGGTGATTTTGGCTGCATAAGATTCTAGTTTAAAATCTATAGTATAAACATAAATGAAAATAATTTTTAAAAATCCCTCCTTTGTCACAGTAGACAGTTTTTACATTTACAGTAGGCCAGAAAATATACGTCATTTGCCTTTATTCTACTCTCCAGATAAAAACATGAAGCCTGTTTACTAATGTCATCATTTGTATGTGACATTTTAGAAGGTAACTAAAACAAAGGAATGACTTCTGCTCTGAGGAGTGAGGAACAATCATATAAGCGATTTGGGATGCACCCACTGCATATGGACCCCCTGACTGCTCCCTGATTCTGAGTCCTTGTCTGCCCCCAGTTTCAACAGTTTTCCTGGCCTGCCTGTTGATATATATACTGGACTAACCCTGTTCCCTGCTCCATCCTGTTTGTTTTGCTGTAGCTACTCTCGTTTGTGTGTTCAGTGTTCTGTTGCCAGTTAGCAGCAACTACACTGTCCTGTGTTTTCATGTAACCTGTATAGATGTACTTTCTTTAGCCATTCACCCACCTTGTTACTTTTTTTATTATAGTTACATTAGTTTCTTGAGCCAGTGACTTGGTCTGTGTGTACTATGTTTATTCTGAGCCCGTCTAGCTCTTGTCTTGTGTTACCCTATCATCAGCACTTTAGTAAGTATTATTATTAAAGCCATGTTTTTCTCACTGTTCTGTTCTGAGTCTGCGTTTGGGTCCTTGTAGCAAAAACGTGACAGTGTTTTTTTTTTTTTTATGTAATAATGCAATGAGAGCATTTAGACTGAATCAGAACGGCACTGCTGTGACGCTCACAGTCAAAACAATGAGTTGAAAGGTACCACAGCTTTTACAAATAAGAATTTAAAAGAAAGAAAAAAGTGGTTAGACAGGCTCTTGAACGTTCTCTCAAAGCAAAAACAAGTCATTTCTACTTTTCTGAACTGTCATAACAGGAGAATCAGTGAAGGAGACAGGATCACTTCCTGTTTTTTCCAACTCAACCATGGTTTTGCACTCAGGTGGTACCCAGCTGAATAAGGTCTATTAATTAAAGATGGATAGGTAGCACTGCTTTTCCTCAAGCATGACCTCTTGTTGACATTGGAGCCGATCTTTCCTCTGGTGTCCTCTGCTGCTCTGTAGGCCTGTTGGCCAACTTCCTGCCTCCACTTGAACTGTCTCAATAAAACATAAAGAACAAAGATATTTTAAAAAAGCATGGAGGAGAAAGTGAAATGCACCTTTAGGAACATTAGTCTTTCTAATCCAACTGGGACCTGAGCTACACAAACACACACACACAGCCACACACGGCAGGAGGCTAACTGCTCCAAGTGGGAGCTGTGCTGCCTAGGGCCGGATGAAAGGAAACACTAAAACTACAACGAGGGAAAGACAGGTGGCCAGTTTGGCAGGTCCACACACTGACACACACATACACACCAACATACATGTATATGTATATGTGTACACAAGCTCCTTCCTTCTCAAACCCCCTGTTGTGCACACCGGTGAAAGTGCCTAGTGCAGGACTTTGTCTCGTTCAGCTCTCCTGCTTTCTTCCTACCATCTCCCTTTCTCTATTTCTCCTTTCTATCCCCCATAATGAATCTTCCCCCCATTTCTCTCTCTCTTTCTCTGACAGCTCCTCTGTGTAAACATCTCTCTCGTTAGCCAGCAGCCTGACTCACCTTTAATTAGTTTTTAAAAAGATATTTCCTAATGAAGAGGATGCTACCATGGAAGCCTGTGAGAATGTGTGTATGTATGTACGCACATGTATGTGAAGGTGTGTGTCTGCTGTCCACACAAATACATATAATAGTAGGTTTGCAGGGTCCACAAGTATATCTACATGTGTTTATTCCTGAAAGTGCTCATCCCACCTGTAAATATCAACTACATTCAGTCACCTGATTCCATGTGATCAAGAAAACACTCGAAAAGTGCAGGAAAACACTGGACTGGAAAGCACAGAAGAAAATCACAAGGAGAAACTTTAGCTCTCGTTATTTGAAACACTATAAGCCTTGCATAATGTTTCACACATCCAGTTGTTTCCCTTCAGTTCCTTTTGTCAGGCATGTTTCACGCCCTGAAGCTTGTCACTGGGGGCAGTCAGGCCAGGTAAGCTGAGCTGATGATTGCTTCCCCACTGAGCTCCAGTATTGTTACTCCTTTGGCTTTTTTTAAAAATACAATTCTGTATACAGTAGCTTACAGTGGCTGTCTAGACTCAGTATTAATGTCTGTCTGGAAACTATACAGTACCCTTATGAGCGTATAGTGAAAAATTCCCATCACAGTTTCCTAAATTCAAAATTCAAAATTATTCCTTTTATTCTGAAAGGAGAATAATAAAACCATCTGAGAAGCTCAAGCATAGTATTTTAGCATAAAAATACATAAATTATTAAACAATTAGCAATGTAGTTTGGCTGATTAAGTTTCCATTGACTGACTAATCAGATAATCAGCTTTAAAACCTTTAAGAAAGCAGGAATACAACAGGATGGGACAGGATCAGTTCTGAATATACCGCACAGCTCAGTCAGGATTGGGTTATTATGTGAAGTGAAATTTGCTGACTAGGCTCTGACTTTGTCAGTCTCCACACATAAACATTAAAACCCTCCTGTTATGTTGCATAATACAGTCAACAATAGTTAAAAGTATTTTATTGGTATGAAACATCTTCTGCTTGGCTTAATAGGTGTAATAAACATATAAAATGAAAATGGTTTATTTCACATATTTGCATCCTCCCCCTGCATGTTTATATTACAAAGATACTGTTTATGGTCAATTTGACCCAGGAACATCACTGCTGTTCCTGAGAAATGAACATAACAGGTGGGTTAAGCTCAGCACAGCTGGAGAGAATACTGACTTCCTTCTCTTAGGGAAACAGACTCAGGGCCTACAGGTGGAAGCTGGAGTGGAGGTGGGACTTCACTGGTGCCTCAGCTTCATGGGTGGAAATGTTGGTCCACTGTTTTGGTCTGGACTGAAACGTCTCAACAACTGCTGGATGAATTGCCACTAAATTTGATCTAGACATTCATGTTCTGCTTGTAATAATTTGAATGATCCCTTTATTTTTCATCTTGTGCCACCATCAGATGAAAAAATTAACTTGTCAGTTTTTTTAAATGTCTTATTGGTAAAATGAATAACTTCAAATCAGCCTGAGTTTTACATGTCCGTTGGGAATAAACAAACATTAGGATACTAACGTGCTAAACTCAGGTGATGAACATGGTAGCGTTATACCTGCTAAACATCAGCATGTTAGCAGTGTTGTTGTTAGCCTACTAGTAAAGCACTGTGGTACCTGCCTGTAAATATGGCCTCAGAGCTGCTGGGCTCCAGTGTCGCAGCAGCTTTTACAGAGAGGTGTGCGGTATGGCAGCCAGCAGTGCAGAGCATTCAGGGCTTGAGTCGCCATCATTATCAAAAGGGGTGCGTTAGAATATGTTTTTAGTTTTTGTACTGCTACTTTAGGGCAGCACTTACTTTAATAACCTAATTGAGCAGGAACAAATATTATGGACAAATGATTAATTGTATAAGTGTTAATTCTCATGCCTTTGCTGTTGACACTGGCCGCTATGGTGTTACCATGTGCAGTCTGGATCAAGCTACCGTATGTTTGAAATTACAAGGGGAAATGAAAGGACACCGCTTTTGATCTTGAGCCAAATCAGAGCCAAGCCAGCACAGGTAAAGCTGAACATTCATAAAATCAGAACAACTATAATTAACTAGATCAAATCTTCTCCACCACAGACATTAAGAGTAAACACTAAAAAGCACCAATGTTGTTTTCAGTGTTGTGAATTTTTTACATACATTGGAACATCATAAAGTGTTAAAGAAATTTACATTTAATGTAACAGCTTCGTGCTGTCAGCAATGAAAAACAGAGCCAGATGGTAACCAAGTGCAGGTTCAGTGCCCGCCAGCTGACAACCAGTGAAGACATATGAAACCGTAGCA
>NW_018127913.1:2079609-2098649 GCF_001952655.1 Monopterus albus
TTCAGCAGGTGATGTTAAGCTTTTCCTCTATCCCTGTATTATATTGTCATAATATAGAGACTTTCCTACTTAATCTGGGCTGGTGATAAATGGATACTGAGATAGATTGAGGTTGAGACACTCTGGTGTAACACCTAATATGCATAGGTTGTATGCATGGGGCTATACGTGCTGCAAGTGTTTCATCCTTTTACAAGCTGTGTGAATCAGGAGGCACTTCAGGCTTTATTAGCCTCTAGGCAGATCTGTACAGATTCAACTCTGAACATGTGCTGTCTTCCACAGAAGGAAACTTTAAGCTCCCTGGACACAGTGATTAGGGAGAAGACCAGCAGTTAAAAACAAAACGAAAACTCAAAATAGCTCCTTTTATCCAGACTTAAGTGATCATAAGTTACTGTTTGTGGCTCAGATTAATAAAAAGATTACTTTTATGAGGAGCTGAAAGGAGGTTTGTGTGGGGAGTGGAGGAGGAGTAGGCACATACTGCAGCAATCCCTTCCTCAGCTATGGACACACCATAAAGAAAATGAAAGAGATGGTAAGAAAGAAAGAATTAGATGAGAAGCCAAGCCTTGAGTCAGTAGCAGCTTGCCAGAGTGTTGCTTTGCTTCGCCAGGTCCCTGTGCTCTCTGCTCTGTCCTCTCCAATAAGACCCCTGGTTTAATGCTGGAAAATTCCCTCCAAGCTGTCAGTCACCCCCTTTAATAAAAACAAAGTATAACATTGCGGTCTCGCTTGCTCTCCGTTCCCCCCCGAGAATTAGAATGCAAGGTTTTGTCTGCGGAACTGTGAAAATCTCCTCTGCTTTTATTAGCAAAGCCCTGGTTCGACCGAAACTCTGGAAAAATCTGGCCACTCTCTGCTCTGCGTCTCCCATCTGGACTACATTAAAGCCAACCACCTGGACTCAAACCAAACCTGAAATGAAACTGGGGGTATTACAGAAAATAACTCCAGGATTTGCCTACACACACACACACACACACACACACACACACACACACACACACACACACACACACACCCACACACACCCACACACACACACACACAGATACATTTATTCTTTATTCACTCACACACACTTCTGCATGTGTATATGCTCCAGACATGGTTCATTCAACCCCCTGTTTCTCTTGCTGTGCTTAATCAGATTTCCTTAAGGAAAACTAGTCTTAACCTCCATGGAGGGATCTGATTTGACTGACTGTCTGGTTGGGTGTGTGTTTTTAAAAATCTTTTTCTATTGTTTGGTTAACTAACAATCTGATGGGTTAGTTGGGTGCTGACACACCGGCTAAGATGGCTGACAGAATGAGGGATTGACTGGCTGACTGACAAGCAACACTGACTGAGTGACAGCTGGCATCGTACAGTAAATGTAAGATTCGTGGACTCTTTCTTTTACCTATTGAACTAAGAAAAAGTCTTTCAAATTATGGATCATGTTGTCCTCATCGCAGGATATGAACCCTAACATTTCATGAATTAATATAGTATGTTACATACATATTTATGTCTTTTCATAACAATTAAAGGGCAAGTAAGCTTCTAATTCTTTCTTATTGTCAACAAATTCAATGAACAGCAACCCAGACAACAAATATTGTCAAAGCCTATTCATCGCAGGATATGAACCCTAACAATTCATGAATTAATATAATATGTTACTTACATATTTATGTCTTTTCATAACAATTAAAGGGCAAGTAAGCTTCTAATTCTTTCTTATTGTCAACAAATTCAATGAACAGCAACCCAGACAACAAATATTGTCAAAGCCTAAGTCTGACATACAGTATGTTATTCCTCTGTGTCATCGAGCTCTATTGATGTCCGGACTCTAACCACAAACAAATCAATGAGCCACACTGTTCAACTCAGTGGCACATGCCTTTATTGTGACAGCCATGGGTGTTGTACTTTATTTTAATCCCACATACACCGCCCTGCTGCTGTATACAGTATAACCAGCAGAGCATTAAATGTGTATCAATCCAACGTTGAAATAATCCCCTACAAAAACACTTTTTCCTCCTGTCTGATTCATTTTTGCTAAAAACTACAATTCCCAGCAGTTTAAATAAATAACTATGTTTAAATATAAAGTTTAGAAACATAAAAATACTTAAAACAACAAAATGCAGTGAATTACCATTACTGTACCAAACCCATACTGTGCAGCATGCGCTGTTTGTACTGCATGTTCTAGATAAACCTGTTGTTCTGTAGATGAAACATGTGTCCAACCATGAATAAACAACAAAAAACAACCAACAAACCAAACAACCAATAAACAAAAATGGTGTATTAGCTGCATCTTAACAGGTTTGACTACCTAAGACCTGCTAATGAGCTGCAAAACATGTTGCATGATTGTAATCAAATATACAAGTACATTTTTACTAATATATTCACACCATGGGCTGAAATGGCAGGTGCACAGTGTAGAACAGGTGGAGCTGTTCCATCTCACCTTATTACAAACACACTGCAGAATGGAGTGAAGAAGTTCAACAGGAGAGGATTCAGTGGCTTAATGGTTTAGAGGACATGCACATGCAGACACACACACACAAGCACACACACAGACACAGTGCCAGCTGGTCGTATTCCAAAACCACTCTCAGCCTATTTAAATCACCAAGGTAAAGTGTTGTAGAGGCAGAACAAAATGAAATGAAAATAAACATGGCAGAGCAACGTTTACAGCCCAGAACCCAGTATCACTCCCCTTGGTGAAAAACTTGCTATAAATTACTACAGATCATTTTGTGGAATTACAGAAAAAAATGTTCTGTGCTCCAACAAAAAAATTGGACAGTTGATTTATATCAGCAGTAAATGTGTGTGTGTGCGTGCCTGCTGGGTGTCCTTGTGTGTGTCCACTTGTTTACATGTGAGATTTGTCTTGTGTGCGTGAGAGTTGGGGTTTGGCTGTGGAGAGTTGCTGTGGTTTTTGACTATATGATCCTGTACGTTTGTTGCTCTGGAGGCAGCTGGACAGCTTCCACTGCTCATAACAACAATATGTTCCATATGAATCCCACTCCTCACCACTGTCAACATTTGGCTGCAAATGCAAACTCGGCTGCACACATTTGTAATATCCTCTGACTAGTACTAGCCTGGAGCCAATAAATAGAGACAAGACAAAATCATCAATGTCAAGGCAATTCACTGTTTATGTATGATAACTGAGAGAAGCATTCATCTGGGAGACAACAAATGCAAAACACAACGCACAGTAACTGTACACTTTGCTCAGATGTAAGCTGCTGTATGATGCAGTTAGAATCCTAGTGATAAACTGTAGTGAATCTGAAGCAACCAGTCCTCATGCACCGGGGTACTTATCTGAATGTATGTTCATTTCTCTACCAACTCCTCCACTATCTGTTTCTTTAGCAGCTAAATGCTCTTAAGTTCATCCCTGTTAAATTTGTGTGACTGTGGTTTTGTGTGAGTTTTTGGTTGATGAGGATGGATTTTGTCCTCCAGAAACTGAAATACAAAGACAAAAGGCTCTGTAGAGTTGTGGGGAACTGCGGAGCTGGTGGTAATTTCCTGTGGTTCATCACACAAATGACTCCTTTCACTTTACACACAGTCAGTTGTTCCATGTGCAAGAGGCTTCAGATGTGCTGTTCCAGACAATGTGATGCAGAGTAAAGCAGTAGCATGAATATTCTTCAGAATATGATGAGAAAATGAGGTACAGTGCTTTGGTAGCAATTACAGCTGTGAGCACATACAGAATAATCTCCGCTCTGCACATCTGGACACTGCAATTTTTCTCCAATCTTATGTTGCTAAATTGCTCCAGCTTGATCTCACTGAAAGGGAAAAATGAGCAAAATGAAAATGTCAAGGCCTCTTGTACACATTCTCAGTTCAGCTGGCTGAACTGCTCTGCCTTGGCTGTGGCTGTGTTTGGGGTCACTGCCCTGTTGGAAGATCAGTTCTATGCAACAGGTCTTCTCTTGAATTCCTGGCTGCAATCTTGCTTTCAAACTTCATTTTAAAGGGAGACAATGTTGTTGATGTTAGGTTTTTTATGTAGAACTGAGCACAGACAACAATAAAACTTATTTATTTTCTCATTAAACCATGCACAAACATTATTTTCATGTAGTTCTTCCAAAAAGCTAAGCCCATTAAAATAATAGCTGTGTCACATGTATTTAATACTGAAGTCATGTTCATGTTGCCTCCAGGAATGAGAAACTTGCTTTTATTAAATATAGTTTGACAACTCATCACCAAGTTAAATTGTGAATGAAATCTGCTATAGAATACTGTATAGCTTAGAAACATGAGGTCTGTGTCCCAGTGTTTCCTGGAGTTTATTTGGACAAACAGCTGGATACCCAATCAGTATCTCTCATTTTTAAGTATAGAACAGAACTGCAGTGGGCATCTTAGCCTAATGTTATAATATGAGCCATATTGTACACTGGCAGTAGCTCAGATGGAAAAAGGGGCATCAGTCAGAGGCGTGTGGTTGGAAATTTAGCACACAGGGCAGTCTGCACATTGTGAGCTCCTTGAGTGTTGCTCACTCAGCTGTACTGGTCATTTTATGGGATGGATAACACCTGGGGAGTTAAAAGAATGGCCCTGCTGAGAGGTTACGTTTCTTTGGTACCAGAGTGTTAACCTGGCCTTTTGGCCTTAGCCAGTCAGATTCCTGCGTGCTTGTCTGTGAGATTAATGTGTCATGGACATAAACTGAAGGGATTTGTTTGGGCAAGACACAGTGCCAACGAGTAAGAAAGGCTCAGGTTAGTACAGATCTGGTTTCAGAGTGGTGACTTAAAGGAAAACTGGCTGGAATGTGTTGCAGCTGTGAGTGGCGTTTCACCAAATGCACTCCAGTTGTGTGACCAACTGTTGTGAGAAACTTTGACAAGTGCAACATAAATGTATGTCACAATGCTAAAGCTGGGCTGTGGTTGTCCAAAATATCAGCAGTTACTGGCAAAAAGACAAAGGTGACTGTGTGACTGGTGTGTACTTCATACAGTCTGTGCTTCTATCTATACATATATCTTTTTGCCTCTGACCCTTGGCATTAACAAACCATTACTGAAGATGTTATCTGTCAAAAACAGAGAAGCTACAGACTATTTTATCAACATTTATTTGAAATGTCAAATCACATACATACATCACCAACATAAGGAGGAGTTGTTTGAGAGCAACAAATAGAGAAGTTGATCCAAACAGACCAGGAACTAGGATTGATACAGTTCATCCAGAGGGTCAAAGTCATGTTATAGTAGCTCACTAAAGTGGAGAGTGCAATATGCAAAATGTCTGTGCACATAGACCACACATTACTCAATACAAAATTCACAAGATTGATCTTTCTAACAAATATATGTTCATGATGCCCTTTGAACCTCAGATGACAACCTTCACTCTTCATGGCTCTGTCTATGTGTATCTGAGATGTTCACGAGTCACAGAATGCAACTCTGAGTCAAGTCCGAAGTCTCTAATGTTTTGTCATTAAATGTCTGTCCCAAGAGCATTTTCTCCTATCGAACTCTATCCACAGTTTACAGCAGGTTAATGGTGAGTCCCTCTAAGCCGCCACAGATCATCCTGACTTTTCTCTTGGTCAGTGTTGTGAACCTACACAGAAATATGAAAACTGAATAAAAATATTGTACGTTTCAGGGCAAACTGGAGGCAAGAAGTGATGTCTATAGAGTTTCTGCTTTCCTTGTGTTTATTTTTAGTTCTTCCATATTCGGATTACTCATCTTTTACTTTAATTTCTATCATACTGCAAGCACTACACAGGCATCATATTAATATCATACACAGATATACAACTAAGGATTACAGAGAAAATCCTCATCAACTAACTCTTATTTATTTTTAATTTAATTGCTCATTTATTTAATGATTTGCATACTTATTTATCTCTCTTCTTTTACCTATCATCTAACCCTTACCCCACATGTAACCAACTGTGAACCATGGAGGCACCTGAGACGGGGCTCTGGCAGCAGAGGGGGGCCATGTGGAACTGGACTGGTCTGAGACAGTGTCGTGTCAAAGGGCTTGGTCGCAACCACTTCACTTTACTTTACCTTCCCACTTCAAGTACACAGTTGTGCTTCAGATCCAATCCTCTATATCAGCACTCACACAAGAAAATCTCATCTGGTTATATATTATTCAACCTGTTATTTTCAATTTTCAATTTTTATTTTCTTTTTTGTTGTTGCTGCTTCTCTCTTGCCTTATCCTGAATTATATGTGTTGCCATGTTATTCATCTACACAGCATTATCAGTAAATGTTTTTAATGTCTATGACACAAGACATCAAGAAATGAGAAATCCAAGCCAATGATCATTTTTAATCCTGCAGCTGTCAAAGGTTTTACCTGTTGTTTTCATCCATTACACAGCAGTCTGTTTACTTTTCTGTGGGAAGCTGTAGTAGATGACACATATTGTATATAAAAAAGAAGACATACCAAACTAGCATCAGTGAGCTGGCAGTGGAATTTAGGTGCCACAGTTTTGTAGCCACTTCCATGAGCGGTTTACTGAGGCAGTGACAGCAGGGTTTTGTGGTCAGGGCGAAGGTCAGAGCACACTGGGCTTTCCCTATAGAGAAGAGAAAAACTGTGGCTGAACAAAATAAAAGGCAACCCTCATGGACCCATATCACTGGTGATGACATACGAGAGATGGAATCAGCTGCTAGCAGCAAAGATAGAAACAATTAGTAGGTGACTTGTTCTAGTTTCTACAGACAACTTCTTTGTCATAAGGAACCTTTTGTACTGGATTTTAAAAGTAATGATTTTATTAATGGTTAACAAATCATTTATGGATGCTTTAAGGATCAGGCTGTTTTTGACACATCCTACAGCACAGATAGCAAGTACAAAGTTAGTATAACCAGTCGAGCCTACATAGCCACGTTTATGGGAATTATTCCAGTAAGGAATAAACCAGAATTATCCTATAAGAGCTCTATAACTTTTTAGCAAAGTGGTACAATGGCTAGGGAAAGTATTGTCGTGCTTTCACCGTTTGCACGCTCAGTCAGTCCACACTCAGTGGCCTATACCAACAAAGCCAAAACATGTTTTTGGAATTTTTTTGCAAATGCATTAAAATCAAAAACTAGAGGCCCCATAATCAGCAAGTCTCTACAAGCTTTGCACAACTGGATTTAGGCGGTTTATCCCATTTTTCCTGGCAGATCCTCTCAAGCTGTCAGACTGGATGAGAAGCATATGTGAACTGCCATCTTGTGAACTGTGAACTTGCCATCCTGCCTCGAAGACACACCAGCAAGGTATGAGGATGATTGGGATTGTTTGACCCACCCAATTAAGATTTTTGAAGATAGAAAAAACATATTATTTGAAACTTCAATTACAAATTGAAATATAGTTTCAGTTAGGAATCAAAGCCACTGTTTGTGGAAGTGGGGAGGATGATCTGCTTCTGATTCGGAATCAGTTTGCTCTTGTATATTTCAGTGCTACATCAAGGAGTGAGGCAAGAGGTGAGAGGCTGTGTGTTGGTTTACCAGGCTTTATTATTTTTCTATTTTTACCATAGTAGGCCATGAAACAATTTAGTCACTGAACAACCACACACACACAGGCACTTAGAAATGAAGCTGTGGTTTAAATGGAAAGGATTATATCCTTCAGAAGTCTAATTTCCCAGAAGGCCTACTGCCTCAGACTCATGTACAGGCTCAGCTCACAAAACAGACAGGACAGGAGGAGAAACTAAGGGGGATCCAGATGTACAGAAGACAGATCATCTTGTGCTGATTCTCTATTTGAAAATGGCCAATGATGAGAGTGACAAGGATTAATCTTCTCACTTACATTTTATTTTTTTTGGAAGTGCTTTTTCGTCAGCATCTGGCTTTGTCACAATGGAAACTGGTACAATGTTAACAACTTTTATGTTGCTATTACACTGATGTGATTATGTTTAGAAATATGAGAATGCAGTGAAAACATGTAGAGAACAGAGAGAGAGAGCAGCTTCTGTTTACACTTTGTACAGCCCAGTCAGACAGTGCACACATATCATGGCAGATGTGCAGCAGCGGGATTAAGGATGCCAATAAGTTATGGATGGTGCTTCTGCCACTTGTGTCTGCACGGACCATAAACCTGCCTTGTCCTCCGTGAACAATGGGCCTCCTTGTGAGAGTGGAAAGATGTTGAGAAAAGCTTGCCAACACAAATAAAGATGGAGGATGTGGGGAGCTCTGCAAAAAGGTGGAAGCTTTCAAATGAGAGAAAGAATAAGATTTCCTGTGAGCTGGGAGCCCCCGATCAGTTCAGAAGCCATTCTAAATACAAATAATATTTTTATCACCATAAATTAGGTGATACATGACACATTGTTCTATTTTTTCAAAGACATGATTAATAGAGGCATTTAATATTTATAGTTTACACTTTTTGAGGGCCTCAGAAAATCTATAATGACAACATAACCTTGCTTCTTACTGGAATAAAAACACATATCATCTGACTTTTTATGTATAGTTTAAAAGTATTTCACTGGCCTTCACAGAATCATTTTTTTAGCTTTGGCCTTTAAAACAATAAATGTGACTTGGAGCAGGTAGACTGAGTCAACAGAAAAGTCCCAGGTGACAGTTTTATCCTATAACAACAATAAAGTATATATCAGTGATAAAAAAATTCCCATCAGTAGTCAGTATGATTATGTTAACTAATTAGGATCGGTCAATATTTTGGAAACTACAGTATGGTTATGTGCTTGCAAGAAAACAGGTAAATATATTTCCCAGAATATCAAACTATTCTTTTAGTACAAAAGCAAGACAGGTGGACATTTACACCTGGGCATTTCTTGAAAAAAGTTCATCTATTTGCTTTAGTTCCCTAATTTTGATTGTGACTTTTTGTCATGTGTTTAATTTCTTTTTATCAATAGGCTTTGCAGAATTATCTGCAGGACTATCACTGAGGTTTCACAATACTGTGCTAACAGTTTCAGACAAGAACAAGTAGAAAATGGAAAAAGAAGTGGTAGGAAAGTTCCTAGTGGAACCCTTCTGGGAGCAAATTGGCTGTGTTATGGGAGATTCTGTAAAGTGTTTGGGAGTTAAATATACTGTTTAGTGGTGACTACAGCAGACAGGCTATTATAAAGGGGTGAGCATAAAGTGAGCAATGCATGACAAGGTTTTTATCAGCAAAAAAAGTGTCTGGGGCAGCACTTTTTCAAATTTAAAATGGCACACGAGATCATGTTCAGAGGGTACAGTTAGGTCAGTCATCCTTTTAGGGACACTTTAACTCTTTATTTATTTATTTATCTATGGACCACATTCTTGATGCCTCTTGTGTTTTGTGGTTTACAACCACATGTAACACAATGCCTGACTGGCACGGTGTGTCAAGAAAAATGTCAGCTTTTGCATGGTCCTGACCAGACACTTCCATTTAAGGCTTTTTAGCCTTTTGCCCACTGAACTAGTGCTGCTACTAAGGCATATGGAGGTTTCAGTGTTATTATTGTTGTTCTTTTTATACAACTTTGGCTTGTATTTAGTGTCTTTTGTTTCTCAACCCTCCTCCAAACCTCTGGCATCACACAGAGAAATGCTGTGGAGGGATCTTGAGCAGAGCCTCTGGAGCTCTGCTGGTTTGTTTTGGTGCTGCTCACTTATGGCTGTGGCTCCAGAATCAAACCTCTGTGTTATGCTTTTGTCGGGTCTAATCACAGGTGTCTCCCTGGATTGTATTAAGCATTAGGGTATTGGTTGCCGCCCTGACAGGCAAATAGTATTGTGTCATGTTATGACAGAATTTTTGGACAGGTAAAATGCATATGCCAGTTTCTAGTGAATTACTGCTACTGCTGCAGTGCATTGCATCTGTTTAAAATAAAAACCGGTACCACATTAAGGAAAATTCTTTGCTCTGACTGATTGGATTTGATGATTGTTTCCACTCATTAGTTTCCCTCAAGGTACATAACTGTAGCACATAGGTAATGCAGCTTTTTGCTACTTTCTGTTTTTTTCTTTTCAACCTTTTTTATCCAGGACCGTGTTGTTATTTCTTAAATTATCATCAATTAGCTTCTGTCAATCCACAAATCTCCCCACTATGTCTAATGATGACATCTAATAGCTTAAATTAACTTCAACAAACTATCCATTTCTCTCCTTTGAGGTTGGTTTTAGTTTTGAAATATGAAGCTGGAGCATATTTAGTGATGGAAACCACCAGAAGTGCTAAAAATACCTCTGCCAGTCTGGTAGCCACGAGGTTCCATCACACACTCATTACCACACAACCTGAGGTCGGGATGAGAGCAGAGAGGAGGGGATGTGGTCGGAGGACAGAGGCATATAGTGTGTGTGTGTGTGTGTGTGTGTGTGTGTGTGTGTGTGTGTGTGTTGAAAGGGTTTGCAGCAGAAAGGAAGGGAGAAAATAAGGGATGTGGTAAAAAGAAGAAAAGAGAAGTGAAGAGTGAAAGAAAGGAAGAGTGAGGGGGGATGTGAGAGGTGTGTGTGTGTGTGTGTGTGTATAGAGTCAAGAATGGTTGCGGTCAGATACATTAGTATTATATGATATTTCCTATGGTCTCCTGGCATTTCTGAATGACGGCACATATTGCAGCCCACTGGGCTATTATTGAGATCTTACATCACATCATTTCTGAAGAATTCAGAGTTTGTTTGGCTGAGCAAATGTCTTTTCCTGTGGTCCCCTTCCTCTTCTTCTCTCCTTTCCTCTCTCCTACCCTCTCCTTCTCTTCATCCTCCACGCTTCCAGCCACCTTCCTTTTCTCCTCTTGTCTTTGATTTATCCCCCTGTTCCTCTCCATCCGTCCGTCTGTCTGTCTGGTGTTCTCTGTTCCAGCTGCCGAGTCCCTCCAGGACCATCAATCCTTCTGCTCAACCCGTACCTGGCCCTTGTTCGGCACACACATGCAAACTCACATATACAGCAACCCGCGCACACATACAGTAGACATCCACATACGTGTACAAATACAAAACCAGGTGCATGCGCACAGACAAAGATCAAAAATACACATCCAAACGCACACATTCACGCACATCAGGAAGCCAGCGGGGCAACCTGATCCCTCAGTCAACCTTGGAGTGAAACACACAGATGGAACTTTCAGGTTTGGGTCAAAATCTGAAATCAAGACTAACAAGGTGATCTGTGGCTCTGCCAGCTGAGGCCATGTGCTGGAAACAACCTGGGTTTGAACTCATGGCCACTTACTTTCTGTCCTCTCTCTGACTCCCAGCCTATTTTAAATAGTAGAACAAGAATGCAATTAACATAATTTAGATTTGGAAAAAATAGATAGATCTGCCAAGTTCTCAAAATTAAAATGAGCTGTTTAATTATTTTTTATATGTTTTGCATTCAGAATTCATTAATTTGTCATACCAGTGTAATGGGCATTGGAAGTGCTATACACACATATTGTTCTGACCATAGCATGAGTGAAATCAAATATTAAAATTAGAAGATTTAAGTTAACATTATAAATATGAGGTTAGTGGCCACAGTTTTATTTTTAGAGAAACTGAATCAATTTTGTACAATTGTGAATATATTACTCGTGCCTTCTACCTTAGCTGTGCAAGTGCAAAGTGTACACTAATATCCTGATTGCAGGCATCTAGTAATTACTGTCACCTCAACCACAAAATGGCCTAAGGATCATATTATATTTTGTGGTTTTGAGTCAGTTACACAAACAACTTTAGCCATGTTTGTGGAACAAATTCACATATTAAGGTTTGCTGTTGTTGGTGGCTCAGTGGTATATCTGGTCACAGGCCTGACACACCAACGATGTCAGCATTAATCATACCAAATCAGAATGACTGATGTGTTTGATGGAAGAGGGAAGGTGTGTGTCTAAATATGATGAAGAGGAGGCTCCATGGCAAATCTGATTGACTGCTACATAAAACATCAGTTTCTTTATTAGCCCCAGCAGCTGCAGTGATGAAGCATCCTATGGTGCTGGAATTGAAAAATCTTTGCTGCTCAGGTTCACCACTGTAGGACACAGCTACAAAAACATATATGGGAAGAGGAGGAAGGAAGGCAAACCTGTCCTCCATCTTCAGTGATTTAAGGTAACACAAAGCAGATGCAGCTTATCGTATTCTGCCACTCACAGTATTTGATGGTAGAGGGAATAGGTCAACTACTATGTTCTCATCACACAGATAGCAACTCCTCTGAGCAATAAAATCAGAGTTCTGCTTTGAGGGCAGCATGCTGCCCAAGACTCTGATCTGCGGCTCCTGCTCTCTCTTCTCCAGTCATCAGACCCTTGTGTGAATGACTGTATCTGGACATTTAAATGGCCAATTAAGGGAGTTGTCTGGGTAAACGACAAGTGCAGGGCAGCCCAAAGCAAACACATGACATCAGCATACATAGAACGAGAGAGACATGTATTGTACAGAGACAACCCAGCGATGAAAGAAACTGAGAGATGAAGTGTGAGACAAGCAGGCAAAAAAGGCAGTAAAAATAAATAGGCAGGATTGAGTGAAAGAGAAAAGGAGGACAAGGAAAATGGACACTAAACGCTAATGAGAAAGATGTGGAAAAATGGGAAAACAAAGGGAAAGTATGTTTCATGGGTGGCCAACTGCTGGACAATGTGCTTCATATACTTGCTGTAACAGTCCCTGATTTAGCAAGTGGCAGATGTGATAGTGATGAGAGAAGGGGAAGGATGAGGAGTGAAACAAAGGAGAGAGGTCGCATGCAGGACTGGGTGTTGATGCAAGGAGGTGAGGGGAGAAGAGAAGAGGATAAAGTCAAGGTGTTAATATGTTTTATGTTAGCTTCCTATACTGGAAAAAGAAAAGAGACAAATAGCCAGATGAGATGAGAGGGAGATAAAGAAAGACTGACTTAGCAGCTGTTTAAACAGTATAGCAGCTCGTAGTGTGGGTGCATTTCATTATTAATAGCAGACTCTACTGAGCACATTAAGAAAAATAAAAGCTCTTTCTAGATCTGTATTAAACCAAACAATTTCTTAGCAATGAAACAAATTCTTAGTAGAGGCTGAGCTGCACACAGTGTTTTCTTTAGGGTTTATCCTTATAGAACCTTACTTCTTTTGAGTTAGTTGTATATGTGTGTAAAAAAGAAAGAACACTGAAAACTGTCACTTTATTCCCAACCCTGTAGACAAGGTCTCATGCAATAATATTTTAAGTTTTAAAAAATAGAGGATAAAACTGCTAGTATTTTAGGAGAGCCCATAAGGTAATCATGGGAAAGCTAAAATAATTTTATATACTGTATATATGAGCGAGAGAGAGAGAGAGACAGCCATGCAAACACTATGTAAACAGAAACAGTGCAAACAGAACAATGACAAAAACAATAGTATTATATCAATAATAATGTTGATTTAGTTATTGTGTGTAGTATAATTAAACAGCTATCAGTGGAGTAGTAAATTCTGATGTCAGAAGCAAATCATGACCTTTGTATAGTTTTTAAAGCTGCTCAAAAACAATTATTTAAATATATTGCTTTAGCCTCTGTTTATGTCTTGGTAGCAGTACGTTAGTTTTGATCTCCACTAAAGCATGTCTGTTAAATTCATCTCATTTATTTTATATTTGTAAGCTACTGGTTACTTTTAGTCTAAAGTGAATTGTTACACAAATGTAGTCATTAACTCTTCTGGTAAGAGTTTGTTCATCTCTGTCTTTAGTTTTTCTTTTTTTTTACTTTTACGGACGCCCACTCTGCCCCTCTCTCTACCTCACTCTGCTCATCCAAGAAATTATGCTCCTCTCTTCAGAGACCCACCTGATGTTTTTGACAGAAGGTGAGCAAGAGACACGTTGTACTCTCAAGAATGCCGTCTTAATCTTGCCATACCACGTCTCACACACACACACACACACAAACTGATCACATCTCTTGCTTCCACACACACACATTGATTGCTTCATTCTCTAAACGTTAACTCAAACCACTATAAGACTGCACTTTTGTTCTTGTGCTGAATTCAAACCACAACAAGGGGTGAAACATACGCATACGCAAGAAACACAAAACATAAATGTTGTGAATGCCTCTCATCTACCCAACTGGAAAAGTAGTTGGATGATGTGCATGTGCTGAAATAAACACTACATGTCACACACACACACACATCTTATCTACATCTTGCCAGGTTATAAACCATCTTAGGACAGTGGAACTTTCTTATCTACAAACTGATGAACCACTGCTGACCAGAGCTAATGCAAGTGATCTGAGTTTCAGTGAACAAGGAGAAAAGGCAACGTTCCAGAGAATCTGCAAATATGTACAGAAGTATAGGGACAAGAGGAAACTCATAAAAACCTAAAGATAATGGAAGTAAAGCAGCATGGAGAGAAAAGACAGTGAGACAAAGAAGTTACAAGAATTTGAGAGATAAAGCAATACCTGCATCAAGCTCTTTAAGTCTTCTGCAATATGTTAAACATCTGTCAGACTAACAGTGGACAGGTTTTATTGTTCAGGATCGATGCGGCAGAACCAGAGAAACCGAGTGTTCAGCTGGTAGCGGCTAGTGTAGCGAATATGTGAGCTGCAGAGGTCTGGTCACTTTTTTTTAACTCCACATCTCCAGATTGTTTTCATTTTAGAACTTGTCTTCAATCTCAGCACAACACTTCAGGCAATTTATTAGACGTCCTCCTCCTTTGTTTGGAGCTACAAAAGGCTTTTTCATATACACTATGAAGTAACATTCCCCATGTAAACAGACTTCATTAAATCAGTAGAGTTCCTCTTTAATTTCAGCTAAGATCTGTGACATTCAGTTCAGCTCAACTCAATTTACGGTCACCACTCTCATCTCTTGGTACAATGTTTCTATACATCAAATTAAATGTAAAATAAAAAGTTGCCAGTAAAACTTGAGATGCTTTCAATAGCATTAATTTGAGAGTCAACTTACTGTGAGTCCTTATACTGTACACCTGTGTCTAACCAGCTAGTTGTAGACTTCATCATTCTCTGTCTGCAGTGTATATCCAAACTAGTAACCATTCAAGTGTTTCTATTTATCAGAATGTCAGCTCTACTTCTGTGGCAGCTCACTGGAATTTGAGAGCGATTTTCATTGCACAGTACTCTGTTTGATTTCACAGTGAAACCCAGCAAGCGAAGGAAAGGTTAAAGCTGGCACATTCCCACACACCGCTAAGGCTGATGTAGAGTTATTACAGACAGTCCATCTGTCAGATAAATGCTGCAAGACGGGCTTCACAGAGTCATCTCAGAGCCAGCAGTGTTTGTAGGAAGCTGCCAAATCCAAGTTAAGGATTTCAGATCAGATTAGCAGACATCCTACTGCAGCCTCCAAGGGAAACAAGCCTCTGCTGTGATGAGGTGACACTTCCAGTCCCACAGGAAGACCCAGTGGAGTGGGGGAGGCTGGAGGAGAGGAAGTGGAGGGGAAATATACAGACACAGGTACATTGGAAGGAAGGCAGCAATGCAGGTGGATGCATAGATTGATCAGCAAACTGCATAATTATAATGGCATCTCCATGCTACTGGAAACCAAGACTTTCACAATATACATACATAATATGATTTTTTTTCGACATTATTTTTGACATGTGACATCACAGTTAGGGCACTTTTGAAGAAATAAAATCAAACATTAAAGCTGTTTTTAAAAGTTTACTGAACTTTAACATTTTGATTTCTGCAGTTGATGCAGTGCTAATAGGATTTTTCACATGACGTACCTAACAAATAGTTCATGTGTCCACTGAACAAGTCTGTCCTCACAAGAATGAAAGATTTTAATTTCAATGATTTTCCAAGGAGTGTGAATATCTAGTATGGCTAAGGGTACTGAAAAATGTCCTGTCATGTGACATAAGTTCATTTGATGTCACTGATGGTTGATGTGTTATAATTCAACCTGGGCCAACCCCTTCACATGCTCTGTTTCCTGCCTCACATTCATACAGCTGGATGCATTTTTAGAAGTTGTACAGTTCAACTGCAGTCTCATCCTGCTGCCCTGTGTGCAGCTCCACAGAAGTAAAATGTTGTCCTAAAGACAACCTTGATGTTGTTCACCTCTTTTATTGGCAGTTCAGGGAGGAGAACACCCCCCCCCCCTCCTCACCTCTTTTGGCATGACTTCCACCATTTCTGGGCTCAGCGTGAAAGTTTGGAGCATTCTGGAAATGTAGCCTTAGGTTTAAATCAAGGTAAAGATGACTTTGCTGTATTTCATTCCCAGTGCTTCCTTTCTTTTCTTATATTTTCCACTGTGCTTTCTTAACAGGCAGATATGCCATAAAAAATAATTGTTATAATGAATGTTTTAGCTTTGGCTAAACCCTGGCTCTCCCGGCCCTCTATCCAGACTCTGTGGTTTACTGATGCTAAGCAGCTCTTGGCATGAGCGTAATACTGCGATTAGTGCCCCTTTAAACACTTATAATTCAGAGCCTATGAAAATATTATCAGAGGGGGGCAGCTCTGTGCCTGAGGGGGTCAGTAGGTTGGTTTAATGGTACCATGGGCTCAAGGTGGTGGCCTGCTCAAGCTTACAGCATTAGGTTTGTCTTAAATCACTTTCGGTGAGTTCAGAGTGTAAAGAAAAACTGAGATCTAATCATAAGTGTAGAGTAATGTAAACATGAAAATTAAGCATAATGCTCTGCCTATTAAACGCCTGACATGACTGGAACATGTGGAAAATATTTTAAAAGTTTGAATTACAAAGACAAATGGTTTGTTTTCTCAGTGCTGTGTATGAAAGAAAGCCCGAATTCTCATACGCGCACATCCACACATACACTCACACCCAAATACCTCTGCTCAGACCTAAATTTCCTGTTATGTAGTGGTAGGAGGTGTATATGAAAGATTTGTCATTTGTATAGTGACTCATTTCAGCTGACAGTTTATATATGGAAGTATCAATAAATACTTTGGTCTGCTTGACAGGTGACTTCCATCTCAGATGTAATCTATGGTATATAGAGGAAGGAAATAATAAAAAAATATCTGAGAAAAGCTGGCTCCATGACAGCAAACAAGCCTGCTGGAATCTACATATTGCAGAGAATTCTCTCAATGTGTTCTCAAGCTGCTCAGTAAATAAACTACACATTGTCTGCTATGTCGTTTGCTAACATTTGGTATAACGGCTCCAAAAACTATCAAATTCCTAGTGTGCTTCCTGTTGTAATAGATTGTGTGTACAGGGTATTTTATCTTCAGATGATGTGAAGTCATTGGAAAGAAATTAGTCTTAAATTTTTTTATTTACTGTTTAAATAATTATAAATTTGATTATGGATTTAATGTAATGATTTTATTTGTGTTGTTTATCATGACACTCTTGAAAAAGACTTTTTTTTATCTCAGTGAAGTTTTCTTAGTTAAAATGAGGTTCAATAAATAAATGAAATAAACCTAGTTATCAAAAAGTGGCACATTATTAATAACTTTTTAGATCCCATGACACACATCATAAATCTTTTTAAATTGCCGTAAGTCATAGATCTTCTAAGTCTTGCTCTTGTCATGGAACTTCTCAAATCCTCATCAGCATAACTGCAGCAGTACACACATAACACAGACTATATGAATCTGTAAATTGTTACATCAAATACCAAAAACTGTTTGTCCAAATTCACATATAAAACAGATTTAGTAGTTAATTATTAAATAAACTTGGTACTGTGAAGATTTTCTGCATTCATTAGCCACTGCCTTATTTTTTATTGTCATTTACTAAGATTTGTTCTCAGATAGTATAGATGGTCAATGGAGTAAAATTAGATTCAGCTAAAACTGAATGAACACCAGCACAGATGCTCAGCTATACTACCTCATATTGTACAACTGCAAGGCTAGAACATGTCCGTGCAAATTCTCAGTCGTCCAGGTCATAGTAATCTGAAAAAGCATAGGGGACATTGTTGGCTGTTGAAGGACTGAAACACCACCCAGGGGGATAAATTCCTCCTGCCCACCACCAGTCGGACAGAACTGATTAAACCTCTTGAATGAAAGGTGAAACATCTTCTACCTAAAAGTAAGTCCGGATGATTTTAAAAAAAAAGTTTTTTCAGCTTGCATGGCTGTAAGGGTGAGGTCGCCCTCTGGTGCACAAAAAGAAAACTGGACAGGGAGTCAAATTAAATCAGCCACAAGCTGAATCTCTCTTCTCTTTCACCAAGCCACAGTACCAGTGATGGTGTAATGGATTTAAAATAAGGTTTAAGTATAAGTCAAAACTAAGGGATATTATCAAAACCAGATGGATATATAGTGATCCCTGATTTTTATTTATTTATTTTTGTGGCCTATACTCCTGTGCATTACTTAAATCAAGCACAATGTTACTCAGCATACTGGGTTCACTAGTGGTGTTATTTTGACTTTCAGTGGGAAGCACTCTAGGCCAACCCTTGAACTTAACCACATCTGTCAAGGGCCAGATGAGTGTAGACCAGCAAAGAAGCACCCACAGACTGTTCTGATGCATTTCTTTTAATTTGCTGAATGTATGTCATCTGTGTGTCTGTGTTATTTTGTTGTTTCATTTTTTTCACTGATCTTATTTATTCTATTTTAGTTATGTATTATGATTTTATTCTGCCATGTAAAGTACTTCGGTCAACTGGATGTTGTTTTTAAAGTGCTATATAAATAAATTTGATTTGATCGGATTTATTCTTTCCCTGTTGTGTCCCTGCACAGTTTGTTGCATCTATGGCCTTTTCACACTCTTTGCCTTGCATAGAGCTCTGTGGCCTCTTCCCAGTGGTAAAACCAACAGATAGACTCAGCACTTGCTGTTCTCACAACTTATCTTTACCAGTGTAAACATCCATCCATCCATCCATTTTCCTCCACTTATCTGGAACCGGGTCGCGGGGGCAGCAGTCTAAGCAAAGATGTCCAGACTTCCCTCTCTCCAGACACTTCCTCCAGCTCCTCCGGGGGAATGC
>NW_018127913.1:2100080-2123314 GCF_001952655.1 Monopterus albus
GGAGAATATGGTCCACTCGGACTCAATATCTCCAACCTCCCCCAGAATCTGGTCAAAGCTCTGCCGGAGGCGGGAGTTGAAGATCTCTCTAACAGGGGATTCTGCTAAACGTTCCCAACAGACCCTCACAATATGTTTGGGCCGGCCACCAGGCGCTCGCATTCGAGCCCGGCTCCAGGGTGGGGCCCCGGCTGCGCCATGCCGGGCGACGTCACGGTCCTTGGTTGGATTCTACTCATAAAAGGCTTTTGAACCGCTTTTAGTCTGACCCGTCACCCAGGACCTGTTTGCCTTGGGAGACCCTACCAGGGGCATACAGCCCCCGACAACATAGCTCCTAGGATCACTTGGATGCTCAAACCCCTCCACCACAATAAGGTAATAAGGTGGCGGTTCAAGGAGTGTGAACATTATCCAGAATTGTTTGTGTTGTTTCCAGTGCAATGAGCACCACAAGCATATGCACCGCACTCTGATTATAACCAGAGGACCTGTAGAAAATGAAATTATAAAACAAACCTATTCTATTTTGCATATGGTTCAATGTCCAAACTATGCTGGTTTAACTTGATATGACATGTAACACTATGGAAGATTGTATAAATGCTGTTGTGCAGAATAGTGGTTGTCCAGAAGATGGAGCCATGGGTTAACTTCATGTCATGAGTGGGCCTTATGATGTTGCAAAAATATAAAAACGCTTGCAAAAACGATTTCCCGTAAGATTTTAGGACATACTTTGATTTGATTTTTATTGACATAAACAAATAGGTTAAACAGAACATGAAAAACAAAATAAAAGAACAAAACAACAGAGTGATACTTTGTTGCATAGGTGAATTCATGTAAGGACGCTTTAATCTAATCCGTTGTGGGATAGAAGTGATTTCAGTAAACTATCTCGAACTAAACTTGCCCGATTTCGGACCACCTTGCTGAATTACACCATCCGTCGTTGCTTCAAAAATGACGAAATGCAGTGGTTGTGCACATCATGTTGGTCAACCCGAAACCCTCTTCCTACTTGCACTGCACTGCAGGGATTTCCCATTTTCTGTAAGCCTACGCATCCTCCCTCACGTAGGCTTGTCCTCCTTGTGACACGTGTTGTGACATCAAGGAAAAAAGGACAGAACAGCAAAGAATATATATATACAGTGGTAGCATACATGAAAGCATAGCTTCATGTATGTTAGCTAGTTCATTCTGCAGCTGTTGGTTTCCTCTCTCTGTTACATTATCAAGCTACGTTTGCAGCATTTCATCACATCCACGTGTCAGTGGTAGGAATGAGGCGAAATGCCTCATCATTCCTACCCACTTCCATGTTGGCATCCTGCCAGTGTCCCTATCCCTGTCTGTGTCTGTCCTTCTCTCTGGGAAATATTATCTTTCATCATCGACACAGACCCCAAGTTTATTAAATGAGTACGGTGTGTGAATAGCACACTATCCAGACCAGTGTTTTATCCCACTAGTTACTATGGCAGCCGTTAAGAGGCCGTGAGCAGTCCCTCGTTCAGAATGGTTCCTAGCAGCACAGGATGTCCTGACGTCACGTCACCTAGGCGACCAGGCTCCCCGAGGCACGTGTCTCGTATAAAAGCGGAAGGCGGCACAGTGGATTGCGCACACAGACTCACGAAGCATCTATTGAGAGGTAAGGCTCCACCCTGCTCTACCATTCAGTATGTAGACGGCCATGCTACACAGTTTTGCCTAAATAGATTAAAATGAGGATGTCAGAGTGTTTCTTTCACACGTGTCGGCCTGTAATCAATGTCAAATGTTACTCGTTGGAGCAAAAATGTTGGTCTGCCGTAGGCTACATGAACTTGGTTTACTAGTGCAGATTTGAGTTATAGTTGTTCATTTTTAACGTTCAGTTTGTCGCATATTCTCGAGACTGGCATGGCCAGTAGCCACTCTAACATGTATAGTGATTAACTTTTTTAATAAGTGTCTTATTTTACTCCAGCATCCTCACGTAGATGTAAAAGACAAGCAGAAAACGAGAGGGTGAATTATCATAATGCCCATATAACGTTATCTTAAATCGCTACAAGATTAAAGCGGATTGTTGGGCAGACTGCAGACCTGAATGATTCAGGAAGAGAAAGGCGAGGATGCGGCCATGGCCTTGCAATTGTGTAATGCCTTCTGCTCGAGTCGTTTTGTTGTATCATTTAGCTTGCATTAAATTCCACTGGAGTCCCCAAATCAATAAAATTACAAGGAACTGTGCTCTTGTCGCAAAGACAACCTGCATATGCGAATAACAGCCCATTCGTAATGGGGAAAAAGTCATTGAAACTCGATCTTCTTCCTGAGCGGGTGGCGTGACATTGGTAGCTCCTGAAGCTGCATCTTTGCGGAAGTGGATGTCTCCATGTTATATAACCGAATTTAAAAGAAAAAAAAACTTTTGCTGCCTTAATCGCAATAAAATACACGTCAATACTCAACGTAAATAGGAATTGTAATGAAGTTTAGTTTACTGCATTAGTGCTCTGAGCCGGTGTAACGTTGTGGGATGAATGAGTGTACGTGAGCGGTGGTGAAGCTACGTGCCTCACCAGGTCTTCGTGATGAAGTCTGCGCCATTTGGTTTCAGAGATGAAATGACGAAAAGCAGAGGTCACAGTGATGCTAGGAACTACACGAGACGGATGAATAACCTTGAGTTTGTCATGTACATGCCGATGAACCTCCTGCGACGCTTTTAGAGGACAGTTGTCGCATGATTCTGCCGCAGTTTGACTTCATACTCGACAGATGAGCAAAGCAAAAGTCAAAGCAGTCATCCAGTATCTTATTGTCTAAACGGAGTGACTCATCACCTTTTATTTGTGCTGTCCTCCTTAAGAACAGTAATAAAAGAACATTACTTAACCATCATTAATTGCGGCAATCGGTATGTGCAGCATTGACTTTCATTCACTTCATGTAGGAGGGGTAGATGCAGATGCAGCCATGTATGGCCTTCCCTCACATGTGAAGGTCATCACTCCAGCCAAGGAAGGTCATAGGGCCCAGAGCTGCTGTAGCGATGCTGTCAGGGTTGTAATCTCTATTCTCAAACTTATTTTTAACTTGAGATGGGTTACACATACTGCACTTGGATGTAGAGTCATTCCTCCATATCTCAGGTACTGAATAACTGAAGGATATTAATAATGGGCCTTAATTTGCCAGGCAGCTGTCATCATAGCTCTTGGAAGAAAATTGGCAGTTGTACCATCCATCAGCAGATGGCAGTTCTGCATTGTTTTTAGTTTGATTTGAACCTCCACAGCACATGTATAACTTGATTTTAGGATTTTCTTATCCAGCATCTAGTTGCTGTGAATTTATCAAAATTGACAGTGGTTAGAACATTTCAGAATTAAAATGTGTTCTAGCTCCATCAGTACATGTCAGTGATATTAGCTTTATAACAGATGGGGCATGTTAACAAGGACTGCCATGTTGGTAAGGAGATGTGGACCATCTGCATACAAGACCATGGGGTCTCTATGACGTGGGTAATAGATGTGGAATGGATTCTCAGGTACTCACTGTAAGAACTATAAAGGATATTTGTTTCTTCTGTCAGATTAGTGTCAATGCCACCAGATTGATCTTTCCCTTTTAATTTATATATGGATGTTCACTGCATCCTGCAGTTGGTTGCTAATCACTGCCTTTTTAAAGTGAGATTAGTCATGTGAATAATTCAGGTTTGAGTCACTTGTCTGTCAGTTTTTTTTTTTTTCCCCTTTACACTGACACAAGTTTTCCACCTGAAGGTGGTGTGGTTGTTAGTGGCCTGAGGTTAGTATGACTGTCCTTCTCGAGCTTTCTCTGCGGGTGACTGATCAACCAACCATGTTGTCCAGGGTGTGTGTGTAAGAGAAAGGGAACTCCATAATGACTCGGCAGTCTGTGTCTAACAGTCACCAGAAATAAACCCTTCAAAATCTATATTGGGGAAGGATGTGCACAACTGGGACATAGAAGGCCCTTACTTATAAAACTGCAGTGTTATCTTGCTCTTTTTAAATATTGTGGGCATTTTAAATGTATGCCGACATCTACCTGCTGACACAAGCTTGTAGGTCTGTGTGGTGCAGCATTATGCTACCTCTGCAGAGTGGTCACATGTCTATCCTCCTCTGCAGTTTGTCAAACTGCACCTTTTTAATAATTCATGATGGTTGGAGTCCGTGTGCATTAGCAAGTCTTTGATAAACCTACAATAGTAAACCTTATTAATTTCATTATCCTGGTTCAGAGGTATACATACTGTAAAGCTATCACCACTTCACTGTTTATAAATTCCATGGGCTGCCATCTTTCTATCCCTATCAGGAGGCTTATGCCTGCTTGGGACACAAATCTTGTACATTGTGTATCTGATGGGCAATGTGATGGTGTAGGACAGTTAATTGAATAGTTTATGGCAGCAAAGTGACAATGTCGCAGTAATGAGACTATAAAAAGGGAGGCAGCAGGCATACTGCCAAGGGGTGGAGGAAAGAGGAGGACCCCAAAAGTTCATAGAGTACATGCCACTATTGTGTATGTGACTAACATTTGTTTTATTTTATTCACAAAGATGGGCAAGAAGGGGAAAATGTTACCTAATTTGGATGGTCTGTCTGGCCTTCAGCTAATGGGCTCACTGCAGTGGAAAAACACTGAAGAGGAAGAGGGTGTGACAGCTGGCTAAATGGCTAGAGGAAGGTTTGTGTAACCAGGAGACGCTGAAATAAGTGTGACACAAAGGAAGAAGGCCGGGGGTGCTGTGGGCAGGACAAGAGGGCCGGGTCTGGGAGCTCCTTTCCAATGAACCCACTAGCCATAGGAGGCGTAAACGGTATAGGCTTTAGTTTAAACCTGGCCTTTTCTGACATGACTATAGGGCATTTTCTAGTTTTAGTCTTAAACTATAATGGCCATTCTGTGTACCAAATAAGCAGGGGGAGGGACGAGTCACAGCTCAGAGGAAGGGTAGGTTGTGGCAGCACCACACTTGTCAGGTGATTGACAGTTTGAATTCAGAAAATTAAGAGGTGGCTGGTGGTGGAATTGAGAAGTTGTCACAGACCTGCTCTGGTCATCCAATCAGGAGAGGAGGTGGCTATATGCATAAATCTGAATCCTGTATTTTGTTCACATAAGTGGTGGTGGTAGATGCACACCTGACCACCGTCCAAAATAACATTCACTGTTTGTCTTGACCAAAAGTTAACTGTATGCGCTTTAGAAAGCTTCATTCCAGTTGGGGAGGTCATAGAGCACAGTGTAGTAAATCTAGAATCAGAAAATTGGTGCACAAGTCTTGCTACACTTCACATGTCTGTCTGCCTCTTCCTTCGTTTTAAAGCATGTAAGCAAATGCTAGCTGCAGTTAATGTCTCTGCTTAGCTCACCACTGCCTCTGAGCAGAACATGTCTGAGTGCTGTCATGACAGCCTTGCCGAAGAGCATATCGGTGCTGATTGGTCTGCAACTAAAGAGGCAGGACTGGAAAAGTAGGAAGCGCTTCTGGCTATGGTGGCTGGTTACAGTATAGGTCAGTAAACGTATACTCAGAATCCCACCGGTTTTGAAAGGCTCTGTTTTCAGAATCAACTTTTCTCTTGGCCATTGTTAGGGGCTAGCTTTGACTTGAAATTAGGGTTGTATACATCGACAGATGTTTGATTTGATGTAATTGATGCGGGAATGATCGCAGGTAGCCTATCGTTCGGTAAGGCAGCCGTTTAAAATATACATCTCGCGGGCCTGATGTGGCCCACGGGCCTTGAGTTTGACACGTGCAGTAGAGCAACCATTTTGTTGGCAAAACCAGGGCAATGGCTCGGTTTAGAAAAACAGAGCTTATCTTGTAAGTTATAGAGAGAAAACCAAGGAATTTGACAAATGGTGAAAGTGCATGGGCACATAGGAGTGTTCAAAAGAGAGGCAAGTGAGAAGGTCCCTGCTGAGAGTTGTGAATGCACAATAAGTAATGGTTGGACCAAGTATAAAGAAAGGGATAGACAAACATGAGAACAGCACAGCCATACTGTAGTTTCACTCTAGCACACCTTGTAATATGGATGCTAGCTGCAGAAGACAAAATGGCTGCTCTGCCCTGGAAGGACAGGAATGGCTGCGTGCTTGTGCACACAAACAATATATAATTAACCCTGTTTAGAAATTGTGACTGAATAAACTGACTGATGTTGGCAACAAACAGTGTTAATAGGGCATGTGCTTGTGCTAAATAATGAGTGGAAAGGTTACAATGACCCTGGATACATATACTACTGCTCATGTATGAGAGCATGTGGTACAGTAGAAGAGATTTATCCTAGTCTGGGCCCCACTTTTATTCGATTTAAGGTGCTCCCTCAGTGCATTTCAGCACATTGCCAGACTGTTGCACGTTCCTCGCTGGGATGTGCACAACAGATAAAGAGATTAGCTGGTTGTCTTTTTGACAACCAGTGTCGAGGACAATGCTGTCCTTTCTCACTATACCTGTCAAGCAGGTCAGCACCTGGTCAATGTTTCTGGTACCATATCTATCTGTGTAGGTGTTTAGCTATGTGGTAATCTTTGGTGCTCTTGTGTCATGTTTCTCTGCCTACCTGAAAAGAGCATTCATGTCACTGAAATGAAGAGGTGGAGATGGTGAGATGACACAGAAGGCAAAGCCATGAATGTTGTAGTTGGCAGAAAGGTTGGGGAGGAGAGGATGGGTGTGAGGGGGTTGGTTGAGTTGATGAGCATGCGCAGAGGGTGAAGGGAGGCCACATACTTGAGTCAAAGCCAGGCTTCCTCTTTTCAGTCAACAGGCAAGTGTTGTCTTGATACCTACTGCTTTCTAGTTCTCCTCATTCCATTGGAAAAAAAAAACCTTAGAAAAAAATCAGCTGGCATCCAAGAGGCTTCATCAGTTCTGAACTGATGAAGCCTCTTGGATGAGAGGTGAAACATCTTCGATCTAGAAATCTAAGTCCAGTTCATGTTCCTGCATGATTTAACACCTCCCTACCCCTGCAGCAGATGCACATAAAACATGCTATTTTGCAGCCTGTATCTTTCTGTCACTGATGATAAACAGTGTTGCACACAGTCTTCTTTACCTTGTTATGACTGTATCTAACTTGTGAAACTAAAGCTTTTTGTACACAAATGTATCACCTTGGGTTTTTTTTGTTCACTCTTTAGTGCTAATGTGTCACATGGCTATTTATGGAGTGTACTGTGAGGCTATTGGCCTCTATTATTTAGACCTTAAAACTCTAGGAAACAAATTTGTTAATGAGGTGTCCTTTCCTCCAAGCCTTTATCTGCATCATCCAATCACCATTTTATTTCTGGTAAAGGGCCATGTCAACAGGAACTGCTTAAGGGTCAACTGAGAATTGAGGAATGCCCATACAAAGGATGTGAGAAACCCATGTGTAAAGGCGAGAGGAGATGCAGGGCAGGAGAGGACAGATGTAACTGGGTGAAGAATAAAGGAATTGGAATAAAATTAAGACAGAAAATAAAGTATAATGGCAACTGAAAATGGGCAACAGATGACGAGTTTAACACAGATGCACTGTTTTGTGCTTTGTAGAAGCATATCAGACTTGGTCACATTACACCAACGCAACACTCGCAGTCTTTGTATATTGCCAACAACTTAACTGATTAAAGCCACCTCCTGCTGCCAAAGTGAAAACTGGCTTCAGTCAAAGTGCTCACTTTGACTTGTGTGACTGTTGGCGGCAAAGAGTGGGTATGTGCTCGTATGTCATGAAGCTGCAATGAGTTCTGGTGTTGAGAACAGATGCGCTATTGTCCAAAATGATGTTATGCTGCTGGTTAGAGGACCATGGCAAATGAGGTTGTTTCTAATGGCCTCTGGTTTTCCCCCACAGGTAACTCCACACCCCCTAAATAACAGGAGCCACCATGTCAGACCTCTGTGTTGGAATCAACGGGTGAGTCAAAAACACACTTGACCCCCCCCCCTTTTTTTCCTTTTTTTTAATTTTGGGTGGTTCACATTGACTTTAGGATTATTAGGCCATGATGTCAGTGAAAACACTAACTTCTGCTAGTTAGTGCATTACTATGGAGAAGGGTTAAAAATGCATTTGCTCTGGGTTGAAGCATTTTAATTTTCATAAACATTGCCCTTTATACAGTATGCTGAAAGGCTTGAGTCTGCTTATACAGTGTCCTGAATCAATAGTCATGGCACAGTGAAAGCTGTAGTCGACTGATCATGTCAGAGGTTTAAACTTGTCTTGTTGCATGCAGCTCTTCCTCTAACCAGTTCACTATGGCTATGTGTTCTTTTAATATTTCTTCCTTGCAGTATGTTAAGATGCTCCATAACCAACAGGTTGCTTACTATTGTGGATTCACAGTAAAGGTTTTTGGGCCACTGAAAAGTTAACATGATCCAGCAATGAAAAGAGTTTGGCTTGTGTTAATGAGCACATAACAGCAGTAACAATCACAGTAAATCCTGTTTTCAAATTGTTTTTCTGCTCTCCCCTCACTCTACAGCTTCGGTCGCATTGGCCGTCTGGTCCTGAGGGCTTGCCTTCAGAAGGGTGTCAGAGTTGTGGCCATCAACGACCCCTTCATTGAGCTGGAGTACATGGTGAGAACTTCCTCATACCTGTCTAGAAACTTCTTTATTAATGTCTAGTCTGAATGCATCACCCTTAATCACTTAGAACAATGGGTACTAATGCAAGATTTAAGCTTGATGTGTCTGTTGATGGAGATGACAGGTGTCTGTTGATGTGTCTGTTGATGGAGATGACAGATTTGTTCTAACTGAACCAAATGCCTAAACTGTGACTGTTTTTTGCTGCTTATTTGTCATTTGGTTGTAACCAGTTTTAGACAGATGTGGTACTACTACATGACCTTGCTTTTATGATCCCATCTTTATTCTACCACCTTCTAGGTCTACATGGTCAAGTATGACTCCACCCATGGTCGTTACAATGGTGAGGTCCGTTGTGAAAATGGCAAGCTCATCATCGATGGCCAAGCCATCTCTGTCTTTCAGTGGTAAGTGATGTTTGTTGTGGCACAAGTATGTGCAGTGTTACCTCTTGGTGGCATTCCAGTTTTAGTTATAGCATTCTTTATTTTATATTTCACTTTTAAGGTGCAAATAGAGTTGTACCGATTTGCAGTTTTCTGGGCAGATTCATCTCTCCCCCCCCAGAACTGTAATTGATAGCATACGGATATTTTTGTAACTTTTCTTTTTTGGAAAAATCTAATCTGGTACAGACACGGGGGCAAGCCTCACTCAAGTTGCACATAAGATGCTATGTGCTGCACATGCTACACTTTTGGTCTGTGCCACTGTTCATCTAGACTGTTGTGCCTCTAAATCTGATCAGAAATCTTAGTGATGGGCCAGTTGCCATTTAAGGCTGACCATGCTGAAAACCAACCACTTCTGATCTGCACTGGTTGATTGACACATCTCTGGTAATATTGTGGGTGAATTGTTGGCCTACTGTTTTAGTCCTTTGTGAAATGGTACCTCATCTCTTCAAAGGGCAGTACCAACAACAAGGGTTATAGAGGAGACGTTTGGTTCACAGTTCCTCTTTGTACAGTGAGACCAACTGTGTGAGTGGTCTTCCTGTTTTAATATACCATCAGTTTATTTTGCAAGAAGGAACTTTTTCTTCCCTAATTGATTGTTCCTTCCTAGATGTAACTAAAGAGGCTCCATCTTATTTGTTTCTACTCTTATTATATTTTGGTGTTGCTTTGCTCCCCAAGTTTAACTTGACCAAACAGTAGCAATAAGCATGTTTCTTTAATCCTAGTATGAAGCCAGCAGAGATCCCCTGGGGCAGTGCTGGAGCCAAATATGTTGTTGAGTCCACTGGAGTCTTCCTTAGTGTGGAGAAAGCCAATGTATGTACACACACAAACATATACATTTACACCAACTACTAGATAGTCCAGTTTCTAACCTGTGCCCACCCTCTGCCCCTCAGGCTCACATCCAGGGTGGAGCTAAGCGTGTGGTTGTGTCCGCCCCTTCACCTAATGCTCCAATGTTTGTCATGGGAGTTAATGAGGACAAATACGACCCCTCCTCCATGACAGTTGTCAGGTAACGTAGCTTTACTCTAGGGCATGCATTCACAATGTTCAGTTAATTTTCATAAAAATTACAGTGGAGCATTTCCATTACAGCTATGAACAGAATCTTGTCTTGTAGTTAATTATGTCTCTTTCTGTTGATAGTAATGCCTCCTGCACCACCAACTGCCTGGCCCCCCTGGCCAAAGTCATCCATGATAACTTTGGCATTGAGGAGGCTCTTATGGTAAATCATATATATATAGAGAGAGAGAGAGAGAGAGAGTGTGTGTGTGTGTGTGTGTCAGTGACCTGCAGCCACAAAGAAAAACATCATGACACTCCTTTTCAGACTACAGTCCATGCATACACAGCCACCCAGAAGACAGTGGATGGGCCAAGTAGCAAGGCCTGGCGTGATGGCCGTTGTGCCCCTCAGAATATCATTCCAGCCTCCACTGGTGCTGCCAAGGCAGTGGGCAAAGTCATCCCTGACCTCAATGGGTAAGGGCAGACATATTTATCAGCTTCACCTTTCGCTAATTGTGACAATGCAGCTGAGACCAACATTCATTCTCCCTTTTTGCTCACTTTAGTAAGCTCACAGGCATGGCATTCAGGGTGCCAGTGGCCGACGTGTCAGTGGTTGACCTGACATGCCGTCTGTCCAAGCCAGCATCTTATGCTGAAATTAAGGAAGCAGTGAAGAAGGCTGCAGATGGGCCCTTGAAAGGAATTCTGGGATACACTGAGGACCAGGTAAGGCCTGATTTTTCACATACATGGTTACTAATGATGCCGGAACTAAAATCATAACTTAGTGGGGTGAAAGGGTTCAGTGGGTATGTGCTTGTCTGTAAGCTTACAGTAAATTTTAAAAAATGAATTTTCTTATCCCAAATTAATATAATTTCTTGTGACAAAGTGGAAACTAAACTTCAACATGCCTGGGTACACAGTATCTTACTTGTAGTGTGGTTTGTATTTTGCAGGTGGTGTCCTCTGATTTCATTGGTGACACCCACTCCTCCATCTTTGATGCTAGTGCTGGCATCTCCCTCAGTGACAAATTCGTCAAGCTCATTTCCTGGTTGGTTATGTCTCTTGTTCAGTTCGGCATGTGAAACATGACGGTAGTCCTAATCTAAAGAGGAAATGGGTTTTCTGTTCAAAACTGATCATTTCTCTTTGTTCCCACAGGTATGACAATGAGTTTGGCTACAGCCACCGTGTCACTGACCTGCTAATGTACATGCACTCCAAGGAGTAGACACTTCCTGGCTATAATGGAAGTCAGGAACGGGACCACCCCAACCCCTCCCTTCTCTTTAAAACACAAGCTCTGATCATAGCATCACAGCCCCTAGCTCTACTATAGTATAGGTAGGCAGCAGTGTGAGTGTTCTGAGTTCATTGTTTTCCTTTAATGACAAGATCAGTCAGTTACAGTATTTGTCTGTGTGCACCCTCTCCACTGCCACTTTAGATGTGTCATAGTGGCTCAGTCCCATGGTAACTACTGTATCCATCTCCCTGTTGTGTTTAGAGGAAGCTGAGGCAGAGCTACTGTAAGAATGAGACAAATAAAACTCTGAAAAAAAAATTCCAGCTGTCCTGTGTGTGTGTGGGGGGGGGGGGGCGTGGACTGCAAACATGATAAAAATTGAATGTAAACATGTATATCATAAAATATCGAAGGGCAATCTTATTCAGTCTGCATGAGAACTATGGCCTGAGAGAAGATTTATTTTCCAGCAAGACAGTGACCTGAAGCATACAGCAAAAGCTACACAGAAATGGTCTAACAACAAGGTGAGTGTTGTGGAGTGGCCGAGTCAAAGCCCACACCTCAGGCCGATGGAGAATTTGTGGCTGGACTTAAAGGGCTGTTCACACCCAATCCCTGTGCAACCTGGCAGAGCCCGAGCAGTTTTGCAAAGAAAAATGGAGTAAAATTGCAGTGTCCAGATGTGTAAGCCTGACTGAGACAATCAGTGCTGTGACTGCAGCCAAAGGTGCATCTACTAAATACATCTACTTGGAGGAGATGAATAGTTATGCAATTTCCCCATTGCATATTTTTGTTTAATTGACATTACTTTGTAGAAACCTGATTTCACTGACCTTTAGAGGTGTTTTTTTTTTTTGTTTTTTTCTTTCTCAAAAACCAAATTGTACTGACCATGATGAATTTATAAAAATCAAAAGGATAAAACATCCCAGGGGGTGAATATTTTATATAGGTACTGTATGTCCACTGAAATTGAAGAAAGGTAAGTATTGTCAATTTTTTTTTTTTCTTCCCCTGCTCAATCTACACACCTCTACCAATCCTTTATTAAACAAGCTTGTATGATGCCATGTGTCCAGTTCCACATCTTGACATGACGGTGATGGAAGGTAACTGCTTTTACTCGGACTGTACTTCAAGTATGACTGTGTGGTACAGAGTATTTTGATTTCATGCTACTTCTGTTGATGATCATTCAGAGAGGCTGTATATTTTACATACCCCAACATTAATTTGACAGCTTAAGATACTAGCTGTGTAGAAGATTTTATTCAAATTGAATGGAAAGCCTGTTTGAACTGTTGCAGGTTAAATTATCCAACAATATATAAAAACTTAAAATCAGTTCAACCATGACTGATCACAGATTTTATACATTTAAAGCATTAGAAATAATCATGTTCTAGTTAAATCCAATGTTGTGTAATAGATTTCCACTGAGAGGGGTCATTTTTGGATGGAGCAGCTTCAGTAAGGAACGTGTAGTGCCACCTGCTGGGTATTTATTTAGTAGTGCTGTTACAAGACATGGAACTGCAGACTAAATAACAGACAAAAGTTTCCCCTCTGTTGCCTGCCTTGGCCAGATTCCTCTCAACAGGAACTGAGGAGTAAACCTTTTTTCTTTTTCCCTGTTCCCGCCTACTGTTTTCTTGAGCATACTGCAACTATAAAAACACATTATGCATTTCTTTATACTATAACGGTGGGTGTAACCATGAACTGGTTTTACAGGGGAATGCATGGAGAATTAAAAATATTACTTAAAGGGAAGCTCAGGAAGTTCGACCTGCCCCGGGAGCTGCTGATACAGTTCATACAGGAATCATCGAGTCTGTTCTCTGCTCCTCCATCACTGTCTGGTTTGGCTCAGCAACCAAACAGGACAGGAACAGACTCCAGCGGACAGTCGAGATTGCAGATAAGGTCATTGGTGTGAGCCTGCCCTCCATGGAGGACCTGTACACCTCATTTAGAGGACAGAGAAGATTTCTGCAGACCCCTCTCACCCTGGACACAAACTTTTGAACTGCTGCTCTCTGGACGGTGCTACAGGTCACTGATGCTGCTACACTGTCCGTCCCAACAGGAACACTGTGACACCCTATCCAAATACGATGCCAACAACTGGATCATCGGGGACTGCACAGAAAGAATAAACCTCATCTGCTACAGATACACAATATTTACATGAGCAACTGGTAGAGATTAATGTTTAAGTCATTAGAGCTCCATAACTAATACTTGTTTTTTCTGTAGGTTAACAGACTCAGCATTCTTTACTATAAGGGAGAGCCTTATGTTCCTTCTATTGATACACTTTTATTGTAATTATCAGTTCTGAAAATAGAAAGTTACATAGTCAGAAACATTTATTTCTTGGCTGATTTTTATATAGTGTGAGAAAGAAGATTGCCACAGTAATTATAGGATTGTGGCCATACGTAGCAGTATGTAGCCTATAGTTTAAATTATAAACATATAGGGTAGTTAAAATTAAGTTCATCTTTACAAGCTGCAACATTAATGCGGTGTACACAATAATGCATCCATAATTATGATTTAATATTATAACTTTCCTATGTGAAATGTACCGTTTTGCATAATGAATGATTTCAGCTTTTGGTAGTTCAAGTAGGCCTATATTTTACATATATTTTGATGTTAATACTTAATAATAATGCTTTTACTTCAGTAAAATTTTGAATACGTACTTTGAAAGTATTTTCTTGTTCCGTGTTGTCACTGAGTTCGACTGCAGGATGCAACATGGGCCCTGGTTTTAGAATATATTGGAATCTATGCCGAATCTGCTATTAACAATTTTTTTTAATGTAGGCTACTATTAGGTGGGCTACTCATTTATATGTGTCAGGGTACTATTAATGTAGCTTACTGACACATATCAATTAATCACCTGACTGTAAATAATACAATGAAGAATGCAGTCAATGGTACGAACATAACATGCGGAACAGTTTATTCACTTCCTAGGAGCGACATTTTCGGAGGCATTTTAAGGTGGAACCAAACATACTTCCGTTTGTTATTCAACGAGACCTTGGCAAGGTAGCCTGCTTCTTTTTTAGCTCTTTATACTTACAAAGTGTTGACATTGACAATCGTGAGGCCCTTGTTTTACAGGTGCTGCCATCTTTGTTTACATGTTAATTTAACAAGGCTCTTTGTCGAGCTTCCACAGAGGGAAATTATCCTCGAGTTGTTAGCTTGCTAGTGATAGATGTAACTTAGCGGTGTGTCTGGCGTCCACACTGGTGGTGGAAAGATGTAACTAATTAGCTAGCTAATGATTAATCTGTGAAATAACGGTTTGTTGCTTTTATCTGTACCAAATCATTGTAAACTGAACATCTTTTGAGTTCTTGCCACAAAACAAGACATTTGCACGTATCAGCTTGGCCTCTGTGAAATTGCCAGAGGCTTTTTAACTGTTTGTGACACTGTTTTTGTGTGTATCAAAATCGGTCCGTAATAAAAAATGTTCTAAAAATGTTGCATCAGCCATCTTTATCTCTCTCTCCCCAGGGGCCTGGATTGTGCGACCAGACATCATGACACTTTTTCACTTTGGAAACTGCTTTGCCCTGGCATATTTCCCTTATTTCATAACATACAAGTGCAGTGGCTTGTAAGTGTGTGTTAGCATGATTGATGCATAACTACATGCTGTATGACTGGAGCAAAAATCTGTAAAACTACTGTAACTGCAAATTTTTACATCACTGTTCAATGGTTTTTGAATATTCCTATACTGTAGCAGCATATGCTCAGAGACTTATAATCTATTTAGTAATGTCTGAGGTTTGGGCTCTACATAATCCTGGTAGAACTTTGTAGTATGCTCTTGAATTTGGCAGGACTTTTGCTTAACCACCTAATGTAGAGTTATCATGGCATGCCATTACATTGTGTGCTTTCTTGTTGTCCTACCACTGAGCTCTGTTATGTGTTAAATCTTTAGATCAGAGTACAATGCCTTCTGGAGATGTGTCCAGGCTGGAGCCACATATCTGTTTGTCCAGCTCTGTAAAGTGAGTGAGCCTTTTAGTGATTAAATAATCTGTAATCTTCCTCATTTAAAATGAATGGAAAAAGATAAATAAAACTGAACATGGGACAGTTCAGATAAAACAGGAAGTAGCCATTAGTATCTTTAGCTTCCTTTTTTTGGAGTGTGTAAGTAGGGTTTCATTTTGTGTTTCAGATGCTGTTCCTAGCTACATTTTTCCCAACCTGGGAAGGAGGAGCTGGAGTTTATGACTTTGTCGGTGTGAGTATTAAGCTGCATCACTGTAATATCACAAAGGAAGAATAATAATTTTGTCATGTTTGTCTCATCACTTTACTTGCAGAAAAACCATTTAAAATATCACATGTATAATCTGTAATATGTGTGTGTCTCTCAGGAATTTATGAAGGCTACAGTGGACCTGGCAGACCTGTTGGGCCTCCATCTTGTGATGTCTCGTAATGCTGGTAAAGGAGAGTACAAGATCATGGTGGCTGCCATGGGCTGGGCAACAGCAGAACTTGTCATGTCTAGGTAAGCAACAACAGTGTTGCTGCAGAAGAACTGTTGGCTTTCTTTTATTTTATTTATTTTGTCAAATTATGGTACACCTCTGTGAAGGCTTCAGCCCTGGCCTTTACCATGTGAGGGCCTAAGTCACCACCAGCAGTGAAATTGGTTATCGTGTTATTAGTATTTGTGTCATTTGTTAGGACAGTTTATTGTTTGAGGTATTGTGCTGTTCAGTTTGCTGTATTTTGAGTTTCCTTATCTTTTGTTGACCTCTTTTGTGGCCCGGTTCGATATTGATGTTTATATTTTTTCCTTGTTTTGAGGTAAATAAAAAGCCTTTTTTTTAAATTGTTAATATATACTTAAATGCTCTGTCCTTTGCCTTGCTGTTCGGTCTCTGACAACATCTAAACACTGACATTGATTCTTCAGGTGTCTTCCTCTGTGGGTGGGAGCCAGAGGGATTGAGTTTGACTGGAAATACATTCAGATGAGCTTTGACTCTAACATCAGTTTGGTGAGGAGCTGTTCTCTTCTGCTCTCTCCCTTCTCCACTTTGTCTTTCTACTATTCTGTCCTAAGTGTGTAAATAGTAAATGACACCTGTAATTATTTTTGTTAATAGGTCCACTATATTGCCATGGCCGCAGTGGTGTGGATGTTTACACGTTATGACCTTCCTAAGAGCTTCAGGCTGCCTGTCACTGTTCTGCTGGCTCTGTGTGTCTATAAGGCCTTCTTAATGGAGTAAGTCTCACATGCTGTGTACCATATACAGTTCCCAAAGAGATGATGTTAAGTGTTTCTTCAGGGATATGATGTTGTTGCTGTTAAAAACTATGTAGAAATTTAGAGTGAACTCAGTTATCCTGACTGTTGGGAGTCGTTTTTGTCACATTTCATTTCAGGAGCAGAAATAAACCAGACACAGTGGTTAAGTAGTGATTTTTAGATATGCTACTAGGCATATTGTGTTACCTTAGTGCACACAGAGCCAGGTTAACTGTTTCCCCATTTCCAGCCCTTTGCTAATTTAGACTGACCACAGCCTGGCTTTAGCTCCACACCTAATGGACTGACATGGAGTGGTATCAGTCTTCGTATCTAACTTTTGACAAGAATGGAAATGAGTGTATTTCCCAAAATGTCACTATATTGTCTAAGGGAAAATTCACTTGAACAAGGGTTTGACTACCCATCTCATATCCACAAATAACTTTGTGAACCACATGATGGCAGTAGTTAGCAGCAACAATGAACTCTTGACATGCACATACTGTATTTTACAAGCAACCACCTGGGCTCTGCAAAAATTAAGAAGATACAAGTGCAAATAAGAGAAATGCACTGAACAATAACTTGAAATAATTAAAATCACTTTAGCAAGCAGCTTTTTCTACGGTGTGTGTGTGCGTGCTTTGGCTGAAATGTATTAATAGCACAAATTTGCCCACCAGTCAAAGAGAGCCTCTGAAGGGTGATGGTTTGTATAGAGAATAAGAGACCAGTGAGAGGACTAGTAGATTATCTTGTTAAATTTCTGTTTTGTGGAAGTGTTCACTGTGCTGCCAGTGTTGGTGGGTGGAGTTAGCCATATGTTCTAAACAACTTGCCACCATTACATACATGCTTGCACACTGGTGTGGTAAATTTTTCTGGGTGAATTTAGAAGCTTTAGGTTCACAGATGCATGACGGTAAAAATAGAAATGTTTCCATTTCTAGCAATTGTGAAAGCTTTTGAAAGAAAACTGATGGATGGCTTGAGAAATGCCCATGCATTTTGTTTCTTAAGCATTGTAACTTGCATTATGTTTCTGTCTGTGTCATCAGGTTGTTTGTCCATGTCTTCCTGCTGGGCAGTTGGACCGTGTTGCTGATCAAAGCCGTGCTGACTGGCGCCATTTCTCTCTGCTCTCTGTTTCTCTTTGTCACTCTGGTCCACAGCAACTAAGTAAACCTCAACACCCTGAAAGAAATCTTCATCAGTCTTTTAAGTCCAGGTTGAACCAGGTTTGTCTGAATCAGAAGTGAAGCCCCGACACCATACTACACCAAAGACTGCTGAAAGTTGCTCGTTGATATTGGGTAGTTAAAATCTGACTGATCTACTGGTAAACTAACCAGTTCCACCTCCAGTTGTTTTGATCAGTCTGTTGGGACCATTGATGGGAAACACTCAGGGCAGTTAAACTGCAGCATGAGTGGTGACATTAGGAAGCTTCTGAGATGCCATTAACTAACCTAAGCTGTGTTGGTTTTGTGAAAAGGTGAATTCTGTATCATAAATAACATTTCTTTTCTGTGTATTGTCCAATGAGCCAGTGTAAATGCTTAGATTTAGTAGTGAATGGATTAATAAGTGGATGAGAGTGATGCTCACTGTGTGGCCACAAACTTCTCAATTTATTTATATCCATGTAAATGTTGCAAGTAGTTGAAACATGACTGTAGCAAGATTTTTATAATTACTGAAGAAACTGTAGTAAAGAAATAAGTGAAAACCCTGAATGAGGGCCGCAGACAGGAAGTGATCTTGGTACTTTGCTTTCAGAGTAAACCTGAATAAACAGGAGAACACACAAAAGGAACTAGTAAAAGACTATTCAGGCAGCTAAAATAAATTAGATTTATCATAGATGCCTGCTCTGCAGATTTATTCTGCCACCGCTTTACACAGCACACTTCCTCTGTTGTTCCACCTTGTGTTTTCTCCTGTCACCCCCTTTTCTGGTAGTTGCTGCTTGGAATTCTTATCTGGGACTTCTGGAGACGAACACAGCTCTCCTTATTGAAATGCCACAAAGGGCTTTGCTGTTACCTAACACACATGCACACTACTTTCTCTGTTTATACATTATAGCTGCTTGATAGGGACGAGGCAGTGATGCACTGGCGTTAGCTTGACCTTGTGGATTCCGGTGAGAATTAGAGGTGTGTGAGCATAACATCAGGGTGGTACTGACACTGGTCCATGTAGGTTAATTTACTCTTTGCAAGATTAATAGTGTGGTCAGAATGGGCCGGGCTCGCTGGACTTGGGACCACCAATGCATTATCATGGAATCACTGCAACCTTCTGTGTGAAGGTGTAGATGCAGCTCTTCAGTCACATCTTGGATACCCAGGGTCACAGGTGGAAAGTAACTGAGTACATTTACTAAAGTACTGTACTTAAGTACAGTTTTCTTGTATTTATACTTGAGTATTTCCATTTTCTCCTATTTCATATTTCAGCTTCACTACATTTCAGAGGCAAATACTGTATGTTTACTACACTACATTTATTTGATAAATGTAGTTACTAGTTACTTTTCAGAATCAGAATAATAAAACAGTATAATCATAAGAATGTTGGTCATGGGTGGAAAAAATCACAAGATTCCCAGCAGTAAAGTACTGTAAATTACAAATGGATTCAAAACAGCATATGAGGTAGTTAAAATTAGTTTAATCTACAAAATATACAGCAATAAAACGAAGTACATAATGCATTTGTATGTTTTACTTTTGGTACTTAAGTATATTTCGATGCCAATACTTTTGTACTTTTACTTAAGTAAAATTTTCAGTGCAGCACTGGTAACATGTACTGGCCAGGATCATACAGAGGGCATTTGTGAGGGTGCAGATCCCAAAAAACTGACAATGATATTGTCTTCTCTCCAACTGAGTCTTACTATGACCCAAAGCAAACCATTACTGTAGGCTTGTGTAAGAAATGGTGGGCTTTGTGTTGTCATGTCAGTTTTTATTACCAGACTTGGAACAGAGGATTCAGACTCGTGACTTCACAGTACTGAAGACAGTTTATTAAATGCTTGAGCAGTGACGCACATCATTCAAATAAAGTTCCTCTAATTAATTCAGTTTGGCATCCTGACCCAAATGTAGGTGCTGGGAGGGGGAGGTACACTTTACAAACGGCACAACAGTTTGTTACATGTATTCATATAATTAGTCATTTCCACCACAAATCCTTTAAACCTTTAAGTAAAGTTGCCTTAAAAATATGCATATGGAAAAAAAGTGGTTCAATCCTGCAAACAGAGTGAGATAGAGGAGCTCAGTGACAGGGTGCATCTCTGGGGAGACACTCCCCAACTACCTCAGAGAGAGAGGTGTACCACACTACCAGCTGCCAGTCTCCCTTTAGACCCAGACAGGTAGTCTCACCATGACCTCCCCCGAGTACATTCTCTACTAGGCCTTCTCCTGCCCTCTGAGGTTCACAGCATGGAGAGCTTGGAGTATGCCCAACATTTCTCTGTGAAAGACACTGATGTGTTTGTTGTGACTTACCCCAGATCAGGTGGTATTCTTTCTCTATACAGTAAACTTTGACCAGTTTCTCTTTCCCAAGTCCTATAGCCTATCAATTTCAATGGTTATTGTCCAGTCAGTTACAGAATTGCAGTGGTGCAAGAAATACTCAGATTATTTACTTAAGTACAGCAAAAGTAGAAATACTACAATGTAAAAATACTTTGTTATAAGTAAAAGTCCTGCATTCAAAATGCGACTGAAGTGAAAGTACAACAGTATTGGCATCACAATATACTTAAAGTACCGGTACTTCTGCAGGATTGGATGCTGTTACCTACTAATTGCAGAGATGCAGCACAGCTTTAAGACAGGCCTATGATCTTCGATCGGTATGCAGTATTGAAGCAAGCTGCTTTAGTTAGGTTATCTGGGAGGAAAAGCACCAGAAGCAGGCCTACAGATGCGCTGGTTGCAGCCGGACAGCCACCCGTTTCCGTGATCTAGGGTGATGTATTACCGTGTTTCCAGCCTGTCCTAAGGATAGAGGAGGCGCTGCAGACCTCGACTCTACATCTGTAGTCGACGTGGTCCTCGCAATATGACGGCTTCTGAAGATATGTATATGCTTTACCGTGGACTTATGCTTCCTAAGGAGACTCACAGCCTAGAGAGCTTGCAATTTGCGCAGGAACTCGCATTTAAGGACGAGGACGTCGTTTCTGTGACCTACCCAAAGTCAGGTCAGTGTTTAGCCAAGACTCGAGCTGTTGAGTTGGCAAACTGACTATACATGGACGATCTTTTCTCCCCTGGTGTCTGCGCACCGTGATTTGCTGAACTAAAGCCGTGAGTCTTTCGTGCTTGTTAGGGGAAAGAAGAAGATTTCGTTATCTTACACCATTTAGCCTACTTTCCATACATCATTGTATCCTGTTCAGAATCATACTGTACCATTAAACTATGTACACTCGGTGTTCGTCAGGACAAGTCGTCAGACTTGAATACGCCTTCAGAAGCCACTTACTGAATGTGTTCATGAGTTTGTGGAATTGTATTGTTTGAGATATTGCTTTTAAATGAAATGTAAGGTTTATGATATTTGAGAAATGACTTGTAAATTGCAGGTACAGTCTGGATGCAGGAGATCCTTCCTCTGGTGCTGAATGGGGGCGATCTGACTCCTATCCAAACCACTCCTAACTGGGACAGGGTCCCCTGGCTGGAGGAGAAACGATTAGCAGTAGTTGTGGATCAGATGACATCTCCACGAGCACTGGTCACACATTTTCCTTACAACCTCATGCCCCCCTCTTTCCACACCTCCAAAGCCAAGGTAAACAGGTGGAGGCTTTTTGTGATATGCCCATGTGTATCTGTCTTTATCTCATATTTAGTATCTCCTACACATCACACACATTATTACAACTTGAGTCTCTGCCACAGGTGATCTATGTCATGAGGAATCCGAAGGATATCGTAGTGTCCTCTTACTACTTCCACCAGATGGCTGTGTTCCTGGAGGATCCAGGAACTTTTGACGAGTTCATGGGCAAATTCCTGGAAGGCAGAGGTCACATCATAGAGAGTTTACTTTGAGACGTGTGAAATTCAGGGAAATGGAGCTCAGCATTTTGTTGTATTGTTACAGTATGTGAAAAGATTTCAGATGATGTCATGTGAAAAACAAGTCATTACAATGGTCCGATGTCTGTGTTGTCTGCAGTGCTGTTTGGAAAATGGACAGACCATGTGAAGAGTTGGAAACACACAGAGCTGGGAGACAGAATAATGTACATCACATATGAAGAAATGGTTCAGGTAAAACACAACACTCAGGCTGAATGGCTGTAAATTGCATATGAATATTAATACTAATCCTGGTGTGTTTTGTATATATATATCTGCTACATTTCCAATAAACAGGATTGTTCCATTTGTTGTTTTATTTTTATTTTTATTTGATAATTGTAAGTAACAACTGAGCCCCCAAAAATGTGTTTGTCACAGTAACAATCCCAAAACTCAAAGATGTACAGAGCAAAACATCTTCACATGAGAATTTGTAACTAGTAAACGTTTGGTATTTTTACTGAACAAATGGCCAGCGCACTTGAACTGAGTCAGACCTGTAGTTTAGGCTCTTTAAATGGCCTCACAGTGAGGATTCATCATAGAAATCATATAGAAAATCAGTTTTGAGAATTTATATCTTGACACAAAAGCAAACCTGCTGCTTCAAATGAATAAAAGTGCATCCATGTACTTGTCTTCTAGGACCTGCCTGCAGCTCTCAGGCGTATTTCAGATTTCCTGGGCAGTAACTTGAGTGAAGAAACCATTCAGAAGATAGCAGAGCATTGCTCCTTCAACACCATGAAGGAAAACGGAATGTCCAACTTCAGCCTGGTCAATAAGTTATACATGGACTTTGACAAATCTCCATTCTTGAGGAAAGGTCAGGCTCCATATGTCCAGTGACGTGCGGTCAGGGGAGGCAGGGGAGGCAGAGCACATTATTGAAAAGAAAAAAAAAACAAAAAGTTAACCATAAAATATAATAAATGTTAATATTTATCGGCTGGTGTGTGTTGTAGGCCCTTTTGCCGTTCGAATCCGATGTTGAAGAATTTTTTTTTCAATAAAGAATAGCAGAATTTCCGTATGTCCCGTTCAAATACATGGAGGAGATGCGCGATGAGGCAGCACTTTGCTGTGCCTCTCGGTGGATCGTGTAATCCTCACAAACTGTATGCGATGCAAATAGTGTGTCGCTGTCCCTCTATATATTGCAAATAAAATGCTTTCAAAAACTCTGATTATATGCTCTGCCTTGCCATAATCTGGATAATGTATAAAATGTAGTTCTGTAACGTGTTTAGGCTGCAGATTAACCATAAAACCCAGTAAAAAAGTTACTCGGTGAGGCAAACAGTACCCCAGCCTCAAGGCAGAGGGCGCTAGTGAGCCCACAGATTCTTGCGCTACCTACAATCTTCTTCGTGCTTGTTTATATTTCCTTTACAATCCGCCTTATCAA
>NW_018127913.1:2132059-2139796 GCF_001952655.1 Monopterus albus
CAAATCTGGACTTTCAATCAAAACATTTTTGACAGTCTGGACATTTTTGTCCAGAAGGATCTTCTTTATTGAAAACATTTGTTTTAATATTGGATTCGAACGGTAAAAGGGTTTGTAATACATACCAGCTGACAAATGGATTTCGTGTACAAGTAAAGGTAAGACCATAAACTTTTATTATTTCTAGTTAGAAATAAGCTCAATTGGAATAAATTTTAACCTCAAATTAAATATGGGTCACGTTTGTGTGAAGAATGTTGATATGAGATATAAAACACAACGCATTGTCTGTTAACAGACAGTTTGTTAACGGTTCATTCATTCATTCATTTTCTACGCTTAATCCCTGAATGGGGTCACGGGGGGGGGGTCAGTGCCTCACCAGCTGTCAACCTCACCGCACGTCACTGCATATGTCCATAATGCATTTCACTAATACCCTACTGGAGGCATGGCAGCCTTTTGATTAAATATGTTTAGCTTTAATTGCAGTAATTCATTTTTCACTTGTGCTTGTGCTCATGTATGTAGTGCTGTTGGCAGTTTGTTTTGTTGACTGACCCTTTTGTTTAGTAGTGACCCAGAACATTTTCTGGATTAAACAGTAGATTTTCTGTCACATCAGAGATGTGTTGTGTTTATGTGACTGTCTTGGTGTGTGTGTTTGTGTGTGTTTGTGTCAGGTGTTGCTGGAGACTGGAAAAACCATTTCAGCTCAGAGCAACTGGCCCGATTCACATCAGTCATTAGCAAAGAGCTGGAAGGTGAGCGCTTCTCTCTGCCATGGAGTCTGGATTAATCAACAGCCGGAGTGAAGACGGAGAGGCTCATGGACATTAATTACTGTATCTCAGCTGAGTTTGTTTTAATGTTAAAATATAACAAAGCTTTTTATTGACTTTTTTAATCTGGTAGTTATCCACCAGGATTTCAGAAAGCTTCGCAAGATGAACCTACACACAATACCTAAGTAATATCTGATATATAAATGGTCAAAATATTAATTTTCATAGCTACCCAGTAAATTTTATTTGATTGTATCTTAGCATTGATCACCTTTTCATCGAGTGATTAACTTTTTATAATCATCACAGCATTTCATCTTTTGATTTTTGAATTATTACTGGGTTGATGTACATTCCTTCAGTATCTCAGTTTGTATTACATTTTCCATGCTTTTTTGGCCTTTAATTAAAGTTTATGATAATAGACAAGTTCCATTTACTGGGTAATCCTTTTTTCTAAGTGTTGTCTTTGGGGATTTGTCTGTTGCAGTTAGTTTGCTTTAGCTGCTAAACATAGCTGGGAAATAACAGTCCTCTGGAGGCAAACAGCGGTTGCATTAACAAAAGAGCTGTTGTGGACTGGAGTGATTACTGCAGTGGTTCCCAAACTGGGGGTCAGACCTACACATGGCGTAGGATGATCCGTGTCTCTTTGACTTGATCCGTTTCCTGATTATCACAAACTATTTTATAGTAGTAGTAGCAGTAGTAGAATTTCTACAGGCCATATTAATCAGTGTTGTGTTACTATAATTTTGAATGTCATTGCCATAAAACTGCATGATTTGTCCAGTGTTCTCGACCTGTCCTGAGCTTTCGTTCACTACCAATCCACTGGAGCAGTTACAGTGTAGTGTTGTAGAGAGTTCTGTGCAAGTCTGCGTTTTCCAGAGTGAATAATGAGAAAAGACAGATTAGACTGGAGAGAGAAACAGTGAAAACAGATACAGAGAGAAACTTTACAGTTTTTCTCAGTCGCTTTTGTACAATTCTCGAAACATCCTTGATATTTGCAAAACAATAAGTGCATTTCTCAAAACTGTTTGCACAAACGGCACCACACAATGGATTAGCTGCAAAAGCGCATCACTTGCTCAAAATCCTTAGTTTATCTCTTAAAAGTAAATATTATGTCAGTGCCGTCAGAATGACGTCTTTGTGTCATCGTTTACAGACATGTCAGTCAGAATGTTTAGTCATGTTGTCAGTACAACAGTGTACAGTAAAATGTAAGTATTTTCCTATGAAAACTGTGGCTCAGGTTTAGATGACAATGATTGAAAATATAGAAGGTGTCTGTATGGCAGGCATCAGTTTCAACAGCACAAAGTTTCACATTCACTGACCACTTTATTAGGTGCACTTGTACAATTGTATGTAATTCAAGTTGTTCCTAATAATTAAACTATATAATATAGTCCAGTACAACAGCACCTTTAACTATGACCTCAATAATAAACATATAATTGAATTGATACATTTATGACAATTTCACCAAAAACTGAAACATTTTGAGCTTTATAAACACAGATGTTAAGGTGAAGTGTTGCACTGAAGTGCATACAACTGTACAGCTGTACCTAATAAAGTGGCAGATGAGTGTATGTGGAAGACTGACTTCAAAAGATTAGACAGATTTATAGTATTGTCACTGTGATACAGAAAAAGTTTTACATCATTGCATAGCACAAAGGTAAAAAAACAACAGAAATGTAAACAGAAGAAACACCCCTAGACAGAACAGCTGTTCTCCCAACTGCCTTCAACCAGCCTCGGCCATTGTAAGGCTATGAATGACAATGTGGTTGACAGGTGTGGACCATATTCCAGTGGGAAGGTGCTTACTGTATGTGTTGTTCTTCCATTGTTAGAAAGTGTAACACTTTGTTGTGCTCTGTCTATGTTGTGCTTGCCAGTTGAAGGTTCATGGGATTCAACTCTGAGCTATTTTACAGTAGATCATTGGTTGATCTTATGCTTCACACATTCCCCTTCACTAGTGAAAGTCAAGATTCCCCTGAGAGCAACTCATCAATTCAGACAAAGTTGCAAACAAGTCTGACCTGTGTTAGAAATTAATAATTCAGTCAGATAATTATAGACATTAATGTGTTTTAATGTGTTATTAATGCAGTTAGTAATATTTGAAGTCTGCTCTAGTGTGCTTTGCTTCAAGGTTAGAAGATAATGTTAAATCTGAAAAGTGAATCTTGACGTCAATTGTTTTCTTGTTTTAATCTTGTGTTAGATTTATGTCTGAATGATTGGTTTAGTTACACACCACGTAACAACATACTGTACACACACATGGAGTTCTTCATTTGTTCTGATTAATGCTTGACGCATGTGGAGCATAAGAGCCGAGGAGGAGTCGTCGGACTGTCTCCAACTCATGATGATTCTATATCTGTTTGCGTAAAGGGGTTAGCCTAAGAAATTGTATAAATGTATTAAGCTCTGTGTTCCAGGAGGCTTCTCTTCTCCCACAGCTTGTCTGACAGCCTGTATAGAAATATTCTTGACAAATGCTAAGGACAACTAGCTCACCCATTTTGTATGTAATGACATCTGCAATTAACTAATGCCTAAATGTTGTGGGAGGTCAGACTATATAACAGAGAACTATATAATACAATTTGATCAACATGACATAAACAACAGACAGTTGTACATAATCAGCTGCATGAATGTGCCAAAGCATTTGCCATGTGTTAAAAACAATGAGAAATTGTTTAATTGATGTGCACAAGTGACTGGATGATGTAAAAGTTGAACAAGTAGTTTAGAGAATTTCAATTCTGATCTGAGAAATGTGCAAAAGTGACAGAAGAAATGTAAGAAGGTTCAAATGATTAAAAGGAAAATGCCTCATGTTTGTAAAATGATTTGGTGGTAATTATAATTTACTCAGAAGTAGTTTGATAAATCATGATGATTTGGTATTGGATCAAAACCAGATGTTATGCCCACTCCTACATTGCTTTACATTTCTTAAAAAAGAAAAAGAAACATACCAGTAGATTAAAGGCAAACATGTCCAAACGTGTTTCTCCCTTCATGCTGCAAATACCAACAGAGGGAGAGGCAGGAGGAACTAAAGGATTTGTCCTCTCAGTCACTGATCACATGGCTGCACACATGCAGACACACAAACACACACACATTTGGAAATCAATCAAATCAAAGCCCTTTGTCGTCATTGCAAATTTACAATGAGAAAGTTGCTGTCCCTCAATTAATGTTACCAAACAGAAGACATTTTGCTTAGACAGACTTCTTTTTGATTTCATTTGGAAAAATAAACCACACAAGGTTAAAAAGGAAATTATGTGTTTACCTCTTACACAGGGCTGGCTCAATGTTCTAGATTTTTCTTCATTTAACCATATTATTATTATTTGACGCGGGAATGATCACAGATAGCCTATCGTTCGATAAGGCAGCTGTTGCGCTGCATTATGGGATTTGTAGTTTGTGTGTTATTGGCGTTTCATATCGCCGGACCATTAAAAAAGATATATAAAATGATCTCGCGGGCCGGATGTAATTGTACCCCGGGCCTTGAGTTTGACACATATGTTCTAGAGCATCTTTTTTCTTCAATGTGCACATGTAACAGTATTTTGGGCTGACTTTTGTTTTGATCTCAAAAATTATCTTGGTATGGAAATTGTACTTAAAGAATGTGACATATTATTAATTTTTGACAAGCCCCGTTTCTCTAGCAATGAAAAATTTATTATTAATCCGTTTATTATTTGGGCCAAATTCCTCATCCATAAAATGAAATTTCTGAAAAAAAAAATCACCATTCCTTTAAACAATCTGATCTTAATTACTTCCAAACACTGTCAGAATTAAACCACCCTAACAAAAACAGAACCAAAACCATTGACCTTAAACGTTTTAATTTTATATCAGAATAGCCTTACCTCTTTATATTTTATATATTGTTCTTTTTCTTTTCTGTGCTCACTTGTTTGGTTCTGTTATTCTTTTTCACTGTTATATTATGCCTACTTTTGTCCTGTTGTCCGCTTAATTCTCGCTGTTATACATCTGTCGCAACAATTTGTACTGAAAAATCTTGTATTGATTTGCACCGTTTAAAAAACCACTAAAAAAACAAACAAAAAAACCTATTATAAATAGAACCCTTGGGAGCGAATCCCGTTGGGAGTGCGCCCTCTGCCGGGGGGGAGGTGACCCCCAGCCCAGCCAACCAACCGTCCACGTCGTAGCCTCATCCGGGCATCTCCACGCCGTTAAAGGCGGGCGATGTTTAGTGGCAGAGCACAGTCCCAGCTGGCATTATCGGGCCACCGATCTTTTAAGTTTTATAGCCTACTTACGTTTCTTTAAATAAGTCGTGTGTGTATGTGTGTGTGTGTATATATATATATATATATATATATACACACACACACACACATATGAACATATATGTATGTTTCAAAATATAGCAAAAACAGCCGTTTTATATATATATATATGTGACATATTTCTACAGTTACATATTTAATATGCATAAATGCTCATACATTGACTATTAATTTATATCTGCTTACATTAACTAAAAAAATATGGCCACTTCTTGTGTCATGTATGCATGTGGTATCAAAATATGGCAACAGTTAATACAGTAGTATCTTTAAGTACCTGTTTGTGCTCAACCATGACAAATTTTATATCACAAAGTCATACACATCAATGTGAAAAAAGGGATGAGACATAAATGGTTTTCTGGGACTCTTTTCTGGGGGGGGGAAAGTGCAAGAAGACAAGATAGAACAACATGCAACTTTTCTCAATGGAAACAGTCAGGAGAAAGCACTCCCTAAACCAAAACAAAAACCCCACACAGTTTGATGAATTTCTTTAAAACAAACGTCTGCTTTCAAGTTAACTCTTAACATGCACTAAGCCACCATTTGTTTATCAAAGTTTTGACATTATCAGCATCTCTAAACAATTTGATTGAGAACTTTAACTCAGTGTTTCTTACAAAGCATGAAATCACACTTTTATCACAACATTCAATAATTTGCCCCCATCACTTATTCTCAAACCACTTAGTCATGGACCAAAGACGTACTATCACGTCTACACAAAGCCGCCAAACTTTCCATGACAACAGCTTGTCGGCTGGACCGGATATCATTTCATTCCCCAACACTGACTGGTAATTTCATTACAATAGTGCATAACGGGATGCTCAACAATATCCATTAACATCAACTGTTAGCCTTACATTTTCAGATGAGAAAAACAAGCAATTTATTTTTTATCTCAATATTGGTCGAGATAACCAAAATGAGATTATGTGGTGATGGTGATCCATTTTTATAAAGGGTGTTTGTGCAGTGAGTATTATCAACAATTTAAGAGCATGGTAGCATTGTTTCCTGGATGACAAAGGAAAAAAACAGTGATCACTCGTCAATATCAAAAGCTGACAATGGAGAAGAATAGATGGCAGCTCAGTGGCCATGAGATTACCATAGGAACCCACAGCTATAGTCTAACTCTGTTTATCCTTACTCATTTTGAAAACCTTCAGCCTTCAATTTAATAGAGATTTCCAGTGTAATAAGGACTGCACAGCACAGGGAGATAATGTGAAATAGAAACAATATTCATTAGAACATAATTCTGTTCTCAAAGACATAAATATAAAAACAATTACCAAGCAAATAGAGGGATGTCACTGGTATACAGGGATGCTTTAAATTAATTACACTCCTTTGTCTTTTAAGGTTATAAATAAGACAAAGAAAAGGAATTGCACTCCCTATTTGAATTTCAAAAAAGTAGCACAGGTAGCAGTTTTTTTGTTTGTTTTTTTTTACAAATGTTCCTGTGACAAATCAAAATAAGACATTTTTTCCTGCTACTTAACAGATTTAATCAGAATCTAAATGGTGCTGTCTAATGCAGCATCTAACATTTAACCTAAAGGTGAATTGGATTGTATGATTACAACCATGCCACTGAAATGCCACATGAACAGCAAGGACACCAGGTGCATTATCTGCCTTTAAGAATGATGCCTTTTATCCTGCTGCAAATAGTAAACTGACTTAAAATGGCTGCTGGTAGAAATGGACTGGATAAGGAGGAAAGTCTGCTAACAAATGTGAAGTGTAGGCTGACAATCCTGGTCAGTTTGAGGACTTTAAAAAGAGAGTTATGATTGATTCAGTGTCTTTTGTACTCTCTATCCCTTTGGCTCAAAAACAAGCAATTCTAAAATGTTACGAGAGCTTGACAGCAATCTTCTGCTCCTTTTTCATCATTCTCTGAGCGTCTTTCTCCAACTTCTTCCTTTGCTGCTCCATGGTTCGCTTTTCTCTCTCAGCAATCTTCTGTTGTCTGTTAAATAAGGCAAAACAAAAGCACAATTGCAAAAAAATGTCATTACAAAGCACATCATTAGAAGCTAGTTCAACTGAGAATGAGAAAATAATCTTGTCCCTTGTCGTGGCAAGAGTGAAATACCAACTGAATAAATTCAGACAAACCACTGCAATTTAAAGGATCATTTAATATTACAATTATTCTAAGTAGAGTAGCATCTAAACAGATAATCTTGTAGTTAGGGAACAGAAAACAGAGATCAGAGAACAGAGACTCTCCTCCTGCAATGAAATAGATAAAGCCTAAATTGGTCGGAGCACCAGTCAGTCAGGTCAGGTCCTTTGTTACCAGTCCTGAATCAGTCAGCCCCAGTCAGTCATATTTTCCCCAGCCGGCTGGGTCCCTAGAAGGTACCTCGTCTACTGGTTACTGCAGCCTGGTCATCTCCTTTCTATCCCTGGCTCCCTCAGGCTCACTTCTCTTTATCAGCTCAGCTACATAGCTACTTCTCAACAGCTGGACTCTGTCCCCCTTGACGTCTCTGCAACCCCCCTTCTCACTCCATTCTAGGAAGACAGGAAGGTTGACTCCCAAT
>NW_018127913.1:2143809-2144807 GCF_001952655.1 Monopterus albus
GTCGGAGCACCAGTCAGTCAGGTCAGGTCCTTTGTTACCAGTCCTGGGTCAGTCAGCCCCAGTCAGTCTTCTTCTCCCCAGCCGGCTGGGTCTCTAAAAGGTACCTCGTCCACCGTTTACTGCAGCATGGTCATCTCCTCTCTATCCCTGGCTCCCTCAGGCTCACTTCTCTTTTTCAGCTCAGCCACTAGCTACTTCTCAACAGCTGGACTCTGTCCCCCTTGACGTCTCTGCAACCCCCCTTCTCACTCCATTCTAGGAAGACAGGAAGGTTGACTCCCAATCTTCTGGCGCAGAGGGTTCATCTCTGACCATACTAGGCCTTAACTAGGATTCTAAGTATTAATTATATAACCACTTACATAAGCTAATACCGAATAAGGTCTATATGAGCTACATACTGTTCCATTACATATTTCCTCTGGAATCAGGTTTATTTTTCACCACTACACCCTTGTTCTGGTGTTTCCAAAATATATGCTGCCACCTGCTGGCCACTGTGTAAATCTACAGTAGTCAAATATTCAAAGTGGCACAGAGATCATGCTCTAGTGTAATTTACCTGCTATAATTCTGACTAGTTTTATAAAATAATGAGACATGAGCACATACTGATCATTATTAAGGTGAACAGGAAGCCTTTTATATATGTTTTAAATTTTTTTCCCCCCACAAAATATCTGTTTCCATTAACAGAAGACTGAATATAGGACTTAGATTCACCAGGTGGTCATAAATACTAAAGATGGGCCCGATTCAACTCAATTCTATTTGTATAGTGCCAAATCACAACAAAAGTCATCTCAGGACATGTTACAAAGTAAAGCTCTAGACCTTAATATTATTGGTATTACAGAGGAAAAACACAACACCAATCTGATTCTATATCAGTATCGGGTCCAATTTTGATGTCATTCACTCAGTGGATATCGGACACACAGGGCTGATCCATTTACCAATCCATATTCCAGCCCGCAGCTTGCACTTGACCATGGACC
>NW_018127913.1:2144884-2161613 GCF_001952655.1 Monopterus albus
TTGCGTGGCAACTTCAATCTATAATCAAGTGAGGAAATAAAATTAGCAGCTGGTTTGACTAAAATGTCATTTGTTTAGAGATAGTTTAGTCTGAAAATGTCAAAAAGCAAGAGATATACTTGTGCCAATGTGTGGAAGTAAGCCTGCATCATACATTACAACCAATTTAAGCGCATGAACTTCCAGCAAACAACCCAAAGGCTAAAGGGATTACAGTCGCTCAACTTCATTATACTCGATGACCAACCACTATCTGTATTGGAAAATGTCAGATTTCGCTGAGCCCAGGTATAATCTGCCATCTGCCATCCAGAAAATAGATTTCAGAAACTGCTATACCTAAACTATACAACTGAGTGTCATTGCAGTTAGCGGTGCAGATGTTAAAGCCATGAGCTTCACAGATGATATTTGGAGCTCAGATGTGAGCAGCATCAAAGGTGATCAGATCAGAACTTAAAAAAATGTGGATTGCTTGTTCACTAATAAATACAACTGACAGTACAGTGGTTAGCCTCACAGCAAGAAGGTTCTGGGTTCAAGCCCCAGCCAAACTGGGGCCTTTCTGTGAGGAGTTTGCATGTTCTCCCTGTGCCTGCATGGGCTCTCTTCTGGTACTCCAGCTTCCTCCCACAGTCCAAAGACATGCAGTTTAGGTAGATTGGTGACTCTAAATTGCCTGTAGGAGTGAGTGTGAGTGCGTGTGGTTGTCTGTCTCTAAGCGTCAGCCCTGTGATAGACTGGTGACCTGTACAGGATGTACCCTGCCTCTCGTCCAATGTCAGCTGGGATTGGCTCCGGTTTAAAATGTTAAATTTTCTCCTACTTTTTATGCACAAAACAAACTAATGCAGCTGTTACTGTAACTGCTTTCACATAGGTAGATGTATTAATAATAATGAACCTGTAAAAGGAAAAAAATCTTGACAAACGGGTATTAGTGTACATCTATGCACTACACCAGAGATCATGCTAGACTTTCTCATTTGTCATTTTGAGGGACAGGGTCATAAAAATTCCATCATAATTTATTATCTGTCAATTTAGTTTTCCTTTTTGATAAGACATATTTAATATGATTACATTTTCATTTCCTTTGTAATAATTAATATACAGAACAAGATTATTTGCAGCCACTTTTCATGTCAACACACCACATGAAACTTTTCCCACAGTGAGAGCAGAGGCCACAAAAAAAAGGGGCTATTATGTGTTAACAAGCAAATATGAACATTGAAATTTTACAAAATTAAGACAATTTAAAATAAGAACAACCTATTCTGGAAGAAGTTAGGCTAACTGATTTGAACTCAGCTGACCTGCTGTAGCCCGGCCTGCTGCAGAGGCCATTGTCACTAGGTTTCTCATGGCTGTTCTAATTGTGGTCTGAAAGCTGGATGCGTGCTCTGCTTCTGGGAGGAATTCGCTGCATGTGCTCCTTCTGCACCCCTCTGTGATCCATAGTGATCACAGATGCGCTTGGTGAGCCTTCAGTTCGTGGCTGTTCAATGGACTGTCATGTCCCAAATAAAGAGATGCACTGAGTATGGTCTCAGTTGTCCTTCCACATCTCTTCCTCTTCTGTCACCTCGTTTATCAATGCCATAGCAACTACTGGGCTCTTTAGTAGCCTAATTTTCAGTTAGGGCAGATCACCCTCTGTGTTCTGTCAAAATGACAGACAGTCTTCAGATTTTTCCGTCATCATTAATAAAATTCCATCAATGACGGAAAATATTTGGTTAACATAACCTCTGCACTGCACTGTAAAAAGGCATAAACATATTACCTGAGCACCTCCTCTGCCTCCCAGGCAGCATCAGACTCATCCTCCCATGCGTTTGTGTCTTCCTGCCAGTTGTCCATTTCTCCCAGCTCAGCCTGTACAAAAGGAAAGTGACCAATTATATCCATGATGATGTCATTATAATCGCAAAAGGTATCAATCCTGAATTAAGCAACAAAGCAAACTAAGAGTTTTACATCAAATGCTACGTTCAGGCTACATGTTGAAGTAACTCAGATTCCATTGTTTTGCTTCCAAGTGACTTTTCATGGATGTGAACATACCAAATTAGATTTTTTTTCAGATCTAGACCACTTCCATATGTGGTCACAGGTCTGATTCATATCCAGTCTCAAACTATGCAACTGCTGTCAGAACGATCAGATCAAAATTCATATGTTTTCTTCCAATGTCTCACTCCTCTGTACGTGCACATATCGCCTGTTGTCATCATACAATGTCAGCCCCTCACAGTCCGGTAAAAATAAACATGAAGGAGCAGCAACGGGGGTCAGTGGTGAGACAAGGATGTTTTACAATTGTTGGACATTTACAGACAAGCTTCTGATCACGGCAAGGAAGAGAACATGTTGTAACCAAGCAGTTTTTGAGAAAACTGTGCAATTTGACCGCTGCACAAATGACATTAATTGTTGTTATTGTTGTGCGCATGCGGCTCACGTTCAGTTAAATCTGCACGTGTGGAAGTTTAGGAGCTCAATGATGTTCACACCAGAGCTGGATATGTGTCACAAACATGAATATAAACCATGAACAGAAAGAGATCAGATCTGACAAAAAGACTTCAGCATTAAGGCCTGTAATGTGAAAGTCGTGAAGGATTCTCTCTTTACAAGACAGTTACTTTGGCTCCTCTGTTGTCTGGGCTTCAAATGACTCAAGTGGTAAAGGTACTCAATTCCTGCACCTTCTCACAGATCACATTTTCTATTGAAATCTGTTGAAACTGTATTTGCAAAGTTATCTAAACATTGTAGAACTGACACTATATATGAGTGTAACAACTCTGCTACAAATTGTTTATTTAAGTCTTAAAAAAAAAATCAGCAAGTAGTTAAACACATTTTTAGGGATAAAAAAATTCCTGTGAAATTGCTGTAAAAAAAAAAAAAAAAAAAGACATGAGTCGCATCTCATTTTGCACTACTCTGCAGCTTCAGACAGCATAAAACTAACTCACAGAGGGAGGACTGAAGGTCATCATATCCTGAGAGGCAGCCAGTCTGCTAGAGAATCCTGCTGAGCCATCAGGCACCAGGCAGTTAAAAGGCTCCCTTTTCTTCAGCATGATCTGTAACATGCAAACCAGAGAGAGGAGAGGTCAGACTTACAGCGAGGCACATGATCCATTAAACCCAAAACACACATAGGTGTTTATATTTACATTAGGCAAAATTCAAGCTAATTCAAATATAATTTACCATTTAATACACAAAACAGGGATCATATTCCATCATGTGTGCCGCCTACAGAGATCAGAGGTGTGCTTTGCCTAGTTTTATCAAACAGATGGACAAGGTCATAAAAATGTGGTCATAATTGATTAGATATCAATTTAATTTTCATTTTTGATACAACATATTTCAGAGCATTTAAGCTTATATGTACACTTTTCATGTCAACACCACATGAGAGACATTGCAGTGACAGCAACTAAAACACTGCACTCATTGTGCATTGCCATTTTACAAAATTAGACAACAGCCACCCATTAAAATATGAACAACCCATTGACAAACCGTTAGGCTAAATGAACTGACCTGCTGTAGCCTGGCCTGATGCAGAGGCCAGGTTTCTCACTGCTGCTATAATTTTGATCTAGAAGCTGAACCTGCGGTCTGCTGCTGCACTGGAGACTGGACTTGCCAGCTCCACTTCAGCCAAAGTTTTGAGGAAAACATTTCTCTCTGGAAGTAATCAGCAGTTGCTCTGAACATGAGACTTCCTGATCCTGAAGCAGCACTCACTCCATCAGAAGGATGCACCCCTCTGTGAGCTACAGTGTTCAGTGTTTACAGATGCCCTTCATTGCCTCCAGTCCATGGTTCTGCAGCGCACTGTCCGCGAGATGCATCGAGTACGATCTCGGTTGTCCTTCATTCACCGTATCACTTCCTCTTTTATCAACACCGCAGTGAATAGCGGGATTTTTAGGATCCTAAATGTAAGTTAGTGTAGGTTGCCCTCAGTTCTCTAATCTGTCAAAAGGATGGACGGCCTTCAGATTTTTCTGTCATTATTTTTAAAAAAGTTCCATCAATGATGGAAAATATTCAGTTAACGTGACCTCTGATTAGAGACATCCTGTGAATCATCAATTCTGTATCTGCTTGGTTAATATAGGCTCTTCTGCACTGTCTTATGGACATACCTTCTGTGTTTTCCTGATGGTGGGGGCCATGTCTTTGAAGTAGTCTGGCTCTTCATCTACATCATTGGGTGCAGGGGAAATATTTCCATTACCACCTTCAATCTTAATACTTGTAGGGGCTTCTTCATCCCAGGAGCTCCATTCTTCAATCTCTGGCTGTGCAGAGTAGAACATAAAATATAACTTGATGTCAAACTTATCAGTTATGCTTGTTTGTTTGCATTTGCAAATAATGAATGCTGGGCCCTGAACTTTTCTAGGCAAGCGCTACTGACTGATGTAATACTGACCTGTTTTGGTACCGATGATGAAAAATCCACTGTTGTTGGGAGAGTTATTTGATCACCACTGAGTTTGCGCCCCCTGCCACTCCTGCAGAATAATACAATAAAAGGAACTAATTTAAAGCTACTTTATCCAATTTCTTTTCAGCCACTACAGGGTCTAGTAGTGAGACTCGAAACAAACTTACACTATTAGCTGCTCCTAACTGCTCCTTGCCCGTCCCATACCATGATCTCATGCATGAGATCTCGTCACACACCTAATTAACATGCTAGGTCGCCAATGTTACCGTAACAAACACTTTGGCTTTAGAGGCCAATGCATCCAGATGGAACAATGCCACACCTGAATCACATTTGAGTCCTTTGGCTGCTTTTAACACATTCCAGAGCTCTTTCACATCATCCTTGAATTCAAGTGGACATTTCTGCCAAATTTGAATAAATATCCTTAAGGTGTAAATGTGATATTGCATTCAATGGAATGAGAGACTGATCTATGGACATACAGATTGAAGGCAAACCAAAAACATAATGCTCCTGACATGGCTGTCACTGGCAAGGAGATGTAAAAATGCTGCTAAATGAATGTGGTTTAGGCAATAAAATGCACACATCTCATTGCATGAATTGACCCAAGTGTGAAATCATTTATGAGATCCACCAAGCTCTAGTCTATTTCATTTTTCACCAAAATACACAAAGGTTGGTGCTAGAGAACAGGTTGGACATGAACCACACATATCCTGTCATTTCTCAAAGGTACAGCTAAGATTTGTTGCTGTATCTATCCTGCAAATATATTAAGCAGTGTTACGCTGAAAAGATTTCCATAAAGGAATGGCATGTATGCGGGACACTGGACATTCCATTTGTGGAGTGTTCAGTAAGGCTTACCTGCATATCAGCCTTTTAAAGAAAGAAAGTATGCTGGCTAGACATGTGCAGATCTTGAAGAGACGAAACTGTGCAATAGCCATGATGAAATGTAACTGGTGAGAAAGAAAAGACAACGTATTAGTATTTAGGTTTCAAATGATGCATGCCTTGTTTTGCTATACAGCATCAGTTTGTGTAGGAACTCAAGTCTTCAGTGGACACATTTATGCAGAGCAGCATGAACTTGTCAGCTTGCCAAGGGTCAGTCTTTAAAAAGACATGCGCTGGCGTATGCCCAGCATTATGACTCATAATTTGGAAAGGCGTGACACCAGTCACTTCGGACATGGTACCCTGTTGATGAACGGTTACACTTAGCTAGTAGATTGTAGGCACATTTTTACCAGCAAATACAATGATCACGCTCATACACTAACAAATGCAATTAAACTGCCAGACAATCTGCACAAAAAAATCTAACTAAAGTCAACGATGAATATGATATCACCACATCTAATATTTTAGCTAAATTCAGGGGGGGAAAAGTCATGCTTTCACATAACACTTTTTCAAGTCTCAGCTATCATATGTATAAATACTCGCCTTTGCAAGGTGTTAGTACACCATATGCAGAGCAGCTTCTTTCTTCTTGTGCTGTAACTTACAAAATACAAGTTCATTTATTTGCTAACCGCTGCTTGCTAGCTTAGCCCAAAGGAAAACATGGTGTTTCGGAAACCTTGAACTGTCTTCGTAAGATGACTCATTGGCGGTGAGAAATTAAATCACTGTCATATCAAAACTATTAATGCAACAGCTGTACACCGCAAATGTGGATTCATCACAAAACTCCTAAATATATGTCGTTGCTCTTGTCTGTCCCGTGTCTGCCATCCTTGAGCTAGGAGGAGCAGGAACAGGGAAGTACAGCGTGGTCCTGCTGCATTCATGTACTGTTGGAAATTTGCGCTGTAACGAATACCTTTTTTCCGATAGATTTATTTCTGAATGTAAACATTTAGATTGCATATAAAGATGCACATAATGTATATTAATATACACAAATGTATTAATAAACAGTGTGCGCTCTGAACTAACTAATACACGCAGAAGGCGACGTGATTTCCCTTCATAATGCAAGTTAGAGGAGTTACTTACGTTATTTCACGGGTTGTCCCACACATATCGAAAGATCTGCTGTTATCTTTCTTTCCGAGAACGAATTTTGTGGGTAAAAAATTAAATACAGTCGAATATAACTGAAGTCCGTCGTACAGCGAACGCACCCGGTTGTTACCACAATCTACCCAATCAACACATGACTTGGACGGAAGTGGCATATTTGAAATCTGGCAGTTGAGTTGAGGTCCAACCTCGACAAAAGAAGTAGAAGAAGGTCCAGCCTTGTTCGTGCACCGTAAGAAGAGAGGGCTTAATCATAGTGTAAACAAGGTGAGATGCTTTTGAATAGTAGTGCTTTATTTTCATGCTGTTGAAAATACCACTATACATGTTTAAATTGAGGTTGCTTGATGCTCAGAAGAGCATCGCCTACCTCACTGTCGTTAACAGAACGCAAACGCGTCATGATAACTTGTTAGCTACCAGAGCTAACGCTAATTGAAACTGTAAACACGAAAGGAAATACTTTTGTAGGAACTGTGTACAATGATCTGTTTTGAATACGTCACCGTGGATAAGGAAGTAACTTGCATATAATAGGTATCTTAAGGAAAGTTGTGGATATTTTTCGCTGAAATCAAAGGATGAGCAAACGATCCAAATGGTTGCACATCACTGTAGCTCAACAACTTGAATATCTGCTTTACCGTTATGTTGCCGTGTTCAAGGTATTGCTGTTGTTAGGTCCACTGTCATTTATAACGTTAGGGATTTGGAAAGATGACTTGCAAGGTCTTTCAGAAGGTTTGAAGCCATATGTTTGATTAATGCACATTTCATACCAACTAAAGAACAATCAAGATCTCATTGTTTTGAATGATTTGGGTGTCTTGGTGAACATGTGTATATATACAAAAGAGGACACATTTTTATTCGTTCAACCTTGCATAATAATTTTCTTGTTATTAATCTCAGATGGAGGAAGAGGAGCATACAGACAGAAAGCAGCAGCTTGCCATGCTTTGTCAAATGTTCAAACAAATTAAAAAGGATCTCAGTCAAGGTGATAACATGCTAAGTAGTCCTGGCACTGTAAGAATCATATCCATACAGTAAGTACATACTTAATATAGTCATCATGAAACTTTGCACTTGTTACAGATGACACGGACAATATTAACCAGGTCATCAGATCAAACTCGCCTGAATCATGCCTCTCATATTTGATGGACCTGGAGAAGAAAGAGGACCCTCACCTGAATCGTAACCACCTCACTAGACTCATAGACTTTTATAGCAGAGTGTTCTCCAGTATGCCACTGGTAAAACACTGTCAGAATGAAAGCTATGCCAGGATGTTGGTCAGATTTGCAGAGCTGAAAGCGTAAGTAATCGAAGATCTTACTTGTCTATCAGGATCTTTGCTCTTTTATTTGATCTAAAAACATTAGACAAGATTTTGTAAAAGTAGTCAGCTTGAATCACTTTGCTTTATTACCAGTTTTTTGTACAAACTATCTAGAAAATATGTTTTTTAGTCTGTTGTAGTTTTGCGAAAAGTCCCTAATAGATCAAGTCAGTGAGGTTTTAGTAAAATCAAAAGTATGGTGTGCATTTAGTCTGTTTTTCTGTCTTTTATTAGGATTGAAGATGTCAATGAGGCAGAAGTCAACTTTGAAGTAGCAGTATCTCACAGCCAGAAGTTTGCATTTGTCCACACTGCACATGCAAATTTTGAGCATTCTCAAGGTAAACAGATGTGCATTGTTCTGGTATGTATAAATACATTCGCCTGACATGTTATATGTGGTGTTACACTGTTTTGTTTTTTTATCTTAACAGGCAACACAAAAAGAGCCATTGGCATATTACAGAATGCTATTGAACTGGGTGCCAAACCAAAGGAACTGCTGGAGGCTGCCTTGCAGAGTATGCAGGCAGGGAATACACAACTCTTTTGTTCAGAGGATAAGGAAAATGTACCATGTGTGTTCATGTTTTTACTACACACCATTGTACGCTTAGATTTTTCACTAGTGTACATCAATTCAGAAAGTTACTTTACTACAGTATTATTATAACACAATTTACTGTTGCTTGTTGCTGTGTTTTTTTTCTGCCAGTATTACTCAGCAGTAATGTGCATGATTTTGTGAAAAAAGGCTTAGACTTCCCAAAAGTAAGCAGAATATCAGACGGCACAGGCGACTTGCAGCTCTCCAGTATTTTTGGTTCAGGGTAAGAATAAAAATAAAGTTTTCTGTGCTTATAAGGCTTCTGTGTGGTGTATGAAATGTGACATCTTATACTGAAATTTTTTTTTTTTTTTTTTTGACCTTCAGGACTGAGCTCCTCAGGGGATCATCAGATGACCAACCATCAGGCTGGAGAGCTGCATCCCAACGCAAGAGAGCAGTTGCCATGGTGAGTTCATCCTGCTTGTGTTATTATAAATGACTTTTATGATCCATCTTTTCTGAAGACTGCATGATAGTTCCTGAGATTTGAAGTTGCATTCTTGCCTTCTGGTTTACAGCAAGGGAAATTATCTGTAGTACCTTTTTCAATCCCAGAAAAGGAGGATGATGACTATATTCATGGGAAGCCCTCTAAGAGAAGTGATGCATCAATCCCCACCAGTTTGTCCAGGTAATGTTTTATAACTACATTTATTTCCAATCCTATTTAATTTGAGATCTGGGATAGCATATGTAGCCATTTTGTTAATTTAATTAAATCTATGGCTGTTTATATTTACGGCATATTAAAAATACTTATACTGCGATCCCTCACAAGGATTGCCGAACCTACCCAACAGATACTTTAGAAAATTATAATGAGGAATAAAAGCCTTTTTTCCTCAAGTGGTTTGTGTAATTTCATTATTGACTCAGTCAGTACTGCACTGTATTCTAGCTAAGGTAATATCTCCCTTGCTGTAATATGGTAAAGCTTTTGTTTGATTCAGTCTAATCCATCTGTAAATTTTGGCACTGAAATTTGTGTTTTGACTATAATGCATTATTGGTTTAGTCCAATTCTGTTCTTTAGATTTATTTTTTTGTTGTTGTTTTTTAGTCACTGAGAACTAAAGATATTTTAGTCTTGGTTTTGTCAGTGTTATCCTTCATTTCAGCATTTGTGTCTAGGCTGATAATATTTTGAGGCTGTAACTTACCATCCACCATCCTTGTTGTGTACAGTCATCATGGTTACAGGGATTGTTCCATATATCGCAAAATTTGTGGTGTTTATACTCTTCTCTGCAGAAACTAGTTTTACTACTGTTTTGAGTAAAATCCTGCTCACTGGGTTCAACCTGAAGGCAGAAGCTCAATGATCAGAACATTTATACAGTGAGATTTCTGTAATTAACACTAGAGAAAGATTTAGATGGTTGACTGCCAACATTTATCCTGGAATTCTGATAGCGAGACAGGGATAGCTGACTGAAAGTAACTTTAATATTACAATGTTCTTACCTTTTCATAAATATATTGGTGTGCTGCCTAGTTTGTTTCAGGTGTTTCTTCTTCTTCTTGTCTAAACCTTAGTGGATAGTAGATGAATTTAATTTAGAAACCAGTTCCTTCCAAGAAGCGCCAATATTTGATAACCAAAACAATATAAGACTGTAACTTATCAATAGCAGGGCAACACGTCAAACAGCTAAATTGTCTTGATCAAGAGAGTCTGAGGCAGGTGGAGGAAGCGGTCTTACTGATCAGGAACTACATAGTGTGAGTCCAAAGATGCTGCAGTTTATTGAAAGAGATATTAAGTCATTTCTTCCCATCCATTTGTCTGTCTTTCACATTATTGTTTAATTTTTATTTGTTAATGAGGTGTAAAACATTCCTTCATAGTTCCAGTTATCAAATATTACTTTTATTAGTTTTTGTCCTGAAAAACAGGTTGTCGGTATATATGTTTTTATTATAGTTGTTATTGTTGAAGTTAACTCTGTGAAAACACATTGCAACTCGTAAAGATGTATTGAACCATGACGGCAATATATTGTGTACAATAACATTTTGTGGTTTGTCCCCTGTTCATTTTGCATACTAATTCTTAAATATGCCAGTCAGATTTATGTATGACTAATTTCCTATGTGCTGTTGGTAACTACATTGTTTAATTTTGTCATAGGCTCACATCTGATTCAAATGTGAACCAAATATTTGGACTGTCTTCCTCAAAGAAAAATTCTGTTGATGGAGATCTAGTCAGTCTTCAGGTGAGAACTAACATGCTACACTAGTTTGGGTTTATGCAACATCACAATCAACACTTGGTGGCTTTTATTATTTGTGCTGTGCCCAGCAAAGAAGTTACCCCTGAGCAGAAGAAAGATGTTATGTTTCTCTCTCACATTGCTGTTTCTCAGCCACCAGCTGTCAGTCCAGATAATTGTACTTGGGAACACCAGGCAGCGGTGGACTCCACCACCGCACTCCTTCACACACGTGACCCATCGGACACCTTGAGGACGGAAGGTATATATAACCTTCACAATGCTGCGCCAAGTGTCCTGCTGCTTGAGTAATCAATAAAACCTTTATAACTATGTCAAGAATGTGCATTTAGTGTCTTGACTGTTTTTAAAATTTAGATGGCGTGTTGTTTCTCTCTGGCAGATGTAACTTATAGTTTTGATGAAGTAATCAAAACACGGTCCCCTGAGTCATGTTGGACATACCTGATGAACCTGGAGAAAAGAGGCAATCCTCACACAGACATCAACCTTCTCAACAAACTCAAGGACTGTTATTCTAAAGTCTTCTCCAGGCTGCCAATCAGACAATACAGCAAAAACACCAGCTATGCCAGAATACTCGTCAGATATGCAGAACTCAGGGGGTGAGTGTGGATGCAAGCATTGTTTCCAAATTATGATTTATGAATTTTTATTGTGCATTAGTGACATCTCATTGTAGTTGTGGTTAGGGTTCAGATATATGGATAGAAAATTGAAATGCAGACAAACACCTTGATCCTCAAAGAATTCAAAATTCATTGATGGAAGGTTCAGAACTTTCTCAAATGTTTTTCGGTGTTAAAACCCTCTAATCTTCAAAACATACTTGAAAAAGGGTTTTACACTGTAACAGATTTTATTAAACTCAATATTTCTACAAGCCCCATTTCCAGACAAGTTGGGACATTTTCCAAAATGCAATAAAAACTAAAATCTGTGATTTATTAATTTGCTTGAACTTTAACTGATGAAAGTCCAAAGAAAAGGTTTTCAGTGTTTTCACTGACCAATTTAATTGCCTTCTGTAAATATAAACAAATATAGAATTTGATGCCTGCAACACACTCAGAAAGCACTGGGACAGATGCCTGTTTACCACTGTTATCACCTTTCCTTTTAATTGCTTTTTAATCGTTTGGGAACTGAGGATACTAATTGTCGCAGATAAGTTGGTCAGTGAAATACTCTTTAATCTTTTTAAATCCCGAGACATTTTTGCTGTATAACATTATTTTCCCCTCTTAACACGGTACAATGACGTGTAATTGCTGTTTCTACTCATTTGCTGTCATTCTACTTCCTCCATATTAAACAGTCTCAGGCATATTAAAAAATGGAAAATGCAATAAGATGGTGGGGGAAAAAGAAGCAGGTTCAATGTCATTGTATTATTGATGTTATGAATTCACTGCATTGGCACTTCTCTATGACACCCATCAAATGTTAAAGCTTATTCTCTGCCTTATGTGTAAAATTATGTGTGGCGCCATAGGCTAAGATCAAAAAGTATAAGCCCTATCAGAACTTTGTCACATGTCACGTAAGTGTAACCACATTTCTTTGTCTGCAGGATTGAAGACCCAGATGAAGCACGGGACCACTTCATAGTTGCAAGATCCAACTGTAAAGGCTTTGCCTTTGTCCATATAGCACATGCTCAGTTTGAGGTTTCTCAAGGTATTATACTGTAGCTCATAATTTATTTTCATTTTTCAAACCTGATATATGGAATTGACAGTCACTAAACACATCTACTTAGAGTAGATGGTGTTTCATGGAGTACATGCAGAACTACTATTTGCAACCATGATTGTAACCCTGAAATTGATGACAAGTTGCTGAAGGCTGGTCAGGGTGCTGGTACACTTACGTTCATGTAGTGCTTCAGACTTTTCCAAGTCAGTTAAGTGAGTTCTTGTGTAGCCAGCCTTTCTGTAAACCATAGTTAAAATTTCCCTTCTTCCTTCCTTTTAAGGTAATATGATCAAAGCAACTTCAATTCTGCACAAAGCCCAGGTGTTAAATGCCAGGCCAGCTGAGCTCCTGGAGTTAGCCATACGTAACCTTAAAGCTGGGGAGAAACCGATACTGTCCCCCAAGGAGGAGGAGCATTCCATAGGCAGAGGTAAATCAAAGAGTCTTAAATTGTAAAAGTCAAAGCATTGAAATGGACATGGTTTGCAAAATAATGTTTGTTTTATTTTTGAATTGATTGTGTTTTTTGTCTTAGATGTACAAACAGTTGTTCCAGTAAGCATGTCAACTTATGGTAGGAACCAGGAACTTCATCTTCCTGCTCGGATTCCTGTCAACCACACAGTAGAACAGCCTAAACCTGCCAGCAAGGAGCCCTTGTCAGATTGGAAACTGCCAGCTCTTGTCAGCCGGCATGTTTCGCCAGAGGTGTGATAACATTCTTTATGTGCTACTACTCTCTATGCGATGCATTTTTTTCCAGACATGTAAAATGTTTTAATGAAATGATTAAAAGGTATTTAGGAGTATTATTTTAAGCTCTTTTAGGGTTTCTGCTAGTATTAGCTTGTTGGTTTTATTTATTTGTGCTTGCTCTTAGTTGGCAGAATAGGGCACTAATAATTGCTCCCATTTTTTTTTCCACTGACAGTTTAACAAGTGAAGTAATCTCCAAACATTTGACATTTTGTTTTCTGATTCCATTTCCTCTCTTTATACTGCTATATTTATCTGACAATGTAAAATCATTTTCAAATGAACCCAATTCTGTTTTGTCTCAACGTTACCCTAGTGCTGATCAAAACTTTCCAAATGATTTATTCCTAGGATAAACGTTCAACCCCACCCGACCCCAGACCTGTTTCTTGTGTGCTGGAGTCACTTCGCACTCCATCCCTTCAGCTTCCATCCAGACTGAAACCACAAACAGTCTGCCAGACACCCAACAGTGATGCAAACCTTTGTGCTAACAGGTAATATCTCAGCTTTAATGTTTGCTGGTTGAGATTATTACCAGTAGCACTTAATTTGCTTTAAAGGTCTAAGGAGTATTCTTGTTTCTTTGTGCCATCAAAAAAAAAAATCTGCCCACTCACACCTATTCCTTCTTTCTCCCACTCAGCTTTATTACTCCTGTTATAAAGCGAGTTCCTGAGGTGACTCCCTCTGCAGTAGCAGCACATAGAGCTGGACCCCTGCAGGAGTCATGTACACCTCTAAACCAGGTGGCATGTTTCCAAACACCTCAGGTATGGTATGCTCACTCCCTGTTGTTGCTGTTATCATATATACTACCTTTATTTTGTGCCTAAAAGAATGTATCAGCCCTGGAGATCAATTCATGCCACCATAGACACATCACCAAACACCTGTTGTAACTGAATGGATAACAGTTACTTAACAGTGTCAGATAGCATACCCTCTGGAGATGACGTGGATTGCCCTGCTTTGTTTTTCACTGTATTTTCTCTTTGTTGGTCTCTGTTTAGAGGAGGGAGGGTCTGCTCCTCTCTCACACATGCAGACAGCTGTGTGTTTACACAGGGTGCTTGTAATGGTAATGCTAATGCATGGGGTGTGAAGACATGGACGTTTAACCATTCACCTGTGACTGCTCTGCATGCATGCAACCCCTCGTGTTCCTGATGCATGATTTTACTACTACTTCCTGAGGAGTACTGAAATGTAACTCCCAGAATGCACCTTCAAAATGGGTGTGCCATAGTGCAGTGTTTCTCACAGGGTAGGTCGCGGGCATGTTTCAGGTGGGTCACGAGAGACATGGTGAGGAAAAAAAAATTTGTTTTTGAGAGCGATATATTGTTGTGGATTCAAATGCTTAGGCAATATCTAACGTGGGGCTTTTGTTTTGAAAGGCGTGCATGCGTGATGTGCAGAGGCCTAATGTTGCCATGACAAGCCTTGATTGGCGGGTGACAGTGCACACTCATAAAAGAGAGGTCCACTTGTTAAGAAGATGGCGAAGCGAAAATATGGTTCTGACTATGTTAAGTATGGATTTACTTACATAGATGATAAAAATGGACATAAACATCAATGTGTGATATGCAGTGAAGTACTGGCACAAGAAAGTATGAAGCCATCCAAGTTTAAACGCCATTTAATTCTAGTTCCCTTACTTTATCCTTTGTCCATCCTCGCTCATCCTGGAAGTTGTTCCAGTCTGCTCAAAAAAATACTTTACTGTATATTTAATAACTTAATCATTTATTTTGAAAACCACAAATAATTATTAACATCACTCGTATTATGTGTTCATAAACATTAACAAAATGCCATAGCCTTCTTTAAACATAAGAAAATGTATCAAATGTGGGTTTGTGGGGTACTGTCTTTGCCTGCAGCATGCCTGCTCTGTAAACAAGTGACTAGCAAATGTATAATTAATTTATTATTGGCGATATTAATGTATCTCTCTCTCTCTCTCACACACACTCACACTCTTTTATATTCAGTCTTCTCTGTTGCATCAAAACACATCTTAAGAAGACAGGGAAAGTAATTGTAAGGAGCCCAAAATGTTACCGAAATACACAGGACTATAGCGTTTCTCCTCTTGAAACAGTTTTTCAACCAAGTCGACAACTGACAGGTTTTAAAGGAACAAAGTATGCTGGTTAGGTGACTACACTACATAACATGTTGTTGTGTACAGTGGGCTAATGCAGCAGTAGAACAACATGAAGTGTTTTTACAAGACTAGGCAGCACTGAAAGCTTAATGACAAGCTTTTTGCCCCATTCCAAAGTCCTCACATCATGCATAGAGCTAATGGTTAACTTATAATAGGAGGTGATGGTCATGAAGATGACTCAGAAGATTTGAACCGTTGCCTCCTTTCGCATCAATTTTTTTCTGCATGTTCTGCAGACAGGGTAACCATTTTGAATTAAGTCTCACTCAGGACTTATGTAAAATCTAAAATATGGCCACACTTCAGACTTGGTCTTCTTAGTTGGATGAAGAATCTCCAGAGCATCGTCTCTGTCACTGCATTCTGCAATGTTTTCAGTGACTCAAATAAACCCATGTTTCCTGCTGTGCTTGCATTTGAGAACTTTGAGCTAACTTTGGTTGATTCTGGACAGTATTTAACCCTTCAGTGGGGGAGTTTTTCAAAGTGCTGTAATTAACCATGATTTTAATGATATTTTAATGATATTTTAAAATATGAAGAGGTGTTACTGTGACCCTGGTAACCATTTCATCGCTGATTATGATCCGGGGACCACTATTCTGACTAACACTGTTGTGGGCTGGATAGACTGGAGGGCCACTAAAAGTAACCATGGCTTTTCTACATATTGTATACTTTTGCACGCCACCAGGAGGTTGCAGACCACTGGTTGAAACCCCCTGTTTTAGTCCATGAAGCATTGAAAATAGGACAGCAGTGACAGAACATAAAAATGGGAATATTTAGAGCAGCATAGCTTGTAAAAGCATAGTAAAAATGCTTTCAAGGGACTTAAAATAGGCCCATTTCTGCTTTTAGATTGATATGTAAAGAAATAATCTAAACTTTAATAACTGGATGTATCTTTCTTTGAACCCCATTTTAGGCTCCCTTTACTGCGTTTTCAAATGAAGCCATTACTATTAAGGGCAAGCAGTTTTTCATTCTCAAGATGATTGGACGTGGTGGGTCGAGTAAGGTAATTAGAGCGTTATTATTTCATTTATATGCTGTTTGGGGGGGGGCATGCAGTTATATTCCAGCACTTTGTTTTCATTGATGTTTTAACTGTAATGATTTTTGTCTGTGGTTAATTGACGAGTGTTTTTTTCTGTTCTTCCAGGTCTACCAGGTCCTTGATCGCAAAAAACAGCTGTTTGCTGTGAAACACGTCGACCTTGAGGAGGCTGATGTTCAAACAGCAGAAAGTTATAAAAATGAGATTGAACTTCTGAACCACTTGCAGCAGTACAGCGATCAAATTATAAAGCTCTATGACTAGTGAGTACATGTCCTAGCCAAAATTAATATCCCCATGAACAGCTAATACTTTTTT
>NW_018127913.1:2165899-2175189 GCF_001952655.1 Monopterus albus
TATATATAATGTAATGTAGAAAACAAAGGCCAGGGTTATTGATTGGAACTCGTGACATGTCCTCTCAACAGTCCGAAAACCCAAAGATATTCAGTTTACTGTCACTAAGGCCAGAGGAAGAAACATCGATTTCCTGATTAAACCTGATTAATTTTTATTTTTCTTCAAGCAGCCAGAACCAGTAAATGTTTGGCATCGACAAAGAACTATCTGAAGTCATTTGATTATCAACATTGTAAAAAAAAATTCTGAATTGATTTGATCAACTGGATAGTTGTTGTGGTACTGTTTAACTGCTATGTAAAGTTACAGCTGGAAAATGTACAAAAATAGAATAAATAGGGACATTACAGCAAAATAAAGCAGTTGTAGAACATGAGATGAAGAAAATGTCCAACACCAATGACAACACCAGAAATATGGGCAATAAATACTGTGTGTAGTACTATTTTTATTATGAATGAATGTGTGAACATAATTAAGGTTCATGAAGCCCAGACTAAATGAAAGGAGAAATATGTGAATTTACTTCAGAAGCACAGTAGAGGATGTGAAAAGTGTCATGTTTCCCATGAAGCCATTTTGAGTTGAGTTGCACTGCTCTGGCTTTACTTGTTAGTAGGATCTCTGCCACAAGTGTGCTGATACTTGTATGTGTGTCTGCAGTGAAATAACCGACAGCTACATCTACATGCTGATGGAGTGTGGGAACTTGGATCTGAACACTTGGTTGCGAAATCGCAAGAGTGTGAGTCCATTGGAGAGGAAGTTCTACTGGAAGAACATGCTGGAGGCTGTCCATACCATCCACAAACATGGTTGTCTTTCTGTTAAACCTCTCACTGCTGTAAATGGCACACTAAAATGATCTTGATCCCTGACTATTCCAAATCTGTACATTTTCGATGTCTTTGTAGGAATTGTCCACAGCGACTTGAAGCCAGCTAACTTTGTCATAGTGAATGCTTCACTGAAGCTGATTGACTTTGGCATCGCAAACAGAATCCAACCAGATGTAACAAGTATCATGAAGGATTCACAGGTAAAATCTTTGTTAATGACATGTCTTACACTGAATGCACATGGAGTCTGTTGTATATAGCATTAATCTTCTTTCTTTCTCTCTGTGTGTAACACGCGGTTGTTTGTCAAACACAGGTCGGAACCCTGAACTATATGCCCCCTGAAGCCATCAAAGACACATCATCTCAGCCAGGAAAAGCACACTCAAAGGTGTTTTTACTCACTATTACTGATTAAACAATTTGTGCTGTAACCTGCGACTGAAGTAGAGTTCAAAACATTTGACTTAATCCACAGATCAGCCCAAAAGGTGATGTGTGGTCCCTTGGATGTATCTTGTACTGTATGACTTATGGGAAGACTCCATTCCAAAGCATCACCAACCAGATTACCAAGCTACATGCCATTATTGATCCCTCTCATAAAATTGAATTTCCTGACATCGCAGAGAAGGATTTGCTGGATGTGTTGAAGGTGAGGGACAGTTACACCTAAAGATACTCAGTATTTTGAAATGGCTGATCTAGCCCAAACTGACCATTAAATATTTATTTGACTGATAAATTGGTCTGCACAATGGGGGAACACGTTTTGTTAAAGGTCAGTCAGCATCCTTTACAATTGCTATAATGGATGTATCTATGCTTGTATGTCAGCTGTGTTAATCACATATTAACTTAAATTTATACAGGAAATTCTTAATTATGGTTGTATTCTGGGCAGCACGGTGGCACAGTGGTTAGCGCCGTTGCCTCACAGCGAGAATGTTCCAGCTTCGGGCCCCACCTGGGACCTTTCTGTGTGGAGTTTGCATGTTCTCCCCGTGCTTGCGTGGGTTCTCTCCGGGTACTCTGGCTTCCTCCCACAGTCCAAAGACATGCAGCTTAGGTTGATTGGTGTCTCTAAATTGCCCATAGGAGTGCATGTGCGTGCTTGTTTGTCTATGTGTTAGCCCTGCAATGGATTGGCGACCTGTCCAGGGTGTACCCTGCCTTCGCCTGATTGCCGGCTGGGATTGGCTCCGCCCCGGCTCCGTGCTGCCGTAATGTCCTAAAATTAGTATGAGCCAGAGTCGACTGCTAATGCACAAGATTTTTTGTGAGCTCTCAGATTTGTTTACCTTCTGCTAGCTCTTCATGCTCAGGTCTGAGGTTTGCTATAGAAGAAACATGCTGCCCAGTGCAGCAGTATGTTTCACTGATGTATTTTTTAATTCATTTTGAACAACAGTGGAGGTCTATGGCGCAGACAACGAAGCTAATCCAGGACTGATGGACATTGTTGAGTGTGTTGAAAATACTATTAATATAGAAAATTACCAGCCTTATCCTTTAATCAAGTATGAATTCATTTATCACTTTTCTGTCAGTTTTTTGTTAATCAGTGTCAAAAGACTTATTTGCATCATCTGTGCATCAGTGTTGTAAAACTAATGTGGGACAGTATATGCACTTGTAGCAATTTTCAAGAGAATACAATATAATTTTTTGTACCCAATTATTATATTAAGGCTGAAGGGTTAAGAAACTTGGAACAATGTCAAGTTCACTGAGCTCTGACAGTTCTGTGCTTGATCCAGAGGTGCTTGGTACGAAACCCCAGAGAGCGAATCTCTGTGGCAGAGCTGCTGGAGCATCCATACCTACAGCTGAAGCCACAAGCATCATCTGAACCAGGTACAGCCAGACTCATCAGTACAAAGTCTGTGTACTTAGAAGTCAGCTTTGCTGTTCATCATGTGACTGACTAGTTTTCAATTCACCTCTTTCAGCACATCCATGTAACAGTGACCTCAAGAAGATCCTAACAGACCTTGTAGCACTCCAGTCTCCAAACAGCATCGTCCGAGCTGCTAATGTAAAGTTTACTTGTTACACTGTTTTCCATTCATGAATTTGTTCAATAATAATAAAGCTATCTGCTTTTTACAGAATCTGGCCAAAATGTGCAGCAGCGGAAAAAGATTGGATGTTGCAGAGTGTGCAAAGTCATCGTCATTCTCATGAAATGTTGTGAATTTTTTTTTTTTTTTTTTTGTTGAACATCCCTGCCCTGTCTCCATCCTACCCCCAACCCTGTTAACCACATCATTTGTGAAATACATAAATATATTGTATCTAAAAGGGTGGTTTGTTTATTTGTCAGAGCTGATATAAAAGTTAGGTAATTGACACATTTTTGTTTCTGTGTGAGAGGTGAGGGCATAGGGAAATGTCCTGACAGAACACAGTGAAATAAATGTGGAGACATTTTTTTAAATGATAAGCTTTTTTTTTTGTTAATGAGTTAGTTTAGATTTATATAGTCAGGTCAAGATGTCTTTTGCAAGAGACCTCAGAATACATTACATGACAGTTCATATTTGCAGACAACCTTCACAGACACACACAGAGCAAGGCTAATAAAAACAATTAAAGCTTTACTTCTAATGTTTGTAAAGTCTCTCAGAGCAATGACTGTCTCTGACTTCAGACTATGCCGCAGTTTATTCCAGTAGTGAGATGCAATGTACCAAGCCAGTCTTCCCCACATAAGAGTACCTGGGGGTCTCTCTTGTGATCTGGTGTTGTGTAGCTAATAATGTTAAATACAGTATCTCTGCAGCCTAGATAATGAGGCCTTAATGAAGATGGGTATGGGGATGGCTGTGATGACCATCTTTTCTTATATAACAGTGGAGAGTAGGATAGCTGTGCAATGCCACTGTTTACAAGTCTGCTTAATTATTTCATTAATAAGCTTATAAAGAATATTAATGAAGTATCTAAATCATTTTCTATATATGCTGGGCATAATCTTGCTAATTCTGAGGGTAAAGTAGCTGGAATGGGGGAATAAAATTGCAATCTGTTTATTGGACAGGCAGTGTTGGGAAGGTTACTTTTGAAATCTGATAGGTTACAGATTATTAGTAATTTAACATACGGTAATTACTTCAAAGTTATGGAGCTACTTTTTAATTACTTTTCTAAAAAATGGTTTAAACAGAGCCATAAAGCTGAAAAGTCCTGATATAAATTCAAACCAGGCAGTATAAAGCTCACAACAGTCCCTGACACTTAGTATTGTTAAGCTTTTATTAAAGGTTCTTCAACATAACTTCAGTTACCTGTAGCCTACTGAACAAGTGCCAAGCAAAGCCCTTTTCTGATTTCAGAAGATAAATCATGTTGAATTTCCAGCATTGAAAAGTGTTCTTTTCTGACATGACACCTCTAGGTATTGTCGCCTGATCACAGAAGGCACAGCAGCCTCGGGTCATTTAGAGCAATGCACAGTGTTGGGAAAACTGTAGCTTTGCAAGCTATCAATTACTTCACATCGGAAGAAGTTAAACTACAGCAAAGCTGCTCTAGCAAGAAATGTAGTTTGGTAAACTAAAATTGCTTTGAAAAAGTAGTTCAACCTACTTTGTAAAAAATGGACAAACTGTAAAATATACATGTCATACAAAACTTCAACGTAAAAGAAAACTCGTGCCAGAAAAAATGCCACTGAGTTGTTTATTTTCCTGAGACAAAACAACCTCTCCTAAATAGAACAATCCCAATGGGCTTTTGAGTGATATTAGATGTTTTTGTAAACAAATGTTTTTTTTTATGATCTCAAACAGCTATATATGTGTGTGTGTCAGAAGAATTTCATTATTAATTATGTTTTAAGCTGTGTTTTAATCAATATATTAACCAACATACGCTATTCAATGGATTTTAAACTTTCACAACAGAGACCTGTGAGAAACTGCTTGTGTGAGCTGAAGGACATGTCTTATCTTTCTTTTTAAACTGTGTGCTGTGATATATTCAATTACAGGGTGTTCCAGACTTAGAGGAGCCCAGCCATAAACTGTGAAGATAAACATGCACCCAGCTTATTTAGTGTCTAAGGGGTTAAAGTCATAAAATTATTTTGAGAAGTGATTGCCTATTTAAATGGCAAAATATAAAAAACTAAACAAGCATCAACAGAAAAACAGTTCATTTGTAGTTCTAAACATATTTAGGGTGTTTTTTACTCACTTCTTGTCTCTCCCATGACGTTACTCCTCTCTCCTACAGCGTCCATTACAATTACTCTTACAATTACTCACAAATAGTGAGTAACAATTATGCAAAAATAGGCCATGACGTCATTTAGCGACTTCTAGTGACTTTTAGGACAGCCATTAGCTACTTTCCTTACTGAGGAATTGGCAACACTGAGTGAGAGTGAACCGTCCAGACTTGGCTAAGACCACAACCCAGAGAACACCATTTCCTTTCTACTGAAATATTGACTCTACAGAGTAGTCACAGCAACGACCTGCTAGTAGATGACATCTCAAATAATGACTTGTCCAGGAAGCTCCATAAGTTGCTTTTTATTTATCCTGTTTTAGCAGAGAATTCACACATTTCTTTCCTAAGATTTGATTGTGACCACATCATAATACAGCATTGTCATTGCTGAAAGAAGAGGTCTGAGTCCTTAAGTCAAATAAATGAAAGATAATATAAAAACAGGCAATATTTTTACATTCAGGATTTCAATTAAAGTGCAAGGGTTATTGTACTACTACTGTGAAAGTACTCATGCAAAACTGTCCATTTTAGAAAGAAGTATAAACATATTATTGAACAATATATTAATGCTGAAGCCTCTTGGTAGTTTAAAATATTTGTATGTAAAATCTTTATCTAAATTTTATAGTACAATAAAAGGTTCCGCTTCCTGTACATTTCAGTGAAGTAGAGGTATAAAGTAGCTTTGAATTGTACTACATTTGAATCTGAGATACCAGCGCTGCACCTATGACCTCAGACCATAATAGAGTGAGGTTTTGCCTCACAGACTGCACATGCTACACTGCTCTGCGTCCAGATTGCAAATGAATTGCGCATGCGCGAAGCCACCGCTGATCCCGACGTCTTACAGAGCTTGATGTAAATGTAAAAGTTTCTTCTCTGCCACACTAAAATAAACTAGAAAATGCGTATGAATGCTGAAAGATCGCCCTGAAAATTCTGAATTTTATTAAATCTCATTAAAAAAAAACAAGTAATACTATCTCAGCTACCTACATGTCCCTATGCTGACTTAAGTTCAGCCATCCAGGCTTTGTATTTCTCCAGGTCTGCAGCAAAGACGGACTTGGAGATCTTCTCGAGTGCAGTGAAGTCCTCCAGTGAAACTGGCCTGTGCAGCTCGTCTTCGGACAGAGCACCTATCTCTTCGGGACTCAAGTCCTGAATTCGACGGCACATCGGCATCATGGACGCATCCCTGATGTTTAAACAGCAGCAGAGAGAGGCAGGGGACAGAGGGCTGTTACTCATATATATTTTAAAACAATTTACTCCCTAAACATAGCTCTCTCCCTCTCACAAAATGATCATGCATTTGAAACAACACTGCTCTACCTCTCACACACATACTTATTGTTTTGAATGTCAGAAGAGTTTTATTCCAGTCAAAACTGAGCCTCAACTTTCTCTTTGCATAGGAAGTAGGCAGTAGCGTGCAGCACATCTGCAGTACGCATGGAGTTGTGGTAGGAGCTGGAGGAGTGGTAGCTGGCTGCAATGAGCTGCAATGAGCTGCAGCCAGGAGCACAGTGTGGCCTCTGAGCAGTTCAAGAACTCACACAATCTGAAGCTTGTGAAGATCTTTAGCCCGAGCCAAAGGACTGGGTGAAGGAACATGGGGCTTAAGCAGCAAGAGTACTTTATATGTAACTTCACCCAGTACTTCTCCATGTTCTTCTCTTTGCTTATTCGCAGTCTGTTACCTTCTTCCTGCATCTACTTTAAATTCTCTTTTTACCCACATGTATAATTTGATTAAGAGCTGATAATCTTCCTCCCTTTACCTGAGTCATTTGGATCATTATTTAGAGAGAAGTACCGTAAAATCCGGACTATAAGCCGCTACTTTTTTCACAAGCTTTGAACCCAGCGGCTTAAACAACGATGCGGCTAATTTATGGATTTTTACAGGCTAACGAGCTTCGTGCCGCCAATACATTTAGCCTCGTCACATCAGACCAATGAAATTACCGAACAGTTTACAGTGGACCAATGAAACTGTTCGAATTAAATCAAATGCACTCACACTAAATTCTTCAGATCAGTCATTTTGCGCTTCATGCACACACCGTCATCATGGAAAACGCACGAAGAAATGCATATGATGCAGCTTTCAAGTTAAAGGCAATCGATCTGGCTGTCGAAGAAGGAAATAGAGCTGCTGTGTGTAAGCTTGGCATCAATGAATCGATGGTGAGACTTGGAGAAGGCAGCGTGAAGAACTGACTCAATCCAAAAAGACAACAATAGCTGTGTAACATCTTTCTGTGTAAATATCTCATGTTACAACATGGACATCTGTGGCTTATAGACAAGTGCGGCCTATATATGTAGAAATTTTTTTTTTTCTTCTTAAATTTAGTGGGTGCGGCTTATAGTCAGGTGCGCTCAATAGTCCGGATTTTACGGTAGATTTTCTGAGGGTGAAAATTCCATTCTTGTGAAAGAGTTCGGTGGGAAGATTGTGACCACCTTTGTCTGTATGTCAAGTCTCAAGCTAGAGCCAGGTGACACTTAGCTTAGCATGAAGACTAAGAAGACGGTTAAACAACTAATGTTCAGACACTGAAACATTGTCCTGTTTGTTTGAACTGTGCAAAAGCCAACATATAAAAAAAAAATCTTGAGCTATCCCTTTAATGTTTGTACTTGCATTGTGTTCAGTATAGATGACAAAAACGTCAACATTTGGGCAGGAAAATATCAGCTTCCAGCTTTGAGAATGCAAAAGAATGTAATACAGTAATAATCCAAGTAACTGCTGAAGTAAAAACCATTTGAAATGAGTACCATGTTATTGCTTCAACTAAAATGGGCCGTCTTTTCTGATCAATTTGGTGTCTTGTTTCAGTTTCCCCCATCCTTGTACCTCTTGTGTGTAGCTGCCTCCAGCTCCAGGATGTTGAATTCCCAGTGCTCCTCATCGTTCAGCATCTCGGCGATGGATGGGGGGACGTCGCTCAGAGTGACTGGGATGGCCAGCTGGCTCTGGCTCATATCTAGAAAACAGGCAGAAGTGTGCAAACACACATGCACGCAAGCACAGGGTTTAAGGCGAGCTGACCATAAAAGAGGCAAACCAAGAGGGAGCCCTGAGTACGATTTGACATATAAATAATAATTTTGGCTCTAATATCTGTATACTGTACATGTGCAAACACTGTGCTGATACGTTTGTACTTTTACTTCAGTAACATTTTGAATGCAAGACTTTTACTTGTAACAGAATATACTGTTTATTTAAAGCAGCAAAATGAGTGCTTCTTCACCACGGCCTGATTCTGTACCAATGTCTGACCTCACCATCAGTTTGCTATGTTAATAATGGAGTTTGGCTTTCATTAACTTGTTGCTGTCTACCTCAGCACATTAATGTAAGGTCAGTTCACCCAGTCAAAATACAAAAATCTCACTTACCTTTGGTGCTGCCTAATTGCTGATTGGAGAAACAATCGGCCAATCGGGGATTTGGACACATGATGACAAATGAGGATGCCACCCTCCTGCAACAGTTAGAGGTAGAAATTACAAACCAACTTGCTGATTCAGCATGCTCTGTTGGGTTCACTTCTGAGGTGTGTCCATGTTTTTCAAAGCTAAGTGACTGTGTAACCATTAAATGCACTTTGCTCCACCTTTACCAGCTGCAACATTAAACTGATGAACACAATTATAATTCAATAATACACATTCATGTTAAATTTGCCATTCTGCGTAATGAATACTTTTACTTGTGGTACTTTATGTACTTTTACACTGCGGCATTGCTACTTTTATCGAGCCCTTGCTCTCTGTCCATTTAACGAGGCTTCTTTGGGATGTGGACTTTTGGCCGCCCAAACAAACACAGTGGTCCATCAAAGAAGGCCGTGGACATCTCCAACATCAAGACACTGTGGTTGACAGTAGATCGATCGGGCACTCGGGGGCAGTCCAGGTACGATTTCATGATATACAAACTTGCACTATGATCCGTCTTAAAATGGTGTCACCATAGTGTTTTAATAATCCTTTTGCGCTCCTGTCAGATGTTTGTGAGCTTCAAGGAGAACGGTGTGGTCACATACTCGACCGATCACCTGCTGATTCTGTGGAAGAATGGAGAGAGACGGTCCCACCTCTGCAGCTTGGCACTTTTTCAGAAACTGGAGGAGAATGGCCCGCCTTTGCCCGATTTCTGGCCGGGATTGGGTCGCGCCCCCC
>NW_018127913.1:2175497-2177221 GCF_001952655.1 Monopterus albus
CGGGTCCGGCCGTGAGCCACTCCCCTGTCCCAAAGCACTCACGGGCGGTCAGTCTTACTGTAGCCTCCGCGCAGCAGTCCCAGCTGCAGTCAGAGCAGGAGAATGGAGGTATCTCACCTTTAAGAGGCACTGCCTTTAAAAAAAGGAGAGATGGGAGGTTGTTAATGCCACAGATAATTTGAATTTACTGTAAGGACACTTATTTGCATTTACTGATAATGCAACAGCCGTTTGTCTTTTGAATAAAAGCAAGTATTTAACTTGAAGGTTAACTTCAGGTTGCTGTGTGTCCTCTAAAAAGTGGGTCAAACAGTCGCATTAAAGAGTGTCAGAGGGGCAACCAGTTAGCCTCAGATAGCTCAAATTATTTCAGTCAATTCATTTCTCAGGTTTTACTCTGAGACGGTTGGAAAGCAGATATAAAATATGTTAGCTGTCTGGGTCGATCACCTGATCACCCAGTCATCTCATCAGCTGGCGAGCTGACCTGGATGTATATTGCTACGCAGTTAGCAGTAATGGCTACTGTATCTGCTTTCCTTCCGACTCAGATATGAGTGTGAATTGATTTGATTGAAATCATGTTTATTCAGGCAGTCTGAGGATAACCAGTTGCCCTGGTGACACTGTTTAACTTTTTCTGAATCTCTACTACAGAGGTAGTGGTAGCCAAATTAGCCCTAGCTATAAAGTCACCCCGCCCACTTAGGTGGATTTTCCCTGCTGTGTTTCCCCTCTAAGTTATCCTTTAAATTTGAAAACTCATCAAAGAAACACACAACCTGGAACATTTTTTTTTCTCCAGCCTAAAGTGTTTATGTGTATTTACTATTAAGGACATAGCTGAAGGTTTTGTTGTACTGGACTAAATCTTGAGATGTTTCAAATACTTTGTCTTCACCAGCTGCACACAGGGTGGGGAGACTATAAAAAAACCCCTCAATGCTAAAATATATAGTTGAATTAACACCTCTCTGACTTTCCTGTTTTGTTGTCTGGGTTTTCAGAAAACTGGTAAAGTATCAATTTAATTGGCATCACTGTTACCCTGTGAAGTTTCTTAAGACCTGTGAGAAATGAATGTGATTCACTGTGTTCAACCAGTAGCAGTACAGTACAGAATGGAGATACACGAGGTCAAACAGTTTCAGAGCTTTGTTTGAAGGGAAGCAGCGGCACCCTCTGGTGTCTGTAGAGAAGTACAAGCTTACAGCACCTGGTAATCCCAGGCGGTCTTCCATTCAAGTATTAACCAGGCCCGACCCTGCTTAGTTTCCGAGATCGGATGTTTTCAGGGTGGTGTGGCCGTAAGCTGTATACTCTTTTGCAAGAAGCTGTTTTAAAGATGATGATGTATCATCATGTAATATTTATTCTATTCTATATATATATAATTTTTAAATGTCACTAATCTCAAAACTAAAATGTATCACCACTGACGCATTACTATGTAAACAGCTTTTTCATGCTGTAGCTGGTGGAGGAGAGCTACAATTAATTACTTATTACTTCATATAGTGGAGTATGTTTGAAGGCCACGATATGCTAACCCCTGGACATAAGAATAAAGCTTACCTCTCACACTAAGGTGGCATATTCGAAACACATTAAAGCTCCAAACACTGCTTGAGGTTGTATGACAGAGATATTCACTCAGTAATTGACTACCATGAACCTGCGAACAGAGTTCCCTGCAGACCTCCCTCTTTCATGTTATTAATTCA
>NW_018127913.1:2178423-2178718 GCF_001952655.1 Monopterus albus
GCTGAACTGTGAGGCTCTGCACAGTTTCATCACCCCACATCGGCATGCATCCTCCTGTGACAGGCCGATGCCTATGTCCAAGCACCCAGAAAAGGGGCTCTCTCTCCCACGATGGCATGCTTCTCAACCCCACAGGCCGATGCCTGCCTCTCTCCCCGGACTGCCTCTCTGCAGTTCTCGGTCTCCTGGAAGTCAGATGGTCAACCAGACAGATCCTCCGGCCGCAGCTGTGAAAGGACTCCTCATTCCTCTTTTTGCCTTGGTCAAAAGGATTCTTGGTCAGTCGTCCTTGTCC
>NW_018127914.1:0-446 GCF_001952655.1 Monopterus albus
ATGCGCAGGGTCTTCAGCCAGCACTCCCTGTCCCTCTCGATCAGGCAGAGGTCCAGCAGCAGGTTGCACCGGGAAGCGCGCCGCACACCTGCTCGCAATTGGCTCATTGCCTACATACCATTTAACCTAAGCGCTGGCATTGTCCTGTCGCCAGTCTGTTCCTTGTAACAGCTGAACCAACAGTGGCCAACTTTCACTTGAAAGTTTTAACCTCTCTGCCTTTTCTCCTTAGCTTGTGTTTACCTACCTTGTTCCTGTATTGTTCCTGAGGGTCGCCATCCAAGCATCAACTCAGCTCAGCTCAGCTGCCCTGTCCTGCGACGCTGCTAAGTTGCCATCAGTCTAGCGCCATCCTCGCTTGCCAGCTTTGTTCCAGTGTCACACCTGAGGTGTCCTCAGTTTGACACCAGCTCTGCTGCCCAGCCTGGTACCTGTGCCTCCCCTGA
>NW_018127914.1:1779-5593 GCF_001952655.1 Monopterus albus
AGCATGCACGTTTAATTAATTTTGTATTGTTAATGTTTACCTTTTCTTTTTAGTTACTGTGTTTCCTGGTCCATGGATGGGGGGGCGCGGTTCAACCAAAAGATTTGACTGAGGAAGCAGCAGGGCGCGGTTCAACCAAAAGATTTGACTGAACAAGCAGCAGGTTTAAATACTTCCCACTAGGCCTGGACTGCACCAAGTGCCCAATATAAGAAAGGGGGGAGTTTGGGAGAAATTTATTGTTTATTTGTTGGTAGTTTATGTTAGAACTTTATTTGTCAAGTTATGTTAATTTCTTTATATTTAAAGGAAATATTTAGTAATATTTAGTTCAACAGGCCACAGAACGCACAGACAAGAATATGGGACTTGCACAGCGTAAATAGTCTCAGGTGTGTTGTGAGGAGGACCGACAGCATTCCGGACCCCTGTCACTCCTACATATGAACACCAACTGCAAGTTGATGAGGTGAGAAACAAAGTTGTGGTGGTTCAAGTGAGAGTACTAGACTAGCACTGATAGGTTCAGGTCAGACTGTAATTTCTCAGCTCTTTTGTCCTGATTAATTTCAAAAGTGTTTGAGCAACTTTTGATATAAATTGTAATGAAAATTCTCAAAACTAACATGGAGCACAATGTAACTGCATGCAACATCTAATTTTTTGTTACAATCTGACCCATTTTTTTCCCTGACAAACTTCCCTAGTTTGATATATGGTGTTTTAAGACAGCTGAAAGGTGTGCATATTAGTGTCTTTATAAGTACTTTAACTCTGCATTTGTGTCGACCACGTTTGTACACAGGGTCAGAATGAACTGTAGTGTAACAGGTTCATATTGTATGATAATTACGCTTTGTTGTTGTGCCTTAAACCAAAGGATCAGAGCCTGTATTGCTTTAGTAAAAACTTTGTGTTCTATGTGTAATGTTTATGGCAAACATTGTCATAACACAGTGATTGACCATTGCTCTCAAGTGAAACACAGCAAATTGATAGTACAGCTGGAAAATAGAATTTTTTTTTTTAATTCACTGTGGATAAACTTGTTTGGTAGAATTGGCTGATTGAGTTAACTCTGTCACAGGTTCTGATCCTCCAAATGGCCAGAAACAAGGCAGTTGGAGTTCTTCCTTGATGCTGCAAAGAAACTGGACTTTACATCCAGGTACTGTGTGCAGTCTTATTGATAACTTCTGTGCACTTAACTATACACTGATCAGGTATAACATTATGACCACCTGTACGCACTTCAGTGCAACCCTTCTGCCTTACAATTTGTGTCCCACATAGAGTACCCTCCTTTTTTTACATGCTGCTTAGGTTTTGGCATAAGGTGGGAAATCCCTACTGGTGGGGTCATTAAGGTACAGTACTTCACATTTTCTCCATGTGCCTGTACCACAGCTGTGGCAAGTTCTCTTGTAGTCACGTGAGGTCTCTACCTTGATGACCCCACCAGTAGGGATTTCCCATCTTACCCAAAACTTCAGCAGCTGGCTGGGCTGGAGTGGCTGCAAAAGAAAAGGGAAAAGTTTTGTAAAGCTTTGATTTCAATAATAAATGCTCCATTTATAAGCAAACTTGCTCGTCTGTGCATGTCCTCAAGAATGTTGCTGCTGGTCTGTCCACGGGACGACATCTGGTTAAGGATTGCCTAAGGGGGAAATGGAAAAAGCACAAATTTAAAGCACGACACAGCAAAATATATAGTCCCAAGTCAACAGAAAAAAATAAAAATTGAAATACAAGATAGGCCACATTGCTGATGTCGTCCCTCTACTGGGTTCATTGCGATCAAGCCTAAAAGGAACATTCACTGTAATTCCCATTTTGTTTACCCTCAATTTATGAAAGAGGCCATGCAAATTTGATATTTAAGAGTAATTTAAACTACTCTGCAGTTGTAAAGCACCACTCATATAAAGGTTCACATTTAATACTAAACTGAAGGAATGTTAAATTTCACTTTAAGAAGCTTTCCACAGCAATAAGAATTTAATCCGACATATTTCACAGTGGTTGAACAATTTACTCACCATCTGAACTGTTGTCCAGAGGTTTGTAGTGCAAGCCCAAAGCTTTGGGTTGTCTTCTTCACTGGGCCACGTGCCTCCCAAGTTCTGGAGATGATGTACTCAGGTCTTCAGGTGCCCTGTATTCAAATACATTGTGCAATGTAAGACATATCAAAAGTGTTGAGATACATTGTTTTACAGTTAAGCTTGCCTTTCATGAAATGGTGGGGAAATTAACTACATAAATTTTGTGTATATATCTATGCAAATTATAGTTAGTCCTGCTGTTGTGCATATGGCCAAAGTACAGCAAGTGAACATGAGTAATAAAGTACTATTAAGTACTAGTACAGTCTCAATATAATTCTGCTTTGAACAAAACGATACTGGAATACATTAGCAGCTCTAGGTTTTGCTTATACCACAAGATCCATATTCAAAATTTAGTATGAAGCAAACATGGAGAAAGCCTGTAAAGGTAATTAAAAGCTCTACAACAGCTAGTGAATCCACCTCAAGTGTCACCTACCTTTATTTATGAACAAAGATGTCATTCAAAGCAAACCACCCCATACACTACATCCTAAAAATACCCACCCAGAGTCTGAAGATAGAGAATATTTTGTACAAATCCATGTATGAAATTACACTATTGTTTCTATTGTTCTGGTGAATTTACCCATCCACAGCTTAATAGAGAAGGAGTGTAGTGGCAATTTGTTCTTGAAGACAGAAAATGTAAAGTATGTGTTTCCCATTGTTGGTGATCATCTGGAGAATCTTGTGTAGCCAACAGAGATGGGATCCTCTGGTCACTGCGACCTTGAATGTAGAACAGGAGGTATTACAGGAGTAGAAGACAAGTGTGTCAAATACACACGTGTGTGTGTGTGTGATAAAAAAAAATTGCAATGAAAGGTCTTCATTTGAAGACCTTTGAAATGCAGGACTTCTAGACTGAAAAACTCTTTCTTTCCCTCTGCCATCAGACTCCTAAACAGCTGAGGAGTTTATTACCAGGAAATACGTCATGTACTGTATACCTGTACTGTTTATATTCTCAGTTTGCACATTGACTGTTGACTGCTTCCCATGCAGCATACATTCTCTTATTAAATCCTTATAAATGTTTATTATACTGCTGCATTTGCTGCTTAAAGTGCCTTAGATTTTGTGTTACTTATTTATCTACTTTATATTTCATTTGTATTTTGTGGCATTCATGTGGACGGCAAAGTAAGAATTTCATTGTACAGGGAAACACGTTTCCTAACTGTGCATATGACAAACAAACTTTGACTTGATTTGAAGATCACATCTATCTGTGTTTAGCATTTTCTACTTTCCTTCTTTTGTTATAGGTAGGTGAAGTTAATTAACTTCACCCGTGTTAACCTAAAAAACATTACAAGACACCATTACTTGCAACTTTATACAAGTCATCCTCCAGTTAGTCTTCATTTCTGGATACTTAAAGACATTTAGTAATCTAGATTTAGACGTTTAATTCTGTCCATCGTTAACAGGGGACCATTCTTTAACGTGAAGTTACTGATAGTTTTTGATGTCATTAAATCCCGTCATTGCTTCCACCGTCAATAAAACCTGCTGATATTTTGAATGTGATATTAATTTAAACAAAACAGGCTTTTCGGGCCCTCCTTGAACCGCCACCTTATTGTGGTGGAGGGGTTTGAGTACCCGAGTGATCCTAGGAGCTATGTTGTCGGGGGCTATATGTCCCTGGTAGGGTCTCCCAAGGCAAACAGGTCCTGGGTGACGGGTCAGACTAAGAG
>NW_018127914.1:15076-23855 GCF_001952655.1 Monopterus albus
AATATCGCAAATACCGTAACAGCACAAACGAAAGTTTTTGCAGCACAAACCAGCACAAACGAAGCACAAACGAATGACACCACTTTTGTCCAATTTGGAGCTACCTGGGGGGCTGAGTGACGTCATCAGAAATATAGAAAGCTGGAATATCGCAAATACTGTAACAGCACAAACGAAAGTTTTTGCAGCCCAAACCAGCACAAACGAAGCACAAACGAACGACACCACTTTTGTCCAATTTGGAGCTACCTGGGGGGCTGAGTGACCTGTGGATGACCCCAAAAGTATTGTTTAATATCTCAAAAACCGTAACAGCACAAACGAAACTTTTTGAAGCACAAACGGCTGACACCATTTTGGCCTTATTTTGCGTAGGGTGGGGGGCCAACTTCACGCACGAGTGTTATGAATAGTTTCCTTCCTTCCTTGTTTCTTTCCTTCCTTCCTTCCTTCCTTGTTTCTTTCCTTCCTGCCTTCCTTGTTTTTTTCCTTTTTTCCTTATCTTCCTTCTTTCCTTCCTTCCTTCCTTGTTTCCTTCCATGTTATGTTATGAAATGTTATGTTATGCCACACAGCAGAAGAAGAAAATGTATTTATTTGGTAATGTGTTAATGTGCAGTTTTTGTGAAATCAGTCCCCTCATTAAAATGCACATTTATGCAAATTCCTATCAGACCATCTACTCTATAAGTAGAGACTTTCTGCTTTGAATTATTCTAGACTTACTGTGTTCAAGAGTATGTCTATTGCAGAGTCACAGACAGCAGCATGAACATAATGTCCCACCAGGCTACAATAGTAACGGGACATAAAAAGGCATTATGAAATAAAAACAGACTTTGGAAAAATAGCACTTTGAAATAATAATGTCCATAATCACAATAAAAATAACCACTAAAAACTCATTAAGGAAGAATGATGAAATACCATTTCAAAATGACAAGTTTTAATATTTCTTTAATGATTTCACAAATTGTCTGTTTTACATATTTTATTCATATAGTATTAATTTCAGTGTTTATTATTATTATTATTATTGAACACTGGGGATTTGGATTTGAACAGGAAGTGGTTCTTCCCCTATTTTAGTTTCAGCTCCTAACGATGTCTATTAGTGCAGCTGTCCCCCAACGGACAATAAACAGCATAATACTTTAAACTGTACATTTGTGGTTGACAGCTGCCCCCTAACGGCCAACAGACAGATAACACTGACTGTTCACATTAGTGGTTGAATCTCAGCAAGTACTATCAATGCGTTGCTGCAGTCAGCATCTACAGGCATTTTCTTTAGGAAATGCATTTCTCATTTGTTTCAACTACCATACAAGCTTAGAATTTGAGTTACTGTGGAGTATCTTGTGAATTTTCCAACAGGATTCAATAGTCTTAAGATTAGACTGTTTCATTAATATAATTTCGTAAAGTTCTAAAATGTAGTCTAGTAAATAGTACAATGAAACCAAAGTATAAGGTAGCAGCAAATGGCAATACTCAAAGTACAAATACCTCAAAATTATATATATAAAGTATTAAAATAGATCAACATAACTCTAGGATTATCAAATCCAACAAAGACGATCCTGGCAAAAATTGAAGGGAAACAAAGACTCCACAATTTTTTGTAATTTTAATTATGCAAAAATAAACTTTATTGCAACTTTTGATGAGCAGAAGAAATACTGCTAATTACAGTGGAGAAGAGTAGTATGCAACAGAATGAATCAGTACTGAAGCTATTTATCACAGAGATGGATAAAGTTTAATTTCAGCAAAAGTGTACCAAGTTATTAAAACCAGTCTTAATAATTAAACGTGCACATTTTGCCAACTTGTATTCTGTGGTGATTAGGGACAGCCCACAGATCAACTTAACACTAATTACAAGTTTGTACAAAGGGGGAAAAAACAGATGCTGAATGAATTTTGGTGAATTGAATACTGTACCAAATACTGTTATGCTGAAGAATTACAAGCAATTGTTACCTAAAATATGAACCAGGCCTGCAAAAGGCTCTGTCAAAGAAAAATATTAAACAGCATCTTCAGCTTTTAGTAACAACTTCAAACATTTACAGATTATAATACAAAAGAATAAAAATATCACCACTGGCTTTTAATCATTATGGCTTTTGGACTGTGCAGTGAGAACCAAATGTAGCTGGATTCATATATTATGGGTTTGTCTTATTTTTCAGTTGTGCTTCTATACATAAGTCTGAGTATTCTGGCCAAAATGCAAATCTTATATTAAAATACATTCTCTGTGATGAATTATGAGCTTTTATTAAATGACAGTTTCAAAATTAAAATTTCCTTTGGTTACAGTAAATGCTCTAAATAATAAAGTAACATTTCTAATACATATCTCATTTTGTTTGGGACCTATTAGGGACAAAAATCTGTAATATTAGCAAATCTTAATGTTTTCCAAAATAATAATTAATTATAATTCTTTCAAAATAAACTCCAATTAAAATTATGTATAAGCTCAGTTGCGTTTTAATAATAATAATAATAATAATAATAATGAAGGCCTTTTAAAACAATAAGCTCTAGTTCAAATATTAAACCTGATCCAAAATAGAACAGAAATATACAATTCATTTAGACAGCAATGTCATCTGCACTACTACAGTATAACTCCAAAGAAAATTAGAATTACAGGTAATAAATAAGATGCGTGAACTGAGTTTTGTCATCGTGCTCAAGCACCAGATTCAGTAGTATAGTTAGGATGAGAAAAATTGAAATTAGATGCTTACCTCAGGTCCGTTTTCCCACATTACAGTTAGGATGCAAGGAAATAAAACAGACCCAAGATGTGCCAAACCAAACACTTCATTCTGCAGCTTCTCTTCATAATAGCTTAATAACTAATCCAGCTATTAGCTCACATACTGTATGAATGTGCAGTTAACCAAAGCTATCTATTACTCTGCCCAGAGGATCCTCCTCCCTGTACAGTTACTGAGTGCCTTCTCATGATCCTAAACCTAATTTATTGCCCTTGACTGACTTCGTCCCCGGTAGGAAAAATACATTTACAAAGAAGTGTATTTGTGGTACCTGCCTGCTCGACCACATCAAGGCTCAAATGGTCAGAGCTGGCACTGTCAAATGTCTTCTCATGTCAGCTAGGTTCAAAAGAGTTACATATGTACAAAAAATTGCACTTGTTCAACTGCAGGTTTGTTTCCTTTTCCTCCACTGATAGATAACTGAGGTCTAAATCTGTTCAAGTCTGTAAACTGCTGTTCCACGTTAACCACTTGTGTTTCACGTTCTCCCTGCCACAAAACCACTTCTTTCAACCACACAAGAATCCCTGAAACTCAAAATGGAAGAGAACTGAAGAATACATTTGAATACAACCACAAATACTAGACATCCTATGTAAAATATGCCATTTGTACATGCCTTCTGAAAGCACCAGAAAACATTTCTAATGCAAAACTAACTAAAACGTGCTAAACAGTGATTATACAACGATCATAGTATATTGGCATGACACAACTGACTAGCAATCAAGGTGGTAATCAGTGAATACAAGTGATGTGTGCAGTGATGGATAGCTTGTTGACAAAGGTTGTGTGAAGGATGAAGATGTGCTGCTCGATTTCCAGTTTCAGCAGCCTTTGGAGCAGCTTCCAGTGGCGTTATGTCCAGTCAAATTCATGCTCTCCAGTTAACATGACTGGTCTGCCTGGCTCAGAAAGCAGGGGGAGAGGGGGTGTGTGGGTGAAATCGGAGGTGAAGGTGGAATGAGTTAAGTGTGTGCAGGAGGAGGGTGCGTCTTTGTGGTTAAGCCCATTAGCTTGGTGTTAGTTCATTTTAGGAGGCAGTATCAGTGAGAAAAGTCATCTCAAGTCTGTTGTTCCAAACTGACCCATCATTAACAACCCAATTAGATGTGCAGAGTTGGGTTCAGGCTGGGAATTCATTTCTGACATTTTCAGTGGCACAGTGGCTCAGAAGGCTGTGGTGACGGCGTTTCCTCGCCATGGGCCCAGACGGATCATTTCCCCTGGCACCTTGTCCAGCTGCTCATATGCCAGTCGCCCCTCCTCACCTGCGATGAACAAAGCAGGACAAAGGCTTTAACGTTGGGTCACAATAAAGGTGTGATGTGGTACACAATTTAAACTGAATCTAAATAAAACTTGTCCTGGTATTCTACATGCTTGATTTATATACATCTTAATGTTTTAATATTTTATAGTATGAGATAGATTGTAGCATCTGTGTATAAAATGCCCTTCTGAAAAATGCTGTTAAATATAGCAAAACACAAAGCCAAACAAATGTTGATTTCCATTAATTTGTTATTCACCAAACGTGAGCAGGGTTTCTATGGCGACATGGCGAAGCTCCTCATCAGCTGAATCACACAGCGCTACCACTGCCCTGATACTCTCTACAGCCTGCAGACAGACATAGGTAAGAGGTCCCTGAAAAGATTACTTGTCAAATACACAGAAGATGTGGGAATGTAATGGTCTAATTGAGAACGTTTGTGTTTTTAATTACATGTACACTACCAGTCAAAGGTTTGGACACACTGTACCATTTTAAATTTAATGGCAAAGTGTGTCCAGACTTCTAAGTCTGAAGGGTTAAGCTTGGTCATTATCTGTATTAACAGTATTTTCAGTTGTCCCCATACAGAGACTAAAACCATCAATGATTTGCCTCATGATTAATTAATATCAGTCAATCTGACTTCCATTGTTGTTCAAAAATGATTAAAAACACATAAAAGAAACACACCACTGCAGTGATTGACTTGTTTCCTCATTACAAAATACAAGATGCTGGTACTTTTTAAAATGGTTGCCCCAAAGGCTCTGAACACCCATAACGTTTTACAGCATCTGAAGTAAGCAAGAGTCAAGGGCCCATGCACTGGATATTAACAAATACTAGTCTTGTGTTTTGTGAGGAAACGTGTTGCCCAGTGCAGTGATGTGTTTTTAATTGTTTTTGAACATCAGTGGAGGACTACGGCACACACAAACAAGCTAATCCAGGACTGATGGCCTGCTGAATAAGTAGATTACTTAAAAGTAGAATACCATTACATTATAATTTTCATGCTGCAGTCACTACTTTCTCATTACTTTTTGATGTTGACAGGTAGCAAATTCTATTTCACAAAGTTTATTACAGTTGTATGTAATGGAAAGAAAATTAGCCACAAACTGAGACCTAAACCAGCCCCAAATCTATATATGATGTAAGAGGTCACTGACCTGCAGACAGCTGAGAGCTGAACAGGCTGCTCTCTGGCTCTGAACTCCAGCCTCTGACAGTGCCTGGGTGTAGCACTCCACTGCCTGTAGACACACACATTAACATTCAGACTGTCAAAACTAACAAAAACTGGCATAAATGGCAAACGTCCTCACTTTTGCACATCTCACCCTGGTTTTGAATTGGCTGTGTGATTCTCCAGAAGAGAGGTAGTCGGCTGCTGCCTTATTGACCCGAGAGTCCTCTGCAGTGAGCAGGGAGGCCAGCGCCCGCAGGGTGCTGCTTCTAGGCCACAGGGATGACACAGGCACCTCCTCCAGTTCTGCTAGACACCGAGCATAGTCCCCACCACACAGAGCTTCTGCAAACATCTCTGTGCATGACCAACACAGATACATGTCATAAGTTTAAATCCAAGATAGAGCCAGTTTGTAGAGAAACATTCAGATGGATTGTTTCTGTACTCCTCTGGCTCATTGTTCTTTATTTAGGAGTTTTAGTGTTTATTTTAGTTATTAGAGAAGTGTGGAAGATGCCCAGTAATTGCAGTTTAACTTTTTCTCTAAATGGATGCATATAATCAGCAGGACATTTGCACACCCTCTGCATTTTCTCTTGATCATGTCTAAATGGAGGCGTTTCTGAGATGTTATCAAGAACAGCTTTGGTACAGTCCTTGACTCTGATGAAAGAGTCTTTTTAGAGCTGGTAAGTTTTGGACATGGGGACATAAAATCCTTCTGAAAAGTAGATGAAAGTGTATTTCTCTTTGTTTGAAAAAAGTCCAGGTATTTTTCCTGTCAAAAACGACTAAAAACTAAAGGAGCCTTAGCTATATAATATAACTTCCTGTCTAATTCACAATTGATATTACTGTCTTAAATACTGTAATGCTACAAAAAACTAATCTGGATATGCAACACTTTTTACCAAACACACTATACCTTTCATATAAAGCACCACCTTTGTTAGTTTACATATTCTTTAAGAAAAAATGTGGGATTTCTATTTAAGTGGCTTGTTGTAAAGCTTGACACCAGTACTGTGTGTTTGACTCCAATGTATGCAGATGGAGATCTATGTTTGCAGGAAAAAAATATATTCTCATTTGAATATCCACTTTTGCTCACCCTCTCTGGCCAGGCGCAGCAGATGTATCTCCATGTCCTGAACTGCATGTTGTAAGATGTAGCTGTGGAACTGAAACACAGTCAAGACGTCTTGGGACAGCACTGAAGCTGGAGGATTTTGTGACACCACCAGGTCGCTCCTGTCCACCATCTCGCCCACTACGACACCAATCACTGGGGAGAAGAAAAGGAAATCGGTAATTAATAACATACAAAATAAGAGTATGAATAATATGAAGTATAACCTCTGGTCTGTTTGCAGAGAGAAAACCGTTCTGAGCAAACCTGTGTCAGCGCTGTGTGGGTGTCTTTCCTGCAGCACGGCCATGTAGCGCTGGTTCATGTGTTCGAATACTCGGTCCAGTGTGGTGTGGAAAAGTCCTGCAGACCCGCTGCACTCTGACCACAGAGTCATCAGTTCCGGGCGCTCTGCGAGGCCTGGGAGAACTGACAGAGGAGGACACAACAGAAGCTCAGATGCTGCAAAGCATCAAACCAGCCAATCTGGTGTACAGTAAATACTGTATTTCTCATGCTGTTCTAAATGCAAGATACACACACTGTTGCATAACCAAACATAATATACTAATAAACCACTTGTTGGTGCCTACCATCAGCAGCAGATGTAATTGCTGCCAGTTTGTCCACACTGATTTCTGCTAGCTCCTCTAACAGCTGAGTCTGCCTGGACAGTTTGAGAAGCAGACTCTGACGCTTCCACGCACACACCCCACTGGTCAACAGCTGCCAGTACATGAAGAATAGAAGGCACGTTAGACCAAATTTTGGAGATTGTACTGTTTGATGATGCAAGCATGAAACCTTTTCTTTACCAGTATTAGGTGATTACAGTACTGCAGGTGGATGACGATTGCTACGTCCAGATTCTCGTTTCCAGTTGTGAGCGGCAGGGGGCTTCCAGCCACACTGTTGCCCACTCCAGTGTCTTCTGTCAGGGCTTCACTTAGGTGTCCTCTGGCTTCTGGATGCTGCCCCCTAAAGAGGTGCATACCCAGAGTCACCACTGAGTGGCAGCAGCATCTCACTTCACAACAATCTGTGCTGTAGTCAAAAGGTTTTCAGTTCTGTGTTGCTGCTAGTGCTGAAAAACTATGCTGAATTTTTTTTTCTGTCCAACCAAACACTTAATGTATGATTTAAAATGATTTAGACTGTTGTTTTTTTTTACAGTGAATTGAGCTGTAGTTCTGTTTTGTAAGAATGAAACTGTTCAAGATTGTGTTATGATTGCACATGAGTATATTCACAGCTTTAATCAATGAAGAGCAGAGAATTAATTGACTTGTCTCACTCCGTCCCCCACTTACCCGATCCTTTCTCCATCTGCATCAAAAAGTGGAGATCTCTGTGGAGGAATGCTGAGGACAGCACTATCATCTCCAGTGTCCTCATCATCAAAGTCAGAGGTGTTGAGGAAGTCAAAGCTCTCCAGGGCACTCTCCACTGTGAGACTGAGGCTGGATGAGCGGCTCCTATGGCTAGGGAGACGACACTGTGGAGACGGGGCATGGTAAGACGGAGAATATAGCGGGTTAATTTTACTTTTTGCTCTTACAAATCCTGGTGGATATCCCATATACACAGCTAGGCTCTTTATTTGAATAGCTTGATTTTGTGACATCTGAAACAACTAAATTGAGTTTTTTAGGTCATCTTTCACCTTATGGATTACTTTCAGGTTGGCACTGAACTCGCATTTCAGTAAAATATATATATATAGAGAGAGAGGGAGAGAGTGAGTACTTTGTGCGATTCTGTTTGTATTTTTTCCCTGATGAAGGTCTGCAGACTGAAACACTGACATTAGTGTTTTTGCGTGCAAGATTACATTTTTGTTACTTTCCATTTTCTTCCTTAAATAGTGGATATTTTGTTAACATGCCATTTTGACAGTACATTCCTTCAAATGAAAAGTCCCAGATACAGTGATGGGTTTGTTTTCTAGACACTTTGGAATTGCCTAACAAAGTAAATTTAAGATACTTAGAAATATTTCTAGAATTATTATTAGAATTATTTTGCACCCCCTTTACAATGTCAAGCTTTTTACTATGCAAGTTAATAGCAAGTACTTTTGCATAAATATTAGATGACAGGGATTTAAAAAGCATAATGGTAAACAAAAACATGTTATTTTGAAAGGCATCATCTCTCTAACAACTTAAAATGTTTCTTTGTACATTCAGGGGCAAAAATGTACACAGAAGTGAGAGCTGGTTAAAAGGAAAAGGGAGAAAGACTAAGGGTTCACTCACCTTCAATAGGTCCTCCAGGCGCATCACTTCCTGCTCCAGGTCCTGCAGCTCTCGGCAGCGGTGAGTCAGTGACTCCAGCCTCATCAGCAGCCTGGGGATGGCCTCCTCCACGCCGCCTTT
>NW_018127914.1:23956-46951 GCF_001952655.1 Monopterus albus
CTCCTCCAGGCTGCTTTCCAGGAAAGCCCTGCTTCCCTCCCCTGCCCAGCTCAGGCTTCCTCCTCCCTCAGTAGAGCTCCCAGTGGGTGACACAATTTCTGAAGAAGTCAGCCTCTTCACGAGCTGCCTGGTCAGGCTGCCCGCCTCCTCGGTGTCCAGTTCAACAGGTTTCAGTTCGTCAGTGGGATCCAGGAAAACATCCTCAGGAGCCACTGTAGACAGGTGACCATCAGAACACAGGGATGGGGCAGCTGAACCACAGTTGGAGCTTGAATTTTGCTGGGACTCTGTGCGCTCCCACTCGGAGTCCTCTGCCACCTCGGCTTCGTCACTGACAAGGCTGGGGCTGGTGCCTCTACTTCCTCTACTACCCGTCTCCCCGTTCTCTTCGTACTCCTCCTCTTCCTCCACTAAATGTTCCTCTGGGATGGAGTCCTCTCTTGAGGGGAGGATTTGTGTCAGTGATAGGTCAGTTTCTGGAGGAGTGACGGTGATCTCAGGGTTGGAGTGGGAGCTAGGGGCGAGGCTGGGGCTAGGCGTGGAACCAGAGGTGTCGGAGAAGGTGAAGGAGAGACGCTTGCACTCAGCCACCCCACAGCCACCATTCTCAAAGACATCATCTTGTAAAGTGGACTGAAACAAAAAACAGGAGAAGAACTATGCTTCACAAAATAAAATAGATAATGAAGACTTAGTTATAACTTGAAATCAGTGGATGAGAAAATTGTCAAGTGGAAAAGGAAAATGCAGACATATTTAAAACATGACTAGCACTTGTTTCCTGAATTTTAAAACCATATTTGCTCAACCAAGAATGATTCCGAAGTTAAATCTGAACAGAAAAACACAATACAAACAGACAGTTTAAAGCACGTCATGCAACTAATCATGCAAATAGCCACACATTGCATCCAGCAGCCCTGAGAAAGAGACTGGGCAAGCTCTAGTGTGTCCACACCAGCATCCCCATCATATCAGTGAGGCAGGGGGCACACAAGAGTCAGGCTAGGAGGATAGAGGGGCCACAACACACTCACATAGACCTCCAGACTGGATCTGGGCCTTGGCCGGAGTGAGGCCAGGTCACCAAATGAGCGACTGCGCCTTAGCTTCTCTAGCAGGGTGTCTCGGAGCATGTGCAGGAAGGATGGGTGTTGGCGTTCCACAAGATATGGCCGCCACTTCTTTAGGTGTTGGGTATTTGGGCGAAGGCGGGTGAGTGGGATACAAGAGGGACGGATGAACATGTGAAGTGGGACACAGTACGGGTTAGGGGTTTTGATGTGGCAATGCAAAGGGGAGGAAGACAGCAGGAAAGCAGGTGAGGGTTAATTAGGGATAGGGCTGGCACTGCTTACATAAGCATGATGCATCAAGACAAAAAATGTGGGCCATGACTATTTCTTTATGGTACAAAGCACTCAAACAGCACTATGCTAGGAACTACACATACAACCAAACCTACTGTCTCCCACCACAGGAGACAAGCTAAAGGAAGCGCTTGTGCATTGGACTCACAAAGAAGGAAGTGTCCTGAAAGGTAGGGGTCTCCGGTGTGCCCTGGCTGTACACCGACACTCGTCTCTGGAGAGCAGTGGCTTTGCTCACGTTGCCAGATGACAGAGTCAGGTCCTCAGCATCGAAGGGGCTGAATGGGGGGATATAAACAAGGTGCTTATGAGATTAGCCTATGTGATTTATTTCTGCCAACCCAAGTGATTTCATTCATTATTCTCTTAGTCAAGTGTCACAACAGACAATGACCATGTTCTCCATCAGGTGGCAGGAAACTACAAGTAAAGTCACTGAATTTACAGCTTCACCATTAATATCAGTTACTATGGATGTACTTAATGTAACATATGGCCAATTCAATAATAAACAAAAAATTGCAAAGACTGTTCACCCTGCTGAAATGTTATTGAACCCTTTGAAATGGTAATGTAATGACTCTGGTTTGCCCTTGAGGATTAAAAAGTAACTGGATAAACAGAACAACTGATAAAAATCCACATATTTTAAAAGTTCATAGTAACTCCAATTGTTGTACAAGTCTACTTACTACCATGTGACCTCCAGGTTGAGTTTGATGGTCCCCAGGTCATTGACATCCACAGCCACCACCTGAGGCATGGCAGTAAACAGCTCCTTTGTCTCACAGATCACACTTCCCACCAGCATGTGAGTGGCCAGACCCTTCAGCTCTGTCACCTAATTGGACCAAAAACAAGCTCTCTTGTAGCTAATATGTTGTTTTGCTCCAGTTGTGATTTTGCATGTACCCTGTAATATCTTTAACTGCAGAAAAGAACTTGTACAGAGACAAGTACAGTATCTACAGTGAATAAGATGGAGCTGTGATGAAGTTTGCACTGACAGGATGCAGTAAAATAAAGTCCCTAGCTGCTAGCATTATTGAGAGCCAATGGTCTGAATGACACCACGCTCTGGTAACTATGGTCATGAATCAGACCTTGATATTATGTATTAGGGATGCAATAAATGATTTTTATTATTGATTAATCTGCTCATTATTTTCTCAATCAGTTTGTGTATAAAATTTTGAAAAATACTCACCACAACTGACCATCATACTTCAAAATATATAGTTTATCGTCATATGTGACAAAAGCATCACATGGTCATTTGTGAGAAAATGTTGACATTTTTGCTTGAAAATTAACTGAAACAATTAACCAACTACCAAAATAGTTTTAATAGTAATTATTTAATCTCCACTGTATAAGAAAAAAAACATCTGTGTTCATTTACTGAAGCACAATATTTGGGCACAGAGCTCGGTCATTTGAATTTCCACAGTACCTTGATGTTGATAAGGTCAGAGATGAGAGGCATGAAGATCATCTCGTCTCCATCCCAGCTCTGTCTGGAGTTCACTTCAATCCTGCCCTTCAGTTTCCACCTCTGACGGCCGTACCGCATAAAGATCTGGAGGACAGAATGAAAAACCAGGGGAAAAACAGAGACATAAGCCAAAAGCCAGAGAAAGGTCAAAACTTTGACAGCATCACAGTTTATACACGATAGTAATATTTTTCAATAACAGAGGGCAGGATGTGTCCTTCATATGCTACCATCAAATGAATTGTCTTTATACACTAACTCATACCTACATAGGTTTGAAAAATTGAACATATTGATATCAACATAAATGCAAAGTTGTTTTGTTTAATACCTTTTGTTACATGGAAAAAAAATGAACTTGCCTCATACTGGTCTCCAGGACAGAGTCTCGCAAAGCCAGCCAAACCTGCCAGAGAAAGGAAACAGGTTAAAAAAAAAAAAAAGAAAAGAAACATTTGGACATGACAGAGGTGAAAATGTGATTCTGAGCAACCTCTTTTGTTTTTAAGTGACTTCTAATGAGTGACTGTGCATCACAGGAGCACACATGACCTTTAGGGCTGCAACTAATGATTAATTTCATTACTGATTAATCTGTCAATTTTATCAATTAACTTATTATTTGTTTAGCTTATAAAATGTCAGGAAATAGTGAAAAACACCTGTTATTTCCTGGAGCCAAAAGTAGTTACAAATGTGTGCTTATATTTTCTTAATCAGTGGTTTTGATTAATAATAAAAAAAAATCACTGCAAATCTAATGGCTCTTGATAGACATACTGCCTTTTCCAGGATTAAAGCTATGATTTTTCTGTAATAGTATCAGGAAAACTTTGATAACATGGTCTATGACGAAACAGAGTGGACACACACTGAATAGGTTGCAATGAATGTAGTACAATGATGAGCTGTCGTCTCATCACTAAAACTTTCTTGTTAACAGTGGTGAATTATTTCCTGTGAACTGGTAATCCTGTCAGCTCTAATTCTTATCTCACCTTTCATTTTGATATGAAACTCTCCAAGCAGGTTCTCTAGTTCACTTTCGAATGCAGCCATGTTCTGAAGTAGACAGAAAGATAAGCCTGATCACATAAACAGCCCCTTGTCACACAGGACAAGAACAACAATAGCAATCAGGTGATGACGTGTGTGTGTGGTGTGTGTGGTGTGTGTGTGTTTGGGGGGGGGGTATAATTAAAGTATAATTTGGATTTTGTCAGCCATTGTTAGGCTTAACGAGTTACACACAAATGTTCACATCATAAAAAAGGAAAAATAAAATAAGGAAAATATTGTACATGTGGCCCTTTAGTTCATATGCTGTTGTTCCATGTTTATGAATATTTCCTCTCTATGTATGTGTTGGTGATTTATGCCAGTACCTCAGTGTATTCCTTGTAGCGGCGGTTGACCTCTGCGATGCTCTCCTTGGTGCCTTTAGTGGAGGGAGAGGAGGAGAAGGCCTGCTTCATCCGGCTGGCACCTTCCCTCAGACGGCTCTGGATGCAGAAAGCCTCGTACAGCTCGTCCACCTGCACGCACACACACATACACACAGAGTGCCTCCGCCTTTAGTAAATGTTCCGCAGGTACAAGTCTATTCAAAGGTATGGAAACATTCACATTCATTAATGCACACACACAAGAAAAAAATGTCAGCACTAATGAAATCAAGTGAGTCTTTGAAGTTTGAAGCCCCACATACATCGAAACATCCCTGGGCAGGAAACAAATTCCCTAAAAACTTCAAACTGCCATGTAAATTATTCTGGGTATGTTCAAATCTCACTGGAATTCATTCAAGGATGCCCACAACAGCTTTAGGCTTGTGCAGTATCGACTAACCCACTACAGATGATGGGGTTTCAATAAGAGTAAAAGCCATTGTAGAGCATGAAACACTGATTACATACTGCCACATCACAAGATGGCTAAATAACAGGCTTCAGTGTGACTGAGAAGAAATGTTGACTCTGCCAAAAGAATAAAAAGGAAATCAGCTACAAATGAATAAACAATGAAAGAGATGACAAAGTGAAATTACAGAAATGAAACAAAGCAGAAATGACTGATATAGAGAAACAGTCATCAAGTGAGACAAGACAAAGATAAAATACACAGAGGAGAAAGTAATAGCTGAACTGACAGAGCAGATACAGCTGGTATTTATCAGTGTAACCATATCCCCCAGTAGCAGATGCTTGTGTCGTCCCGGTCTGCGACCTCAATACGACACTCCCAAAGCGAAGGAACAACAACAGACGGCGTTTAAAGCTAATTTGAAGACGTCTGCCCGACTTCAGTTTGCCTGATCTAATCCAAACCCTCAAAGAAAGAGAGAACGTTTCCATCAACATAAGATGATGTAACCTGAGCAGTAATAGTTCAGTCGAGTCCACTGGTGAAAAATGGATTTTTCTGCATTTACTTTTATAATTGCTCATTGTATCTTAGTTTTAACTTAGTTTTACTGTTCTCATATTTTTACTGTCATTATTTTAGCATAAATAATTCATTTACTTTTATTTAATTGTAAATACTTTATCTCTCTCTTTAGGATATTAATATCTGATATTTCCTGTTGTCTTTAGTTTTGTTTGTGTCGTTTCACGGTGTAAAAAATAGCCTTAGTTTAAATTTTAAAAAAGTGCTACATTTACTTTTTATATAGTTGTTTAAGTGTTAAAGTCAGGACAAAAACTGCACCAAAGAGAAAGGATTCATTATTCACTTAGTTTAAGCTTTCTCCCAAATCAAAGCAAGTGTCCAATTCTCCTTAACAGACAAAAACAAGAGACTTCAAGATACTTAAATACTCCTGACTCAGTTTAAGTCATTTCTCCCAGAAATCTACCAACAGTCCAGATTTTCTACATCCTGTCTGCTTTTCTGGCTTCCAAAACACCTCTGGTGAGACTCATCAAAGGGAATCATCACAGCCTGCCTGAAAGCGCTGAAATATTGATGCCTCATGGTCTTTATGGCACTCATTAGGGAGAAGTGGGAGAAAACGGGCCATTGTGGCTCCTGCCGTCCTAATAGCATCTCTGACTGTGTATCTTTGTGTCTGAAGCGAACACTGCCAGCTATGTTAGTCGGAGCAAAATATAACATGTTGACATGTGTATGGAGAGCATATTTTTACTATGCTGGGTGGGCACGTGAGGGTTTATGGTAAAAAAAAGTGTTTTGCAGTGGGATGTGTCTGTTCTGGAGGACGAGTAATGCAGCTTGATGATATTACAGTATAATAACTTAGCTTGGCACACATGAATACAAAATGACATCCACCCTCATCCCAACGGCTTCACCTCAAACCAACCAGCTCCCTTCAGCACCTCCCACCCCTGAATGGGACCCAGCCCACCTGTCTGTCTGTGGTATGTGGTGCATGTGATGGGGCTGCAGCAGCAGAGCTGAGCCAGCTCTGAAACCCTCTCCAACCACAGCTGTTATTCTCAACTCCCTGACTGGTACAGAGCTAGTTCACAGCCAACAAGCAACAGGTCAAAAAAACATCTGTTTACAACAACACAAGGAAAAAAATGAGCGTTGGACTTAAATAAACAAGCTGATGACTACAATGAGTTATTCGTTCCTTTAACAAAATTAGGCCTTCACAAACCGAGGATGATGAAAAGCCATCGTTCTTCTCAGGCAACCAGCAATCATATCATTATCAGCTAATTAAGCTAATATTTGTCCCCAATTACTACAGCCTCTTGCTGCCATCAAGGAAATGTCCTTCTGAAGGACAGCCAAGCTCCACTCCAGAGGACATCCATCAGCATATTGCTGCGCCTCAGGCACGTTTCACCCCAGAAACAGGACAAACATAAAAGGCAAAACAGAAAGGAAACACAAAAATGTGTCTTCTACATAGTCAACAACAAAGTCAAGGAAGGTGGGGGTGCTATTGGCCTTTAAAGACGCACTTCCATTAAGCTTTATTTATTGTACAGGTTCAGTGCTTTTCTTATAGTCTGAGTACTTTGGGAAAATCAGTTTCATATGTGCAATGACAACAAAGGCGCTGAATCATGTATTCACACTCATTATGGATTGAATTTGGCAAATGATGAATGCACACAATTTGTCTGTCTGGGGGGAAGAGGTGGCGTCTGGCAGCCGCTCCTCTCACCTTCAATCTCTGCCACTCGTCTCTTTAATGATGCCCTGCTGATACTGCTGGGCAACACACACACACCACATACCCTGTATTGTGCCACCTGCTTCTTCCATGCATGCCAATTACAGCGTGATCATCTGCAGGCAGCTAGCAACACGAACAGGAACAAAAGAGCAGGCTGATGTGAGACACAAACACACACGCACACATTAACAACTTGCTGATGGATGATTGTTAAGTCATTCTGCACGGCAGCTGTCCAGCACAGAGAGACACGCCTGAGCCTGAGCACTGACACAAACACATACACACTTATTGTAGTGAACAGCTGCTGAAACACTGGACATCATGTCAGAGCTACTGACTGACTGGCTGTATGGATTTTTTTTTATTGCCCGTTCTGAGATGAGGTAAAGTGTATGTGGTGTTCTTTTTTTTCTGTTTTGAATTGTACTGCACGCGTTTGCCACTGACTCATGTGACTAAGTACTTTTTGCCTGTTCCTCTAATAAGTATTTTATAATATGCACTTGAGATATCAGCACACTGGGATCCACTCCTCTTTTACTTGAGTTTGCCAATTAAATCTGTGCATACTCTACTTCCTGTATATCACTCTACCAAAGCAGCAGCTTTTATCGCTAATTGCCCATCACTGTTGAGGGGACAACTGGAAAAACAATGTTTACGCCTCCTCTCCACAGGCTGATTAGTACCACTTGTCTTCTCCCTGTTCTGCCATGTCCTACTTCTTGTGTCATGACCGGGCCACTCTAAAACCTCGTAATACTACAGTACAGCACACATATCTCTTAAAAAATTATAATTCAACCAGTACTGGATTTTTGAGGCCAATACTAATATTGATCCAACAGTAATATATCACCCACTAGTAAATAAATAGATAACATACACAGACAATCTTGACAGGATACACAACTGCTTATTTTTCTGAAAGTAACATACAGACCTGATAAAAGAATAAACATATTTGTTACTAAAACTCTCTCCAAGGCTAATTTGTACATAATTAGCATCAGTTCACAAGTAGAACTAACTTATATAAAGATATTGCCAGCTTTTTGTGTGTCTGCATGTTATTTAATTTCCTGACATCAATGATTTTGTTGTTGACCAATTCTCCTAGCTGGACGCTCTACAACTGATTTCACTCCATAGTTATCTGCTGACATTTGGCAAATGCACCTATTCTCTGTGTGTGTGTCTGTGTGTCAAGGCAGTAGCTGTGCTCTTGGCACTGGCATTAGTTTTATTCAATAGATAATAATCAACATTTCATCTGCCTTATTTAACTTTACACATTATTTTCAATTCCCTTAAAATGAATATTAGAAATGATAAAGTAGTAGTGAAACATTTTTACAAGGTCTATAAATTCAAATGTTGCATGAAGACATTTCGGGCTAACATCAAAAACATTAAGCTGCATCCAGCATTTGCAGAACAAGATACTTCTGTTATTTCTCGTACTACATAATAATTACTACAAGTAAAAATCATGTGCTGCACAGAAACATTATGGTGAACACTACAATCTCATAGATTCAAATAATGACAAATAATCTGTGGAGTCTATTTCTCAATTCAAAGGTCAGAAAATGTAAATATGTCATCCCCAGCTAATAAAAAGCCAAGAGTTTAGCTAAGGAGTGCTGGATTATATGTACAGAGCTAGAATTAACTTCCTTTTTGTTTGACTTTTGAGGTTTTTACATAATAAAAAAAATCTTTCACTATATTAAACATCTGCAAGCACATTCAAATCTATTTCTGTACCAAGCTGGAAAGAATAGTAGAGCACTGGATGTTACACAGGAACAAGCACTGACTCCACTTTTTTGGTTTGGTTGGTTTTTTTTTTTTCATTATCAAAGCCAAAGTGATGCACACTTGCAGATATATTATCCAATTTTCGAAGGCAAACACCTATTTTCAAATGATTCTCCTCCTCTCATCTGTTCATCTTTAAGTACACTGTCAGTCGCTCATCACTAACCTACTAACTGCCCTGACCTAGATTCACTATTGCCTTCAGCACCATCAAAAACACCCTATGAGCTACAAACATGTCCAAGGGCTACTTCTTTGTCTTTTCTTGCATTGTTGTGTACATGTGTGAGATTTTATTGTCTGCCAGGATGTATAAGCATACAAAGGGTTAACACCACCCAGTGGCTCATCTGCGCTCCTCGGGACTTCGAAGGCCCCCATCTTTGGGTAACCATGGTTACCTTTGGAGTTGCGCTGTTGTTTGGGTGTGTGTTTTCTGATTGCCTGCTGTCACGTCTGATTTGACGCACAGCAAGGGAGACCATTATGGGACAATAGAAGGGAATGGGGAAGAAACTTCACCAAACCTCACAACCTTGTAGGGGATTAATGTCTCCAACTGGCAGGATACTACAAAGGGAGGATATAGGACAATGAGTTGTCCCACCTGGCAACCTTGATGGGGAAGGTTTTGCCTCAACCATTAAAACAGCTAAATATCCGCAGTACAGTAGTACTGTGGTTTGTGACCACAATACTAGTTTAAGATGTGAAGAGGCTTAAAAGAAGGTAGTGAGATGAAACATCTTCAGCAGCACGCGCAGTAAACAGATCAGACTCGGTACAGTTCAGTATGCTCAAACAAACAATCCGTGCTATAGCGCTGAACTAAAACCACTCTGTTATCACACATCAGTGCTTACCTTGCTCATGTGAAACTCCAGACGTCTCATGTACCTCTCAATGGTTTTGATTTGCTGCAGAAAGACACACAGAACAAGATTTATTGCTGCCTGAGAGAATGTGGTTACATATGGTTTACAGCTGTAAAAATAATGTGCGTCTACACCCGGGATATAATGAAGTACAATCTGCAAAGCTGTGCTTACTTTAAGCATTATTAAAGCAATTTCACCGATTGACAGAATGTCTCAATTCTGTGTTGCCTCTTATTTGGAAACGTATATATATTTTCTGTTATGATATACTTTATTCTCTCTCAGCACAGTCTCACAGCCATTACTCTCAAGCTGGCCCATCAACAATTTTCACTCTTTTATCCTTTTCCTGCATATTCCTCTCTCTTCACTTCTCCACTGTCTTTCGTCCATTTTTTCTTCTGCCTTCAGCCATTTGTCTCCCTCCCTTCACCATCAAAGTCTCCCTCAACACACACCAAACCTGGAGTGATTGTTACAGTAGACCCACCCTTTCATCAACTCACCTTGTCAAGATCATACAGCACTCCCTGGAGCGAACACACGGAGAAACAGAAACACACACACAGTCATAACTTCAGTACAGAAGGACAATGTTGCTTAAGTAATGCAAAGCAGACTGCAGTTGCCTTTACGATCATAGTTAACACTCTCTCTAAATGTACAGTAAGCGTTTGTGACTGTGTGCATTATAGCAAATCAAGATGCGTGAATTCATGATGCTGAACTTGAACTGGTACGATTATTTGTGATTATCATGACAAGTAAACATGTCTGGGATCAGAAAAATGATCTTTTGCTCCTCCTGTGGCCTTTAAGATTGTGTTTCATTCAAGTCATCAGGTTGTAATTATTAGTGTGTAACTTGTAAATATCATTAACAGTTTAGTGATTAACTACCACTGGGAAGCTTGGATTTTTCTGAAAGCCACAATACTGTATATCCAATTTGATGTTTCAAAATACAGAAATGCATGAAAACCTCAAACAAATAATGATGCCTCATGTCAGGCAAAGACTATTGTTTAAGGTTGTTAAGCTCTGGAGATGCCACATTGTCAGTGCACACTACTTGTACTCTGATGTGCAGTAGTTTCTCACCAGACGAGAGTTCCTCCTCATGTCCTTCATCAGAGCCATGAGTTTGTCCAGCTCTGTTTGATGGACCTCCAAATACTCACTGCAGGGCAAAAAAATGAAAGCAATGCGCAAAGATTAAACTGTTTATTGAAGGCATGCCACTAACAGTTACTTTCCTTGTCGATTAATCTGCCAATTCTTTTTGTGATTATTTAACTATTTGGTCCATAAACTGTAACAAAAAAGCAAATAAATAAATAATGAAAAAATGCCACAATACTGTTTCTGAGTTGCTTGTTTTATCTGAATAAAAGCCCAAACTTCAATTAACTAGAATATAAATCAAAGAAAGGTATTAAATCCTAACAGAGAGGAGTGACTCAGTCAAAATTTGGCCTTTTTGCTTGCAAAAAGACTGAAGCTGTTGATCAATTTTCTGCCGGCTAATTAATTTAATGTCCTGTCTTTTCTGAGATACAAGTACTTCACACTGCCATAATTGAAACAATAAGTATAAAATGACAGCTGCATAAACACATCTGTATATAAAGATTTGTGCAGTTATGTAAACGTACATGACCTGAAACTAACTACTGACATTTATGGACTGTTTATCACAGATATTTCACTCATTTTGAAAGCAATTATTACTCTGGATCATTTGATGAGTTTATGAATTGTGTGTCCAAGGTATACTGTGAGTGCACATCAGTGTAAAGGTCACTTACTCCAGGCCTTGTTTGAGAGCTGTGTAAACCTCCTCCAGTCTTTTGGGTTGAGGCTCTCTAGAGCCGCTGCCTGCCTTGTGGCCCGAGGGGTGAGACTTCTTGGGCTTGGACTGAGGCTTTTTCGGCACCGCAGAGTTCCCCATGAAGGAGTTACACCTACACAGACACAAACACACCTTAGTGAATGCCATGGAGGGTCCACCCAGAGCTCAGTTTCCCCTCAGTGTGCAAGATAAATGTTTTGTCTCCTGTGCAATGACTTTAAATTGGAAAAAAAGCATTGTGCTCCACAAGAAAAATCTCATAACATAAGCAGGGGAAAAGCATAGCACCTTAACCTGAACATCTACTTTGGACTAACAGACGGAGATGGTTCTCACACAGGCACAATGCTGCATCTCATATTAAATATTTAAAACAGGATTCCCACGGTATTTCAGATGGGCGGGCCTGAAGGCTGCCTTTAATAATGTAGCATTAGAAGAGACTTCTGTATTTTTTTAACAGCATCCTGAATATGCCTTTGGGCCAGACTCAGCATGGATTCATCTCATATGTCAGCTGGAGAGGGCATGTCAAGACTGCTCACACCAAGACAACTCAGTAATACAGCACTGACACTTTTAACCTACATTTCATTCACATGGAGTCAGCAAACACCTGTCAAACGTGCGCGCGCGCACACACACACACACAAACAATCAAACGCTGCCAATCACATTAACTCGCAACAGAGCCTCAGAGGTAAATATCTCTATCAGTCACCAGTGTGTGCTAAATCACAAGTACACACACATATCTGCTATGTCTGTGCAATTAGGAACACAAACTGAGGCAATCACACTGCCGGCAATCAAAGGCATTCAACTGTACTTCAGTCTTGTCCCTACAGTCCTCCAGCAGTTTGCCAACAGCATGACTGACTCAAAGAGGGGAAAGCAACAAACTCGGAGTTAAAAACAGGTTATTAGCTGATATGTTTATATGAGGAAAAAAAAACAGCAGCAGGGTTCCTTTAATGGGTTTCATACATACAAATGTAAGGCTGCAACTGATCATTTTAATGATCTATTTTTGTGACTCATCAAAAAAAACAATGAAAAATGCCCATTACAAGAGTCACAGGTGAAAATATTCAAGTTACTTTAATGTAGGAAACAAAAAAGCAGCAAATTCTCAGATTTAGGAACCTGGAACGATAAAATGTTTGATCAATGTTTCTGCTCGAAAAGATTCAATTATCAAAAGTGTTGTCTACTTGTTTAATACTATATGTTATTACATAACTAAGTGATGAGTTATTCTTGACACTACAAATGTGGACACACATACCGAAGGACGGTCCAATACACCCACAAGCTGATCATCTGTCATTACCCTGCTGTTTGTCATTACCCTGTCTGTGTAGGGACGATATCATCTTTGATTGATTCATTTGTCAATTATTTTGATTCGCTACTTGTCAGAAAACAGCTATAACTGCTAAACAGTTATTAGAGCCCAAAGAAACATTGTAAAATTGCTTATCTCATCCAAACAGTCCAAAAGCCAGAGATATTCAATCACTAATGACATAAAAAAAAAGTAGCACATTGTCTTATTTGAAAACCTGAAAACAGAAAACCATCAGCGATTTTACTTGATAAATTGCTCGAGCAATTCATAAATAGTCAAACTATTTAGCAAATATTTTTCTCAATAAATTTGTAAAATATATGTTTCAATCAACACGACAGCTCAGTGCCATTTCTAAGCCTGAATTTCCATGTTCAAAATAAGAAAAAAGCCCGCTTTCTACACAGTAAAGCCCCGTCTCAAGACTCTTTCTCCTCAAATCATTCCCATTTTAGACCAGACTCATCTTAACTGCTCATGCACATTTCAGCTTTTTAAAGCATTTGCAATTTAGCTGACAAATGGCATTTCTCTACACTTAATGAAACAATCCCAGAGTCATCCCAGGGACATGGTGACAAGTTGCAACGTGCCACGTCTTGCTGCATGCCAGGGAATGCAACCCAACTTAAGCTCTGCTGCCATGGATGTAGGGCAACACTGAATGAGAGCGATGCATAGCCTTGGGGTCACATGAGCTGTAGTGCAGTAGAGGTTCCTGGCAGGGACACACGCTAAAACACAAACATGCAAACACAATTCTATACTGACTGATAGATGAACATGCAGCATTGCACACAAACTGCAAAGCCTACAGTATGTTTGCATGCATGCATAAAATGCACATGGGTGCATACATGGAATGTCTGTGCTCAGTAGCACCGACACACATTCACTGACACACTCAAGGGGTCTCTGAAGCCTGCAGCTTTCTAACTTGCGTGTTATCAGAATAGTAACTTGTCAGTCAAAAGAGGAGTACATTGTTTTGAAATTGTTTCCCAGAGCAGGAGCAGAGGTGCTGAAGACGACCAGGCACCAAGAGCCCGAAGTCTAAAACTGTAAGAGAGATTTCTGGGATGTCGATGTGAGAGGGTTTTGTCTCGTGATGATGATGATGATGATTCGAGAGGCGTGACAGATGAGGAACTCAGATAAAACTCTTATCTCTCAAAAAAATGTATCAACCTATAACTTCTCTCAGCACAACTTCTGTTTCTAAATGAAACCACAATCAGGAAGCTGTGTGGTTATGCAATAAAGTGATGATCACTCTTTAAGAAGTCAGTTCCTTGACAGGATCTTGAGACTTGCTATGGCTCACTGAGCACCATGAAAGTTGGCTCCAGGTTACTGAACACTGATTCTTTAACACATGTTGTCTTTTCCAAGAACATCTCTGTGATATAGTTACAATTTCACATCGATTCATCATCTATTATGACTTCAGGGAATGAATACTGCGTTTACTGCTTCTGCATTAAAAGACTTCACAAAGACAAGTTACGAGTCACGCAAAACAATGCCAGATTTACCCGACTAAAAGAGACTCCGCCTTAGTTTTCTTAACCCTGCAGGTCAGTTAATGAATACAGAATCTGATCATCATGTTTAACATAATGTCTGCAAAACAAACAAAAGCCTGTGATAAAAGTTACACATCTCTTCTGCAGTTTTATAGGCGTTTTAGCAAGTCTGAGAAAATAAGCCAAAATCCCTAATGATGTCATCAGGATTATCACGCACTGGGGCTGAGGCATCATGATATTTGACAGAAACCACGAGTTATAAAATGTGGCTGTTCAGTTTGAAAGAGTTTGGTATTTTATCAGGCAAGGACATTATCACGTTGCATTAATAGTTTTGCAGGATCCCATGTTCTGGAGCTTGACCCATGCTGGAGACAAAGTCGGGTTCTCTCTGGCTCTGCTGCTTCAGTTTTATTTTTCTAAGTCCACAGTCAAGTGGAAATCAATACAATTTCTAAAGATATTATTAAAACTCTGCTCAATAATCTGTGTTGTTCTTAGATAAATTCCTTCTATCATCTCCTGACCCAGTGGATTTTTATAGGAACATCAGATGACTGTTGATTAACAATTTTAAAGATTTCTGCTTACCGTGAGCGGCGTTCCTGTAGCGTGCTGAAGCCGGCAAAGGACTGACTCCGAATTATGCCATTTGGCCCCCCAGGGGAGTGGGTGCCGGCCGACATGATCTCTGGGACTCGGGGTGACACTCCTGGAGACAAAACAGAAATACAAATCCATTACACTGTTCAGCAAGTGAAGGATTCAGGCTCAGGGTCAGTAATACATCATGAACACAAACAAAATATTTGATTAAATCAACACAAATACTGTGGCAACAGAGGTTAACGGGAGCGCAGCGAGTGCTGTGCGGTGCGGCACAAAGTATGAACCACTGGTGATGCTCGCCACTCACGATGTGGACAAACAATACTCAGTGCCTGTGCGAACATGTCTTGCCTCCACTGGCCCACAGTACCTGTCACCACTCAACTGCAAACGTACCTCAGCTGTGACTGTTTCATGTTTTCCTTCCTCAGTGCAGACGGCACAAACACAACTCCTGTCACTTTTCATTAAGTGTACCGTGTACTTTGTTCATGTATAAAATATGGACAAAGTGGTAATAATATAGTTAAACCGACAGCTGTTTAGAAACTACAGGCGTGGCACGAGCAGATGTTTTTACATAGTTGAGAGTTTGACCACAGATGCTGTAGCTTTAAAGGCCATCTGATCTAATGTATGTTCTGTACATTCCAGGTAAACCAATCCAGACAGACTGGACAGATCCAGATCAGCTTCTCCCATAGTTAAGTTGCCTTTTATCAACACTGTCTATATTTAGCAGCAGCAGCCTGTTAGGTTTGAACTTTTTTTAAGCTGGAGATGTGGAATGCAGCACGACTCGCGTGGGCACCTGAGGAACAAGATGGAAACAGACAGAGGAGCATCCACATATAGTCGTCAGATAATGATGTAGCAATAGGGGCCCAGAGAGAAGAATCCACTGAGAAAAAACAGAATCATGGTTTCTACCAGCCTGATGAGATTTTGTCCAGATCACAGTGCTGCTGGCAGCAGGTTAACGTTTCAACTTTACTTACATCTAAAAATATTTAAGGACAGACAAAGCAGTGATGACCAGTGTGCTGCACTGGATTAGTATCAGCACCAATGCTGATCTTATGAAGTACAGTAGATCTGCTATACGGCAGATGTGACTGTCAACATTACACACAATTTTTTCTTCAACTTAATTATGAAATTCCCCCCCAAAAAAATCTGTGACATACTGCTACCTATAGCTCTTCTGTTGTTTTTCCAGGTTTTCTGTCAAAATACGGCCTGGTTTGTTGCATCCTGCGCAACCAAATACACATCAGCCAAGTTCAGGGATGAAAGTCATAAATAGACAGAAGCACTGGCTCAATTGCATGTGGTCCCCACGAAGAAGCCAAGTCCCCTCAGTGTGAGTGTGTAAACAGGATTCGGACTCCACATTGCAATAGCTGGCACGTACACACACACACACACACACACACACACACACACGTTTCCTTCCACAGACAACAGTACTACTAGTGACTGAAGCAGCAACATAATATCCTCTGGTCTTGGTGACAGAGAGCCACAACAGACCTGACACGGGGCCCAAGGAAAGACTTGAGCCTTGTTTTGTGGAGGCCGATACTGTAACAGTTATTAATAGCTCACTGTAGTGACCCTGATGGTAGTGACTCAGTATATGAATCATCAGGACTGCCCTACAACTGCCTGATCTGGTATGACTGATCAGATGCTGCCAAGAATACTGTACATCTGTTTGGTTCGTGACTGTGAGACAATTTGTAAGGTCCTTCAGGTTGTAATTTTCAGGCTAATATATTACAGTGGCATCAATTATTGCCGTGATTATTAATAAAGTAGCACAAAGCAATATTCTCAATTTTAACACTTAATAAATCATCGATTAATTTGTTGAAAACAGACAGCTGTAGTTGCACCTTGCTGCACTGTTGTAGATGTATACTCCAGGGTATGTCACAGTACAGAGCGATGACACTGCTGGGTGTGGCTAGAGGTGCACTTCTGCTTTTTGATACAAAATGTATACTAAATCACACATTTGAAAAATCAACATAATATCACAAGCATTTAAAACTATGTTGCACTGATAGTCCCAAGCACTTCATAAGGACCAAATCAAACACCTAAGTAAGTTTTTAGTTGCTCTGAAATATTGATTTGGATGGCAGAAATGTGCCCCATGTGGTTAGATCCTTATATCATTCTACAAAAACACAGTAATTACTTATATTGTTTTATCACCTTGCTCTGGAAAATACCCTAAAGGAGAGCAGCAATTTGCTCTAATGCTGGGAAGCTTTTTAGTCCATTTTAGTCTTTGGATGTTCAGCAGCAAAGTTTTCTGCCTCGCCTTGTTTGTCTGTGAATTTCTGAGTCACACCCCTGGTGAGTGGCAAATGATGGTATATTTTGTAACTTAATGCCCTCTGGGTAATCATGGAACATACTGGACACAGTTCCCTGCACTTCCCCATCATTTCCCGAGCTAAAAACTGTACACAATGATACCAGAGGGTACGAGCTGTGTAGTTACACGTCCCCTCAATATGGTTACATTCCCAGATGGTACAAACATCTAGTGGTGCCCACTGAGGACTTGCTTAGTACAATTTACTGTCATCAGTTCACATAGATGTGAAATAATAGCGTGCACAAGAACATTAACACAGAAAAATAGCTTTATATTTACCTAAGAGTTAGTGTGCTCGCTGTAATACTGACTGTGTATGAAACTCAGCAAATGTTTGTCTGACATTCATTTTCAGGCACTTGCTGGATAAATTTACCATTTTATAAAAAGATAATCATCTCGTCTTTTCTCTCCCTCAGAAACAAACGCAATACTTGTGTTTCAAGTAAAACACCAAAGGCTTTGTTAGCAAAAAATCTGCATTGCACTGGTGGATGTTTAACCAGCTTCTACAAACCTAGTGGATGAACATCAGCTGCTTGTTGTTCGTGCAAATCAGTCCAATGGTTAAAATAATATTCAAGCAAAACATTTTGTACATAAGAGTTTCTAAAATGTGAGGATTTGCTGCTTTTCTTTGTCATATTTGACAGTAAAAATAAATACTAGCTCTACACAAGATGCCTGACAAGTCATGAAGGAAACTGACATGTTGACTATTTACTGATAGTTTTTAGTCAAAGTTTAACCAAAAAAAAAAAAAATCTGCAGACAAATTGATCATGAAAATAACTATTCTAGATGATAACTGCTCTAGATTAAGTATATAGTGATTTTTATGGATTATTCCATGCATATTAAAGGTTTAAGAGTTAAAATAATGTCTATTTACCCCAAAGTTAAAGAAAAAACATCCAGTTTTGACTCTCTTGTTCCTGCAGTAGACCTTTTGGCATGAGAGGTATGCAAAACATTCATACCCAGTCTTCTGGATTTTCCCAGCCTCAGCAAGCTCCTTCAACACAAACGTAATCACTGTGCCCCACAAACACACACACCCATGCAACCTCAGAAAGAGTTGAATCATAAAGCCCTTCCTCTGCACCTCAATAGTGTCACCGCTCATCTTGTCTAAAGAGCCTTTCAAACCAACAGTGCCCACTTGCAGTGTATTCTGGTTTGATGCCAGCCTTTACCCACATTGAATACAGCTGCCACTCAGTCCATTCACTTGTCTTTCTTCTCTGGTGCTGACACACCAACAGACTTAACTGCCCTCACTGATGTGTGTGAGTGTGTGTTGTTGTGGTACATATGAGCATTAGATCAGTATGCTGAACTGCAGCTTAGCAAGAGTGGACAAATGAGACAGACACAGTCATGAATCACACAAGTCAGACACCTGATGTAATACCAGTTTGCTGGGGGGTGAGGGGCAAACTGTATGACTAAAGGGAGGAATGAGAGAAGCTCTAAAGAGAGGAAAGGACACAGGAAAGGAAAGAAGGAGTGAATCATCTAGCCACTGTTATGGGCTAAAGAGTCACACTAATGCCCGAAATGTACTTCATACATAGACAGACTGTTTTAGCTACACAAGCTCAATTCACACATCGTTGTGTTCTTGCTGGTGTCACCTGAAAATCCTAATGTGATGCAGGTGAAAGCTGCAGTGTCGAGCATTGCTGCTAAGGGGCGCTTTAGCATGAAACAGCAAGAGAAAGCTGAACCCTTATCTTTGGGTTAACTTTTTTTGAGACAATTTGAATGAAGAATGGTGGTAAACCCATGTAACAGCTATGAACTCTCCCTAATTTCCTTTACCAAGTTTGTAGCAATCCCAAAAGAGGAGACAGCCCATGTAGACAAATGCCAAAGCATCTCTACGTCCTCCATACTGATCATCACATCAGTCATTCTGAGCTTCTTATCTTCTGTTAAATGTTGCAGCTCAAAACACACACACTGGTATTTAGCTTGTGCCCACTTCCTTCTCATCTTTTGCGCAAGAGTCTCAAGCAGACACGCAAACAGCTGCACGCACACACAAAGTTAACACTTGAAATATCCTCTGAAAGTGTGTCTTTGCCTGGTTCCAAGTGTGTATTTCAGTTAAAATCAGTGTCAGTCCCAGTGCAAGTTAATAACAGGTGCCTAATTCTTAGTGCCTGTATAAATTAGCCTCACCATGGCAACACCAGATGAAATGGGATGAAGTGTGTTACGTAAAACAACAGTTATGTGCCAACTGCCAAGAAGTAGGACACATGCTCTCGTGTTACAGGGTAGAGGCTTTTAAAGCACCAGTCACTTATTTGAAAAAAGTCCTTGGATTTTATACTCATCTTTCACAGATGCCGTTTTAAATGTGTCCTTAAGGTTTCTATTTTTGTTTAATGTGACAGGAAGTGCAAATAAAAATAGGAAGAAAATAAAGGCTGGTGACGATTAGGGCCTTTACAGAGAACAGGATAAAAAGATGCAGCAGTGTCGTTTCAAGACACAAACAGCACAACAAATCCAGAAGATTATAGTGATGATAAACTGTCTACAGATAACTGGAAATGGAGCGACATGTCCCAACACACCCTGTGGGTGCAACCGTGTGCCTGAGAGCTGCTCAGTCATACCTGGTGCTACACAGAATCCAAGTTCAGTGAGGATTCTTCACCGTTGTGAGATAGGGGCCTGTTCATAGTTTTCAGTCACGTGAGTAAATAAAAAGCTCCCTCAAACATTCCCTGAGAACAAACAAGTTTAGATTTAAGATTTACAGTAAGACATGTTTATATAATGTTCTTGTTCTGTACCGATTTCTTTTGCACACACTACATCTACAGTATAGTGTCTGCCCCAGAAGAGAGAGACCCCTGCTCTGTTGCTTTCTTCCCATTAAAGTTGCTTTTTTTTTCACCCATTAAATGGTTTTGGGGGAGATTTTCCTTATCTGATTTGAGGCTCTAAGGGCAGAAGGACTTGAAGATGTCACTTACAGATTGTCTACATAATTCCACACAGGCATAAGATTAATTCTGAGCTGAAACGCAGCATGTTTTAATCCTGCTCTCATAATGTGTCCCATTAACCTGTTGACCATCTTAGGAAGACGTTAAAGTGTGTGACAGTAGCAAATCTGCCAGCAGAACACACTTTAAGAGTTAGGTGATATTGCTTCTTAACCGAAATCAGAGTGCGGCCACTTTTGACTTCAGGAACAGAGAGCCTCATTATCCTCAGTACTGAGGAAAAGTAAAAGTCCCTCCTGAGGAAGGACTGCTTATTCATCTTCACAAAAAATGTTTCTCACAGGCAATAAAAGGCAGGGAGAAAACTGTTCTAGGAGAGCAGTGCAGAGCAGCAAAATGCCTGGTGCGTTGGCAATGAAAGACCTGTAATAAGGAGGAATCTCAGAACAGTCAGCTCAGTTCTCACTGCCGGTAAAATAGTCAGACTGAAAAGGGATCATAAAAATGTTTGATGCTTCTTTTAAAGTTGAACACTATGGGAAACCTTCTTCCTAAGAGTTAGACGACATGACTGTGACCACTCCTGTGCCTGTAAAGCCTGGCTTTGTCCAGTGGTAACCACCTCTAAGGCTCACTAAACAACACATCTTATTTATTTAAGCAGTTTCCCTGTTTCTTTGAGCAAAGTAAAGATCCACTGAGCAACCAGCACATGTTCACTTGCACATTGGAAGTGCTTGGTGTACAAAAAAAAAAAAAAACCACACAGAGGAGCCTACAAACACACCTTGGAGAAGGAAAACTACGGTCTGACAAACAGCAGACAATGAGGAAATTACTGGCTACACATGAAATGTATATGTATATACATTTAGTATGTATATTTTCAGTTTGTTAAAAGAGAGAGAGAGACTAAATGTAAAACTTAATAGGCTCCATTTTAATTTATTTACAATTTAGTTTTTCATTAAAAGGAAGTTACACAACTATGTGATGTGCTCAGTTGCAGTTCTTAGAAAGAACTGGAATCAGTGCGCCTATAAGTTAAACTAACCATTGATAACTGTTTCTTCATAGAGCAATTAATGCATAGACATAAAATTGGTAGCAGTTCAAATCTCTGCAAGAAAGTGGATCAGCACGTTTCCCAAAATGTGAAACCATTCCTTGACAAAAGTACATTCCCATCGGTGGTAATGGTAACGTGTCAGCCATACACGTGTGTTTTGTGCAAAAAAAAAAAAAGCTTTTTCACTGCAGTTTAAAATGACTTCTTGTTGTCTTCTGCTCGACTAAGCTCCCTTTGACCTTCTCTGACCAAAAGTAATAAAGCTGCCTGACATCCTGACCCAAATAATCCGACTCCTCTGACCTCAGACATCCTCCCAAGGTGAACGAGGCTCAAAAAACAACCAAAGCTTTAAAGGGTCAACATTAAACTGGTCAAGACTATAAATAATATCAACCAGAATCAGCTGAGAGACAATTCAGTCATCTAATATGGTTAAACTGTTTATTGGAAACTGGATGTGCTGCAGCAGGGACGTGACTTTTGTGTGAGTGCCAAACTGGGGAAAGCAGACAGAGTCTATCCTGGGTGTGTGTGTACGATTGAAAGAAGGCCACTGCCAGCTCCGTCACATGACAGTCAAGACAGGTCAGAAATGTCGCCAACAAACCACAGAGTACACACACACACACACACTCACAAACCAATTTTATTTATATGGGACCTCAATCAGTAAGGGTAATAAATATATTCCCTCACCATAATAAACAAGAACTAAAGCATTTTCTCCCCTGCTCTGCATTTACCAGAGTTTGAAGGCACCTGCTCTTCTTTACACTGTGTGAATATGTGTGTGTCTAAGTGTCCTCAGATTTCCCCACATATCGTTAAGATGCCATTATAGTCACTCTATTCTAATTATAGGTCATCAGTGTCCTCGTGGGGCAGGGCATGCAGAAAAAATTAAGGCCAGGCTATGGAGTGGCATTTCAATGTACAGATGACTAGATCAACTGAGGCGTGTCTGGTCTGAAATTACATTCAAGCAGCTGCTGCTGACATTTAAGTGGAGGAGAGCAGCATGCAATCACTTGTGCGAGCTGTAAAAGCCATGCCAGTAAATGCACAATCCAGAATAATGGACAAAGATTATTTTTATGACATTTGTGCATTATTAGCCAGTACAGTAGAAAGCAGCAGCTGCAGGGAGATAAGCCACAAGAACTCTCACTGAGATTAAATGCTGTAGTCAAACAAAGAAATGACATGACAATATAACCAGCAACTTGAAACTGCTGCACAGTCACAGCCCCGTTTAGCTTTAGCTTTGATGACACTTTCTCAAGCAGAGCGCCACATGGGCACGGCGTGATTCTATGAAACCATTTCAATACAGCTCGGTTTACTTTATTCCAACAGAATCATCCACCCAGTATCAATCATGTTTTGCAAATCAAAACAGCAGTATCAAACACAGCTGGTCAATCAAGTGTACTGATGTCCAAACTTCTGTTTACATTTGAAAGCCTGTTGACAGCTGTAGTACAAGATACCACAACAT
>NW_018127914.1:46998-57096 GCF_001952655.1 Monopterus albus
TCACTTTAGGTTAACAATTCCATACATTTCAGTAGTTTTATTCAGATTATTATACATGCAGGAGAGTAACACCACCTTTAGAGCGAACATCTAGCTGCGCTGGGAATATCTGTGTGAAGTCACATTATCAACTTAGAAAATGACACCAACAAATAAGAAAACAAATGCCTTGAAACGCCCCACCAACAGCTATTTTTAACACTGCTAAACTACTTCTTAGTGGATCTTCCTTTAAAGACTGAAAGAACGCCCTCATATCACCACTGCCATCTTATTCTTTTTCCATCTTTTCTCTTCACAATGTGCCATGCATGCCCTAATACATGTCTGACTGACATATTTGCATACTCTGCATCTGGGTCAGCATGAGAACCACTTTCTCACTTGCTCTGCTTCTTTGTTTTGCCCATTATGTGTGACTGACAGAAAGTGACCACCTATGCTGTAGCACTGGAATGCAGTTGCCATACAAACAGAATATGCCAGTTATTTCTGCTCCATTCATTAGTTTTGGTGGGAAAAGACAGCATTCTTTTCACTGCTGGCAGCTACTGTGATAATACAAGCTCAGTGTCTTACAGCTACGTGTGAATTAGACAGCCTTGGGAAAACAGCCAGCTACAGCAGCTTCCCAGTTAAGTGCATTGTCTCGGATCGGGGGAGATGGCAGGGCTGTAGGATGAATTCAGGGGTACAGCTGTAAGCTGTAGACAAAAAGACATGGATTTTGAAAGATTTAAAAGGTTTAAATGGCAAAAAATGAACTAGATGACCATATGTGAATGCAGGGAACAGCAATTTACATAACTGTATAGGATTTTTCTGTTGACAGCAGTTGACAGACAAGCATCCCTGAACCCTATCCTCACCCAAGAAAAGAGCAGATATGTAGCTTGACAAACAGCATCTGCATTGTATTTGCTCATGTTAAGCTGCGGCTGGTCCCACCGGGCTTGTATTTCAATCAACCAACTCTGAGAGTCGGGTCAACTCAGTTGTCCAACCACTGACACTGTTCCACCAAGACCGTCTCACAAAAGAAGACTATTAAGAAGTTAAATAAACATACTATGGTCCACATCCTTGGTGATTTATGCCTTTTGCTTCTAATTCTGGTTATATTTATCTCACAGTACATCCATAAATGCAGACTCTGCCTTGCCAGCTATGCGTTAACACGGTGGGCATAATTTACAAAAGAAGCCACAGTGAATTTCTGTCCCACTCATTCCTTCTGCAGCTTGACTAAACCATTACCACAATGTCAACAACAGAATAACAATTTACAGAGTGGCTGAACTAAAAGAAAAAAGCACTGCAGGAGAAAAAAGTATGAAATAAGAAACATGAAAGTGACAGAAAGGGATGCTCCCCGGTGTCCCTGAAACGAGCTCTTACTCACAGAGAAATACACTGGATGGGACAATTGTTCCTCTTCCTCTTGTTAGTTAAATATTTCAACTAACTGAGGAGATTAGCACACAGTGCAGAGCAAGGACTCAGCAGGGAGCAGGGCACCAATGATAAGTGCATTTTGAAGCATTAAGACAATAAATTAAACACTCCATACACACAAGCTCTAGACAGACATGAGGACATTCACTGGATTAAAGTTAGAGTGATTAGTGTTTATTATTTAGATTCTGGAAGCAGTTCTCAGTAGAGATGCGATGTGAAAAGAGAAAAGGAAACAGCAATAACAAAACAAGACAAACAGTGACAGCGGAATCACAGAGTGGGAGAAAAACAGCGACACAATCAAGGATGATTCAGACACTGACAGAGAAAACAAGCCAGTCTGGCTACAGATAAGCAATGAGAGACATTATGATGCACTGTTAAATACTGTGCCATTCACCTGACCAGCCTCACTACCCACATGCACTGGTAGAAAACATCTGCCCACACCTGCCCGTTATAGCTTGTTAGCATTTATGTGCAGTATAAAACAAGAGGGAGGCAGGAGAGGAGAGGAGAGGAGAGAGGGGAGGGTTTGAAAAGAAAAAAACACCAGCCTTATAAATTAGGCATAAGTGTTTACTAGGGATGTGCAGCTGAATCATTTCAAGATTTATTATTGCAGATTATAATAATTAGCTTTGGGGTGTAAAGGTATATGTATTCGTACTGAACCACTCAGTTACAGGACTTTAGGTTCAGTGCAAATGTGTACTAGATGCAATCTTTAATAGCAGTCAACAGTATGCTTGGTTTGCGTGTGGAACATTTTTTTCAAATCTGTGTTTCCACACAAACCTAAGTGGCAGATCGGAGCGCAGTAACACAGCGCGTTTAGCTCAGCCAAGCCCATGGGTAAAGAACATTATAGCCAATGCAAACAAGAAGCTAGAGAACACAGGAAACAACAGATAAAGACAAGTGGATGAACTGAACCATGATTTTTTGCATCATTAGCACCCCTAATAATCACACAACTCCTCGTCTACAGTATAATTAGGGCTTAGATGACTCATGTGCAACATAATCCAAGTCTTTGGTAACACCTTTTGTCTACAGCAGTCTCCCCTGTAATTGCTCAGTTCTAGCCCCATTAATTTTAAATGTCTAAGAACTAAGTGCAGGTTGATCTTCAAGGTCTGACTCGCTTTGTTTTGTGGTCCTACAAAGTTTAAATTCTATTCTTATGAGTACAACTTAATTTTAATTTGCACATTTTCCTTTACAACACAGCTGTGTCAGCCCAAGGAAGCTGGGTGATGGCAGCACCCACTTCCCTGTGCTTCATAAAAAAACCCTGATTCTGTGACAGACCCACACAAAGGTGCAAAGTCTCCTCTCAAAATGCTGCAAAAAGCTGCATGGTTTGGGACCAAATGTGATCACAGCATTGAAGTTCAGCACTCTGTATTCTGAGTAAGATAAAAACAGAAGTCTGCACAGAAAACCAGAGGCAACAGAGAAAACAAACAAGCAGAGGCAGAGGAGACAGGAGAAGGCTGGAGAGGAAAGTGCAGCGCTGACGCTTGCAGAGAGGATCCATCTCAGGAGCATAGAGTTTGACAGCACTTGTACAACTTATTGTCAGTGACGGTGAAGAAATCTGTCAGCACTACTGGCATCGAAAGTGTCACAAAATTATCTGCATTTATGCTGGAAAAACAAAGAAACAGACATAAAATCATCCTGGAGGCACCAAAAACCAAAACAGATTATCAGCTTAGGAGCCTAAAATGCTTGTGGCAATCCTACAGTAACACCACAACAGCTTCCAGATGCTCCATCCAGAGGTGTGTGTGTGTGTGTGTGTGTGTGTGTGTGTGTGTGTGTGTGTGGGTGCCAGTAGGCTATGTCAAATATCATGTCACACATGATGTCTGTTGTGCAGCATGCGCTTTGTGGTGCATGCATGTCCCCTCACAGCATGGTCACGCGGTTGGAGGAGGGGATTAATTGGGACCACCTCCACCAACACACACACCAAGAATACTGTGCTGATTTGCTCAGAGAGAACAGGAGGAGGATCAGGACAGGTTCAAAGCCCCCTCCATAAATTCTCCATTTGTATCTACGGAGGAAAGTAGCAGAAGGAAGGGAGGGGGGTTAGACAGAAGGGAAGGGACTGGAAGAAGAGACAAAGGAGGTAGAAGGGAGGAAAGAAAGTGATTGTCCTTTAACAGCAGATAGGCTAATTGTTCCAGTTATCATTTTTCCTACATCTCTGGCTCTTACTCATGCAGTTGGGAGGAAAAAAAGCACACAAACACATCTACACACTCACACTTTAAACCAGCATGCATGTGTGTATATATGCATTATCTTGATATGCTGACGATCAGATGAAACAGCCTGCACTGGCCTCTACGTACATGCTCTCTCTCTCACACACAGCAGTTGTCTGAACCAGGGATTGTGGTTTAGCAGTACCGCTGTAGCCACCAACACAAAAAGCTGTGATGTCTCTTAGGACAGCTCAGGCCTCAGTAACTACAAGTGGGTTACTAAAGTACAAAAACAAGAATGAGGGTCTACAGCTATGCCAGCAGCTCTGAGGCTGTAGGCTGAGCAAGGACGGTTATATCCTGACCTTTATTGTTTTTGTTTGTTTGTTTTTTTTAGACAGATTCTGATGTTGATATTTAGGTTTTTTCTCAATATGATAAACTGGACGATAGTATTTTTAAATAAGCATATGGCTCCCATGAATCAGGTTTTTAAAAATATTGTGACCAAGATACATTCTGAACTGAACATTTTACAGTGTAAAAATTCACTTTCAGTGCTGTTTCAAGGGACAAACTATGTAAAGGAGATATGGTTTATAAATTTAGGAATTCCATTCAAAACCCCAAAAGTCAGTCTCATGACGCTGCTGGAGGAAACGTTAGGGGATCACTAGGATACATCCTCTGACAGCAATGAATGTAGCTCATCCAGTGGTGTCATAATATTTTACAAAATAACTGAAAATGTTGATTTGCTGATGGCACTACATGAAAGATCTGGTGATCGCAAAGGTCAGTGGGGCTGATCCTCTGGGGACCATGAACGGATCTCTATACAATCCATCAAACAGTAGGGATGTTTCAGTCGGATCAAAGTGGTGGGCTGGCATTCCCTAGAGTCATGCAGCATGGCTAAAAAAAGAAAGAAAACCTTTTCTCCTTTCCAACTTGTAGTTCATCACTTCTCTCCCCTCCCCTGAGATACCAGATCCTCTCCTCCACTCCACATTCCTTCCAGTCGCTCCTCTCCGCTGCCTCTGCCCATCCCTTATCCACTTATCCCCAGTACAACAACCACAGCCCACTTTCTTTACACCAGAAATTCCCAACAAACATAAAATAGCTCCCACCTCAGCTCCCCAAGGGGAAAGGGGATTATAGGTTAGGACATGACGGGACAAGCGAATAAGGCCAGACAATCATCTTGAGACCAGATAACCTCTGACTGAAAGCAGATGGTGCAGCCACTCCATTAAACTGAGGTGCCACTAAACCACAATCTAAATGGGGGTTGACAAGCTAGACAGAGGTGTGAAAAGGTGGGAAGTTGCTAAAATAATACCAATTTGCATGCACTTTGACTGACATATCAAAACAACTGTTTTCTATATCAAAAGCGAAAAGCTTCCAACTGAAATCTTTCCTTCCTCCATTCCAGCTGAGCACTTTAACTTTCTGCAGCCTACACACCTTATGAAAAGCCATCAGCTGTGAAAACTTAAGGGAAGTCACTCCTTCTGTAAGAATGCAAGGCCTAAGTTTTACGCCCAAAAACCACACATGTGCTCACAGATGGAAAGACATATGTAAGCGCATGCAACAAATGCACAACCCCCCACACACACACACACACACACACACACACACACACACACACACAGAAGCAGGCAATATGCCCAAAGAGTGCAAGTGGGTGTGTGTTCCTGAGGAAAAGAAAAGGTCAAGTGTTCATGTGTGATAGACTTTAAAAGCACCGAAGTCCTTATCATGGCTGCTAACACAACAGGCCATACTACTCCTCCTCCTTTTAGTTCATCACTTACACAGCCTTCATAATGTGCTTCCAGCTGTGTGAGACTCTAGAAATGAACCATTAAGCTAATTAACCGATTTTTTTTTGTTCACCACAAAACAGTCATTGTTTTACTTCCTAGAAACATCGAAGTTTCTGTTTGAATAGGCCGACTTGTTGACAAGACTAAGGGTTTAGTTCAGTGACCCAACTGGATATTAAGATGTTTGTCGATTTTCACAAAATAAAAACTGAACAACTGCAATCTCATGTTTTGACCTTGGTGGATCATGCACTGTTTTATGGGAAATTCTACAAACTACATCTGAATCGATTAACTGATTAATTAGGCAGCTGAACGAAATATAATTAAGAGCATTGTTGTGATAAATGATTTACCATTCAATCATTGTTTCAAGCAAAAATAGCAAACTTTCTGTGGTTCCAGCATCTCAAATGTGAAGATACAGCTTTTCTATGTCTAACATAATAGTAAACTGGACATCTTTGGAGATCTGTTTGGATAAAACAAGACACCTGAAGACTTCATCTTGGAGTTCATAGACAAAATGATTAATCAAGGAAATAACCAATAATGACAATAATTGTTAGTTGTAGGCCAGGGTCCACTCATAAGTTCAGGTGATGTTGACATTCCTTAAAATCCCATCTAGTTTATATCAGTAATAGTTTTGTGTTTTAGTATGAATGAATGATAAGCACCTGAATTTCATACAGTTGTAATTTCTTTAATGAAACTCTGGCAAAAAAGAGGAAAAGTGCATGTGTATGTGTGCTCGCCCCTGCATGTGTGAGACAGCAAAAGTGAAAGACAGAGAAAGAGAGAAACTGAGCAAGAGCAAGAGAGAGAAAAGCAAGGAGGCTGAGACTGAGAGGTCAGATGCAGGGAATGAAAAGCCAGCTTGGGTGAGCAGAGAGAAGGTGAGGGGAGAGCTTGTGTGCGAGTCTGGGAACAGATGCTGGTCTTGCATCCCTGCAGCCCATCTCGCCTTGGCACAAACACACTACCCCCTCGTCTCCAGCCCCTTTTCAAGTAGCTTAACCATGGCACAAACAGGCTGGCATGGAAGCAAAGCACTTCCACTTAACCATATCAAAGTCAGCCTAGCGAGCACTGAAAAAGCATTTATCCCAGAAAAACAAAAACAACTTCTTCTTTTTTTTCTCAGAAACAACATGAGCAGCTCAGAGAAAAGCCTTGCTGCAGCGAGCTGTGGATAACCAGGTAATAAGACCTTCCTGTTGTTTTGGTTTTATTTTCAAATGTGTTGGAGCCAAATGAGAATGAAGGACTTGTGATAGCATAACAAATGGTTGCTTTTGATCATCTTGGACAACATCCAGCTGAAAAGAGAATGTCAGTTCAGTTGGAAGGCATTTAAAACAAGGAGATTTTCAAAATGTCACTTTTCTCTGAGGGAAAACTGACTTGCAGACCATCTGGCAGGTAGAAATCTGCTAACAACTGGAAATATCTCCTGAGCCAGCAGTCAAGGCTGCTCACTTCACAGGTTTTCTTCAGTCCTGCTGCTGTTCTGGTTCAGCTGGCTGATCCACTGTGGGTGGTACCAGCCTACAACGCTTGACAAAAGACTGATGCCCTTTGACCTCATCCTCAGCAAACCTGGAGGGGCGTTTATAAGCTCACTGCCATGATTCTCTCACATTTCACAGGCGTAGGTCAGGAAAGAACACACACACCTGCACGGTGTGCATGAAAACAGACACAGTGACAAAAGCTTGGCAATATCAACTTATTTCTCCAGCAAACACACAGTGACTTCAAGGCCAGACAATAATCACAGCACATCACCTGTCAAAAAGACTGAAGGACAAATTAGCAGGCTGAAATAATAATAAAACTGTCCAAAAGGAAACCTCCATTTAGACAGAAAAAGGACGTTGGTTTACCCTCCAATAATAACAAACAGTTCACTCATCGCTGTGATCCACTAACCTACTGCCCCGGAGAACAAGCTTTTCCCCACAGCCGGGGGAAGGAGCTGTGACCCGAAAGAGCGCACCGCAGTTTTCACACCACACAATCCTGTTTTATTGTCCGTTTTGCACGAGCGACGCTTCCACTCACCTCTACAAAACTTCACACAAGCGGCTTCTTAGCGGCGCCTCTCCCCCTCAGCCTGCGCCTCTCCATCCATGCGTAAAAAACGTGCGTTATCGCTTTCGGTGCAGATATCGTGCTGCATGAAAAGAAACACTCCCTCAATTTGACAAGAACCGACCACCCAAACGTTCGCTTCCTGCTAAGTGTTGATGATATGTGTCCGCAGCAAGCAGAGCCCACTCACACACACATTCCAGTTTGTCTGGCAGCGCTCCTCCTGAACAACAGCGAACCAATGCGAGGCGGGGGATGTCACAGGGAGGGCGGGGTCACTCTGCTTTGTGTGCGTGTAGGGTTTGCGCCTACACGCGCCCCGAGAGCATGAATCAAACAGCTGTCCCTTTGTCTCTGAGAAAATACATCAAATCAGCTTCATCAACATACACTGTAAGGTTACAGCATTGTTACTGATTACAGTGAGCATACTTCTTTTTTAAGGAAATAAATTAGCGTGAGGAAAACAAGACTGGACAGATTACAGTACCACCCTCCCACTATAACCCCTAGATCCAAAAATATTGGTGACATGGCCTCTGTGTCTTTAGCAATGCACACACACACACACATACATACATTGTACTACTAAAGGCCGCTCCTTCTCTGCTCTACTTGCACACCAGCCTGGCCTGTGGGGCGAATCCACATCTGAGCACCAGATTTAAACAGCTGTCACCTTGTGAACTGTCTTTAACATTTCTCTTTGCCCTGGTGCTCTGAACTGCAGCAGTGTATTTTGAAAGATGAAGCCTTGCAGGTTCAAATTTAGACTGTCCATGTTGACTAGGACAATAAACCTGACATTTACAGTTCGACCTGTCTTGTTCTGCAATGTTTGACCACTGCATGGAAAAAGTTTTGTTTGTCCTCATAAATGACAGGTCGTGAGATGGATGTTGTGATTATCTTTGTTTACACAGGTTAACAATAGGGGCTTTTTTAAAATTACCTTTCTAGTCTGTTCACTTTAAAAGCAATTGCTTTTCCCTGGATAGCAAGCAACGAACAAACTGAATTACATGGAAGGAAACCATGAAAAAAGACAAACACCTCTAGTTCTAAAGCTACAAACAGTGAGAAGCACAGGTGCTGCTGTTTGAGAGAAAATACATTTCTTTGGGATGACTTATGAGGAGTGAGTCCTCTAGAAGTGCTGCTGCCAGTGTAATTGTCCTCCATAAGTGGATATGCTGTTCCACCGAGTCCATACAAATCCAATCCAGCTTGCCCTTCCAAGAAGCAAAGGGAGCAGAAAATGACTTGTCCCTTTTAATCCATCACTTTGGTATTAGTAAAGGAAAGGGTTTTAAAATGACTTGTTGATGTGACTAATCTTAAAGAGAGGGTTCAGGCCTTCTTTTTATTTCGACTACAGAGTTGAAAAGAAAAATTACTTTATGGCTTCAGTCTTGAGAAAAATCATTTTTGTTGGCAGAATAACAAAAGCAAAATAATGCACTTCTCCAGAAAATAAAAATAGAAGAGAAAGTTTTCTTTAGAGGGCTGCTGGTTGGAAATCAATGAGAAGGGCTGGCAAAGAACATAAGCGGGCAGAAATGGCTTCAGTGCTGAGAATTTAGCTGCTGGGAGATATAGGTGCTGGAAGGGCGAAAAGAATCAACAGCTAACAGCTAAGCAAACTCCACGTGGTGAGGAAGACCATATGTAAGCACTTGATATCCCTGGCAAAAGCTAATGTTGGGTTTATTTAGCTAAACAGCAGTTCCAAGGTCAATAGTGAATAATCATGCACATGCTCAGTCAAGAAGACACAACAGTGACGGTGAGACAGCTGTTTTCAGAGGTTGGGGATCGACAAGCTGCAGCATGCTGGCATAAAGGCGAAATGGGTAGTGATGGGCTTGAAGCTGGGAATGCAGCTCTGACCCTGGAGATATACAGTGGATACGGAAAGTATTCAGACGCCCTTAAATTTTTGACATATTGACAGAAAAACACAGAATTTTTGACATTTTTGCAGATTTATTAAAAAAGAAAAACTGAAATATCACATGGTCATAAGTATTCAGACCCTTTGCTGTGACACTCATATATTTAACTTAGGTGCTGTCCATTTCTTCTGATCATCCCTGAGATGGTTCTACACCTTCATTTGAGTCCAACTGTGTTTGATTATACTGATTGGATGTGATTAGGAAAGCCACACACCTGTCTACATAAGACCCTACAGCTCACAGTGCATGTCAGAGCAAATGAGAATCATGAGGTCAAAGGAACTGCCTGAAGAGCTCAGAGACAGAATTGTGGCAAGGCACAGATCTGGCAAAGGTTACAAAAAAATTTCTGCTGCACTTAAGATTCCCAAGAGGACAGTGGCCTCCACAATCCTTAAATGGACGACGTTTGGGACAACCAGAACCCTTCCTAGAGCTGGCCGTACGGCCAAACTGAGCTACCAGGGGAGAAGAGCCTTGGTGAGAGAGATACAGAAGAACCCAAAGATGACTGTGGCTGAGCTC